>NC_139990.1:7548955-7573955 GCF_964263955.1 Coregonus lavaretus | reverse complement strand
TGATGCCACTCGTATTAATGTAGTCTAAAGAAGCACACTGATGGAGTCTTGTAACTAGGGGATTTAACTTTTTCTAAAGGTCAAACACTCTACTGTACGATTCTGTCTAATCACAATACTGTCTTAAAACTCCTCAACCATTGGCTGACAGAACGTATGAAATAAGGCCTCATGTTAAAGCCTGTGTGCTGCCCTGTTGTGATAAGATGATACTGTATATCAGTAAAGAATAGAGCAATATCTATGAAGATGAACAATAAAACAGTGGAACTGTTATACTATAGTCAGAATGACTACTTTGTGTGTGTGTGGGCATGTGTTCGTTTGTGGCATTTTGTGTGTGTGGGCGTGTGTTCGTTTGTGCTTAATTTGAGCCGGATCCTGCCGGAACAGGATCCGGCACCTCTCCATTTTGGACTGTTTTGTTCCGGAACCTATTTGGTCAGATCCGGTAACTCTCATGGCATGAACAATTATTTTCAATTTTTGCAATGTACAAATTATAATAAAAGCGATCAAAGTATATTCGAGTTGCCTCTTAATTCTCCTGCCACCACAAAAAAACATGATGTGAAAAAGTAGATTTTCAGCCTGGGCCTTTATTCTAAGAGCTGCCTGGGGTTGGGCCGGCCCGAGTTCTAGGTTTGCGCAACATTGTAACCTATTGTATGTGAGAGAACAACGGGTGGCTGTGTGAGAAGTGCGCCTGTATCCAGTGTTGCCAACTTAGCGACTTTGTCGCTATATTTAGCGAGTATTCAGACCCCTCTAGCGACACATTTTCAAAAAAGCGACTAGCGACAAATCTAGTGACTTTTTCTGGTGTTATTGGAGACTTTTGGCGACTCTGACGTGAAAGCACGTATTGTTCTTACTCTTCTCAACGAGCAGCGGGTGCTGCCATGGGCCCCACCCCCGTCCCAAAGCACTCACAGGCGGCCCAGTCCTCGCGCAGCAGTCCCTCCCAGCTGCAGTCAGAGCAAGAGATGTTCACCCCTCCGCGTCCAGACTGCAAATGAATCGTGCATGTGGGAAGCCGCCGCTGGCTGATCCCGCCCTGGCTTACATTCAGGGACGGATGTAAATGTAAAACATTTTTTAAAAACAAGAATCGACAGAAGAAAGTTTCATTTGTAGTTCTAAACATATTTAGGGTGTTTCTTACTCACTTTTTGTCTCTCTGTTGATGATCACAAGTTTACTGGAGAACTGAGACCAAGTAGAGACGTTTGGACAAGGTGGATAATTGTATAATATAAGGCAGTTTATTCAGAGGTAAAGATATCTGGAATAGCGTGCACGGACTCGTTCGTCAAACTCGTAGGGAGTTATCTGAAGAGAGCCCCGAAACATTTTGTGCAGACATTTTATGCAATAAATGAAGTAGGTTGAATCTAGTAGTTCTGATCTTCTGATTGGTCCTGATGAGTTGGGCGAGGTCCCCTTCAGGCTAGTGTCACTGTTGCATTTGGCTCTGAGTCGGGTTCTCTGTCTTCAAATGTTCAGCCTAAAGGAGGGGATTTTGTGTGTGTGTGTGTGTGTGTTTAACAGTGATGATGTGTGTGTGTGTGTGTGTGTGTTATCAGTGATGATGTGTGTGTGTGTGTGTGTGTGTGTGTGTGTGTGTGTGTGTGTGTGTGTCCTCAGAGCAAGAACTCGTGAGTTGGAAGAACTGAGAGACCTATGGCGTGGGTGTTGTCCTTGGCCACCTGCTGACAAGGCTGACAAGATAGGACCCTTTTGTCCATTGTTATTGGATAGGAACAGAACTTATAACCAGCTCCTGACCTAAATAGATCTTAGCACAACATTTTACTCAACATATCATATTCCATATTGACTATAACAAATATATTTACTACGACATCTCCCACAACGTTATTCCTCTCTCCTACAGCATCCATCACAATTACATGCACATGGCCAATTATGCAAATTAGGTGATGTCATTTAGCGACTTTAGGACAGCCAATAGCTACTTTCCTTACTGAGGAGTTGGCAACACTGCCTGTATCTCTCACATAACTAGAATGAGGTTCACTTTCTAAGATCTCTCTGCTCCGATACACAAGTTTACGCGCTGTATCCCGGTTGGCGCCATAACTCTACACAAATGCATTTCATTTCCGCCAGAAGTTGTTTGCACAACGTCTGCCGGTGTAAACACAGCGATGTCGACGCTAGCTTGGGAACACGGCAACAAAGAACTGCGAAATCACAACTGTGGCAAACGGAGATAGGGTAGATTACCATATTGCCTGCAATGGTCCAAAAGGCTACTACATGCAGGTACAAATTGGGATGCACTGCACAGGGCTTCAGCACTCCAAGTTGGTGATCTGGAACAAAACTGAGCACCTAGAAATCGAAGTACCCTACGACCAAGGCTTTGTCCAGGGGCATATCATAAGGCTGCGCACATTCTACTTTGCCCACATGCTCCCGAAAATTGTTGATGATTTTGTTGAGGGAAGGTTACAGTTCTGCAGTAAATATCGCAGCATTTTAAAACCAAAATAAACTGCCTTATTTAGGTCATGCCAACAGATGTCCATTGTTTACATGATCTCTTTATGCTGTGCAATATATCAGTGTGCCTACTGTTTGAGTGTGTTGGTGAACACATAATTGGAGAGGAAGTACAAAACCAACGACGCTAGACAGAGAGGAATTTGCTTAAGCAAAAGGCAGTTTATTAAAACAGAGATAGCTGGTACTGCTTCAAGCTACATGCATGGTCCCAACCAATTGCCTCTTAAGGAGACAGTTGAGAAGGGCCATTAAAAAGAGCTTACAGCATTACTTTATACAATGTAACATAAAGGAAGGGGTCCTTCTTCTAGTCCCTTGATTGGTTCCCGAGGCGTAGGAGGCGGGTCTGCTCTGTCCAGAGCAGATGCCCCATTGGTGCACGGCAGAGTCCTCTGCCCTTGGCACCCGACCAGTAGAAGGGGAGTTGAGAATGAGTGTGCGTCCACAGTGAGATGTGTGTGTGTGTCTCAAGGGAAACTCGTGGGGAGCAACAAGTGATTGTGGCCTGTGGCGTGGGTGTTGTCCTTGGCCACCTGGTGACAAGATATGGTCCTCTGTCCATTGTTCTTGCATAGGAACAGCATTTATTGAAAACAAGCTCCAAATGGGTCTTTGCACAACATTTTAGTCAGACCAATCTATAACCAATTATATTTACTACGACAAATCCCCCTCTTCACGTCTTCTAGACGTGATCCATTAATTATGTTGGCATTAAGCATAGTTGAATCAGTCTTAAAAGAAAAACAATAATGCAGGAAAGAAAACAAAACATGATAACGCATAATGCAATTGTAAAAAAATTCAACCATCCCCCTCTAGCATACTAATTATATGGCCAGTTAATTAAACAATGTTAGTCCCCCTCTAGTGAGTGAATACAACAATCAGAGTTGGTCTTTGAAATCGCTAACCTCCAATTGTCGCTGTTCAGGTTTGTAATCATGACAGGCCCATCCACCCCCAGGGACAACACCATACAGACATTCAGGATTCCCAAAAGGACAATCAAGAGGTCCACCTTTAATATTACATAAGGGAGGATAGTCACTTTCAAAATCGTCCAGTTCCAAATCATTAGTTCCCAAAAGCGGATACATCTGGGCTTGGTCATTGTGAATTGTTTCAATAGCAGTGGTTATTATACGGTTAATCAGAGTGCGGGCACAGGGAATACAACAACATCCACACAATGTAAGAATTGATACAAAAACAGCAATAGAAATCAATACAGATGAAATAAGGGTTTTATATTTACCAAAAACATCCATCCAGGAATCCCACATAGAGGTATCAACCCCAGAATGATCTTTCATTTTACCAATAAGAGTCCTCAAACCTTCTAGAGCAATTGTCAAACTTCCATCTGCAGCAGTATTGTTAGGAATAAAAGTACAACATTGTTCCCCGAACATAGCACACACACCCCCTCTTTCAGCAAGTAACATATCAACAGCAATTCTATTCTGAAAAGCCATTAATGAAGTTGCAGCTAGTTGTCCATGAACAGCCTCAAAACCTTGTTGAGTCCAGTTTTCTAATTTCTGGACATTAATGTATGTAGTTAATTCTATCGACGTTTTTATTAATGGTACAACAGTCAGCACCCAAAAGACACCATTCCACTGTACTCCATGTACCCATGTTCAAGGACAGTTTCACAGACAACAAAGAGAGAGTATTCTTATCAGCCTGTTATGTGAAACAATCCATATCAGTACAGTGCTCCTCATTAATGCATTCCTTCCAAGCTATTCATCACATACAGATCCAATTAAAAATAAAACCCAACAATTTTATGGTGTCACTCTAAACAGAGTATAATCACCCTTAAGAATAACAGGATATGGAAATTAAATCACAACATTTAATGTTAATAAAAAATATATATAAAAAATATTTTAACCCTCTATTCCTCCCCTACACCTAACATGTACTGAGTTGGCTACCAGCCACCCAGGAATCCTTTACCTTCACCTCAGGAGGAATAAACAATCACAGTGGTTAGTAAAAACATAAGGTAATAAATGAGCAAGAACTGAAAATAAATGCGTGTATGTATTTTACTAGGCAAAACATGGATCATCCAGCTTGGTCTCAGAGTCAGTAGCAGAGTCACCTGCATCATCCTGGGCCGGTAACAACAGCATCATACCTGACGCCTGCACCACTCCTACCACTGACCTCCTGAGACAGGGGACGATGCAAGCAGCACAACACATTAACAGCAAAAACACAATTACTAGGGTCAGAAATCCAGTAACCACCATAGAAGAGTACTCACCAAACCAGTCACTCAGCCAGGAAATAAGGCAACATCCACAAAGAACAAGTATACCCATAGAAGCTATAACTTCACCCAGAATAGTCACAACAATAGTTTTCCATTTACCAAATATGTTATCAAACCAACCGTTTATGGAGCTATCAATACCAGAGTTCTTAACCAGTTCGTTCGCCAGCGTGGTGATGGTCACTCAAGAGCTTTGGTCACGGGCCCGTCCGGTGCTATATTGTTGGAGATGAAAGTACAGCACATATATCCAAACAGAACACAAACCCCGTCCCGCTCAGCCAAAAGCATATCTAAAGCTATTCTATTCTGCCATGTCATTAAGCTAGTTGCCGCTGTCTGCTCAGCTAATCCCTTTATTGCATCACGAGTGTGGTTTATAGATATTTTGCTGGTTATATTAAATATAATTTATCCAATCTACATTTTTATTAATTGTTGACCACCAGAAAATACTTGATTCAAACCCAGCTGCGATCTGATTGTGGATCCCATCAATATATATCCTTTCATCAAAGGATCCCGGGAGGAGGTCCTACTTTCTATGTGACAACTCACCACTCTCTGACACGTTTGATTGTTTGCGTATGTAGGTGAGTTCACAATCAGTTATCACCACACATCCATCAGATGTCAGCACGGGTCTGGTTTTTGGCTCCTAAAATCCTCTGGCTGCAACAAAGAGGAGAGATTAGTCATGGTCTCTTTAGGTGTGACATTCTCTGTGTGGGAGCAGGAGCTAAAAGGCCCTACCCTGTATCCTGTCTTACTAGTCCTAGAAAAACAATTAGAATCCCCTGTGACTTCAAACTGAGGCAACCCAGGTCGGGATGACTTTGTTATCGGGGGAAACAGATAGTGCAAGTTACCATAAGACTCTTTCACCACATTCCCAGGTGGCTTGCATGGAGGATAAACCTGACAGAGAGTCAAAGCCTGTCAAGGGGAACGGAGTAGTTGTTAACCTTGGTTTGGCTGTCCTACAGGCATAACAGTCCTCTTTAGACCGTATACTGAATCCATTCCAACCACAGGTTAAAATCTATTTACTCCATCTCCATCTGTACTACTTCCTTCAGGTCTATAGTTTGCACTGTCTCACTACCTCCCTCAGAGAGGTTTACTCTATAGGGTGCCCCAGTTGAAGAAGATATCTCACTTGTCAGGTCTGTAATCTGTTTTAGCATAATTCAGACTTTCAGACAGTACCTACCCTCATATGGGTCGCACTGCCATTTCTGATAATTCCCTACTTTCACAACCCTAAACTGTGTATGGAGATTGGTGATGTCCTTCCCTAAAGTCCCTAGTATTTCCCCTTTCCCTACGTCTAGCTGTCTCCTATGCCTTTTCAACTTGTGTTAGGTTAACTACTACTTCTGGCTGAAACAGGAGGGTCCGTGTGTGTTAGGAATATGGCCCCCCCACAATCAGACAGCTACCTACCGTCGGGAGACCTGTGAATCCCCACCCTCGCCCTGAGAACATGTCAGATGCCAGAGGCCAACCCATTGCTTTACCTTCTATCGAACTCACACAGGGATGATCAGACAGGGTAAGGGAATCTTCGTTAAGGAGCCAACCCCCGAGCCCTAGTGGTGATCGGATCTTTCTCCTAACTCTGTGTTTGTTCGTCAGGTGTAGCTGGTTTTGCCTTTTTACAGTGTGTGACATGCACCCAGATGGATCTCTCAGCTATTCTGCTGGCAAAGGCAGTACTTGGTAGGGCCCTTCCCGCCAGGCCTGCTTCAGTCTCCTGGTTAGATAGAGTGGGTCACCTTCTCCTTTAATTCACCTGTGGGGGCACAAAACCTCTGACATACAGGTGTGGTTAATAAACGACCTTCTCACGTGTTCTGCTAGGGTGCTCTCTAGTTCTATGTCTGCCTGTCTGGTCCTGCCAACTGTGGCATTCTGTAAGGTCTTCCAAACACTTTCTCAAAG
Organism: Coregonus lavaretus; assembly: GCF_964263955.1. Taxonomy (NCBI): domain Eukaryota; kingdom Metazoa; phylum Chordata; class Actinopteri; order Salmoniformes; family Salmonidae; genus Coregonus; species Coregonus lavaretus. Next base: position 7,567,186 of record NC_139990.1, on the reverse strand, counting down.
GGGGATAACCCATCTTTATCTGGGGTTACTCTAAATTTCTTCCCTTCACTCCGTGATGACTCTATAAAATCCATTTCCAATTGCTGGAAAGGGTACTTAGCCGGAGGATACTCACCCTGAGGTGCCCTTTGTCTGCCCTGGTGATTATTTTGAGCACAGAAACACATCTTTTTTTTTATTTTATTTTATTAGTAATCCCATGTGCAACAAAGTGTTGTCTAATCTGTTCTACCATCCATCCCTCCTTTTGACACATGTCACTGCCCATGTGTCAATATTATCACCTACCTAACAATCACTTAGGTAATATTGGTAATTTATCATCCAATTGCCATCCCTTATTTTTATTTATTGGTAAAATAAACTATCTTAAAGTCCTCCTCTCATGCTTTTAGAATTTACCAGTGTGGATGATTAATTAACATCAGAAAGTTAAAACAGAGTTCAGAGGCAATTGAAATTCCATCCCATAGTATACCAAACATTACCATTATTCTAAATATTTAATACATGTTACTTATCCCAAGTGTTCATTAATCCTCATGACATTCATTCTCATAAGAAATCATATATACCCCAAACTCAGCCAAAACCTAAAAAACTCCATAAAATTCACTGTGTGCTCCTCTAAGACCTATCACCCTTGACGTGCTGAAAACCCTCCAAAATTGAAACAACAAGGCTTTATAAACATCATACTAGGTGTGTTGTTTTCTATTTGAAAAACCCAATTATAAAACAACAACCAAACAGCCAGGTCATGAGGACTCCTGATTTCTCTCTTCCCCTTCTGCCTACAGTTTCTTAACTGGTGCCCTTTCCTTGCACAGTAACTACACGGTTCCTCACATTCTCTAGCAAAATGTCCCGTTTTGTCACAATTGTAACACTTCCACTCACTCCTGTCTGACTTTCTCTCATGATGGATTGCATGTCTCTCTGAGGCTATTACACAATTCAGTTATTTTCCCAACATACTCTCAGTAATCGGCCCATGGCAAAAGTGTCCTCTGGGCATCCCCTGAAACCCACTGCCCTCTAACGGCAGCCCAAACCTTACTATTCCTGTTCTGGGGTGGGTCATTCTTTCTACCGCTCTGGCCACGTCCTCTGTGTTCATGGCCTGTCTGCTAAATGGCATATTATTATTATTACTGTATACATCTAAGGTTGCTGGGGCCCCTTTCATTCCCCGCCAATAGATTAGGTAAGGCTATCAGTGGGTACTGGCCCCCTCCTACTCTCTCTCTCTCTCTCACTGCTTATTTCTCCTTTACACACCTTATGTATCTGGTTTAAGCATGGATTCGAGTTTATCTGCGTCCAGACGTCCCTCAAAACCATACCTCTCCCTCCACCTGATTATATAATGGAGATTTCTTCTATCCCTGGATTCCATTTTAATTACATCAAGCATTTCTCGTCCCCAGTAAATTCTGGGACCTCTTGTGAGGATTTGCCCCTCCCATGGTTGGTACTGTTAAAAATCCCTTAGCCACCTCTTCTATATTACAAGTCAATTTAACAAGTAATTCAAAATAGCTTCACACAACAACACCTCATAAGGAGTGCCCAGCAGGAGTCCAATTCCTATCAGAAAACATACATACAAACATTCAGACACTCCCAATCTCTCCCAGGGGGAAAAAGTTATCCTTCTCCCTGAGTGAGATTGTTGTTCCCATAAGGGTTTCTTCATTGTGTTGTCAGGATTGGTTCTCGCTGCTCAAATCAGCTCTTACTTCAGACAATGGTCTGGAAGGAGTGGGGGCTGGAGTGCAATGTGTTAGATGGTGCCAGGGTGCTCCTGATTTACCTCTGACCTGGACTGAGTGTGAAGTAACCTCCTTCACTTCGTACGGTCCAGTCCACCTGGGTTCCAGCCACTTTCTTTTGTGGACTTTCACCCTCACCCAGTCTCCCACTTTTACCTTCAGTGGTGGCGTGTTTCCCGACAGCTCCCCCTCTTGGGCCTTCCGCACCTGAGAAGAGAGCGCTGCAGAAAATTCCGTCAATTTCTTCACATAATCAGTCATTTCTATCTGTTGTACATCAAGGGCGGGCATATGACCTCCCTCCCTTGGTGTACCTGGCATTACTCTCCCTGTCATTCGTTGTTCTAAGTATTCATTGAATTTGGGTTTGGTTGGGTTTGGCCCTGCCATCTTGCTTTCTCTATCTTTATACACTTATCCCGTCCCTGGTGTTTTATTTCCAAGGATGTATTATCGGTATCAATACAGACTTATCTCATGTATGACACCCTCGTATATAAAGGGTTAATTTATATAATTTGTAATGCAATCATTATCATAAAAATCAGAATTCCAGTCACATATACCAATGCAGTAATTCCTCCACAGCACACAACACGCTTCAATTGTCTCAGTTCATGTTCAAGAATATGCACAGATCCAATATCAGTCTCCCCAATCCCTGGTTCCTGAAAGCCTAAGTCAAATTCACTCAATTCCACAGATTAGTATTCAGTTTCATAAGTCTCACTATAACTTCCCATCATCCATTACACGTTATAATACATCAAAACACACAGCCAAAAGCCAATTGGAATTACAATGCTTAATAAATTCAGGTTCTCAGAGCGTCCTAAAACATATTCTCAGTTCGACTGCCACCCTTCACACGACCTTATTCAGGACCGATTTTATGTGTGAAGTCACAGAAGCAACTGGATCCCTTAGAGACTTTTGTCTCAGGTTAACTGCACCTTTCACACAACCATTTAATAGGAACGTTTTAAATGTGAAATTACAGAGATAGCTGGCATCTCCGGGAATTTAGTACCTCTGGTCAATTTCGGTGATTCTCCCCCACCTAATGATGGGTCAAATCTCATCCACTCATACGTCAAAACATTCTCCCCCACACAACCTATCTAAAAATAGGACCTTTTAAATGTGAAAACTTAATACGTGTGACTACACACTTCCACACAACCTATCCAAAAAATAGGACCTTTTAAATTGTGAAAACTTATACATGTGACTACACACTTCCACACAACCTATCCAAAAAATAGGACCTTTTAAATTGTGAAAACTTATACATGTGACTACACACTTCCACACAACCTATCCAAAAAATAGGGCCTTTTAAATTGTGAAAACTTATACATGTGACTACACACTTCCACACAACCTATCCAAAAAATAGGACCTTTTAAATTGTGAAAACTTATACATGTGACTACACACTTCCACACAACCTATCCAAAAAATAGGACCTTTTAAATTGTGAAAACTTATACATGTGACTACACACTTCCACACAACCTATCCAAAAAATAGGACCTTTTAAATTGTGAAAACTTATACGTAAATCACAGTACCAGATATCTCACTTATGCCTTGAATCATTTAGGATGGAAATTATTTAACAAGTATTCATACTCACGCTCAGTACTACTGATCAAAATTTGGTATTGGTCTATAATACAATATGCAAGATTTTGTTTTAACAGGCTCTGCTTACCTTTTTAGAAGAGCGCGCTCTGATCAGGTTCCTGAGGCAAGACGAATAGTTGATGTCTCCTGGATTTCAGGTCACTCTTCCGTCTGTTTTTAAATCGATGATTTGCCTTTTCCTCTCGCACCAACTCTTTAGATCGAATTAGTTAACCATCCTCTGCTACCAATTTGTTGGTGAACACATAATTGGAGAGGAAGTACAAAACCAACGACGCTAGACAGAGAGGAATTTGCTTAAGCAAAAGGCAGTTTATTAAAACAGAGATAGCTGGTACTGCTTCAAGCTACATGCATGGTCCCAACCAATTGCCTCTTAAGGAGACAGTTGAGAAGGGCCATTAAAAAGAGCTTACAGCATTACTTTATAGAATGTAACATAAAGGAAGGGGTCCTTCTTCTAGTCCCTTGATTGGTTCCCGAGGCGTAGGAGGCGGGTCTGCTCTGTCCAGAGCAGATGCCCCATTGGTGCACGGCAGAGTCCTCTGCCCTTGGCACCCGACCAGTAGAAGGGGAGTTGAGAATGAGTGTGCGTCCACAGTGAGATGTGTGTGTGTGTGTCTCAAGGGAAACTCGTGGGGAGCAACAAGTGATTGTGGCCTGTGGCGTGGGTGTTGTCCTTGGCCACCTGGTGACAAGATATGGTCCTCTGTCCATTGTTCTTGCATAGGAACAGCATTTATTGAAAACAAGCTCCAAATGGGTCTTTGCACAACATTTTAGTCAGACCAATCTATAACCAATTATATTTACTACGACAAGTGAAAATAAAGTTAGATGTAATTTCAATCCTTAGAGTGCTACAATTTATTTTAACACAGTTCATAATTCATAGTAAACTCATACTGTACATAAATAACACTGGATTAATTAATTGTTTTGAGGAAACTAAACAAATGGCTTCAACAAGAAAGATTGCGTGTTTAATCTTAACAGGTATTAAAAAATAAAATACAAAAGCAGCCCACACAATTACATCACTATGAAAATATTCATATATAATATTAAAAAATACAATGCACGCAGTATTTGTTGTGTTTATCTGTATTTAATGAACAACATGGCTGGGTGTTGGTAGACAGGGACACAGGGCAAGATTCTAAACCTCACTGATCAGTGGACTCTTCAGGTTAACTAGGCCAGCACAGATGGTTAAGATGTTGTCCAGTTTCGGTGCCATGCTGATGGGAACAGTCTGGGATAAAATCTTAAACACCTTCAGTCTCTGGATTGCTCTTTCCACATGTATGCGGACATTGGCTACTCGCCTGGTGCGTGTCGTCTCCTCATTGGTCAACTGATTGCGCCTGTAGGTGAAAGCAGGGATGTTCAAACTGACCCTTCTCTCATCAAGCAAGTCTCGAATGGTGAACCCACGGTCCGCCATGACCTCATCACCAGCCCTCAGATAGTCTAGGAACCCACTGTCCATGGTGATAAACTTATCGCTGCTTCTGCCAGCATAGGCATCAGATATAAACATGATTAGCCCATTAGGGGCCACAGCGACGAGATATTTCACAGTGTTGCGTGATTTATACTGGCTGAAAGTGTCACTCCTTGAGTCGTGGTTTGTGGCTCTCTGCATGGCACTTTCGGCACAGTCAATGATGCAGGTGGTTCGAGGGTAGTTCCTCTGAAACGACAAGGGCATGGTGGCACGAATGGTCTCTCTTGGAAGCCAGGGGACCAGGACTTTGAACTGTTCACCCATCACGTCAATCCAGTGACTAATCACAATGCTTGCCATGGATGTAGACACATTGAAGCGGTGAGCAATATCTCCTAATATTAGGTTTAGTTTTAGTTTCATCAACGTCATAAGTATTTGGTCAACAACAGGAAGGGTAATTGATGGCTTACTAGAAGGCAACAACACCGTCACCAGGGTGAAGAATTGAACCATAAGCACTCCTGTATACAGCCGGGACCTAGCATCATCAATGACCGTGGTGCTGGTCACAGTAGGACCCATTTCTGCCTCGCACTGTGTGGCCTTGTCTACTTTAACAGACTGTGTTGTTGAACAGTAAATGTGATCAATATGTGACGGATCCTCCCATTGGGTCTGGGCATCTCGAAATTTTGGTGTAGCAGGCTCGGCCTCACAGACAGGCTGACAGGTTTCTGGAGCATCTAAAAAGGGGAAGAGAAAACATGGATGGAGCAAAATTAATGCAGGCATAGAGTCCTCTCACTACAAACATCACAATGGAAAAATGTGTACTACAACATTGCACTCACACGCACACACACAATCATCATCACAACAGCCTGTCACCTTGCATTGTATTTATGATGTAGACTAAGGCACACGCAGGCAGGCACACACACACACACACACACACACACACACACACACACACAATTAATGATGTAGCTATCGTGGGCATTGTTTGTCCCATCTCCAAAACAATCAACTGCCTTAGCAAAATACCGGTAGCAATGTTAATGTATGACAACTTCTTCATAATTAACAGTATTGTCAGCTTCATAGCTAAAGTTGCTGAACTTACCCTCAGACTCAAGTCTGCGTTTCTTTATCTGGGGGGAGGCAGTGGTCCGCTGGGTGAGTTGACGCCTCTTTGGCTGGGGAGGGCGATTGTATCCCAACCACAACTCTGGGAAAGGATTATCCTTGGTAGGTTTTTGGTCAACAAAGTGATAGGAACAAACAAAAACGTTGAGGGGTGGTTTCTTTAGATTCAATGCCTTCAGCCAGGTCCTTGATTCCGAGTCGGTATCAGGCTTGCGAAAAAATTTAAACAATGGAGCGCATGGACATTGCCTCTTCGTAGCTGGTTTGTGGTCGTAGCACTCTCTATCTAACCACTCGTTCAGGTGCTTTCTCGAGTTTTTGCAACCAACTACCGCACACGTCGTTCCCGAACCACTTTTCTTCATGTTGTAATTGTAATTTTTATATCCTCTTTGTCACTGCGATATCAGTGCTTTGTCGGCATAACGGAGCTAGCTAGCAAAACAAACCCAGCCCGGCAGAACGGAAGTGGATTGCATCGACGGGAGGAGTTCAGGAATTAGAGCGGAAACGGCTCAAAAACTTGTGTATAGACCTGAGCCTGCAACTCCCATCCCTCCAGCGTTGCACTATGATTTATTTCCGTATAGAGTCATTGCCGCGCGGAGGGTTCTGAAGGAACTGCAGCACCCCTGATTAATTGAAATACATTTACCAAAGTTATAGAATTACTGCTGTCTGTTCAGAAAGCAATGAAATCATTCAGAATAGCCTACTACACCATGAGAAGGCCTGTAATTTAGCCACAGATTATCAAGAGCTTCTTGTGGATTGTAGCCCAATAACAAGGAATGGCCTACAGTCGGGAACGCACGGCAATCTGTCAGTGAACAAACAGCATGCAGACAAAACGGGCCTTACGCAATATTTCAAATACAATCGAGGGAAAACACAGGTTGGAAAGCAAATGGCTCCTGCTGAAAAGAGAAGGCTCTATGCTGTAGGCTACCAACATATTTGATCAACTTCCAAAACATTTTACAAAGTAAAACAAGAGCGAGATGGTTTTTTGGCACGAGCGCATCCGCCACCACCAGCGAGTGAGCTGCACGTCATTGGGTGAGTCAGTGAAACTGGAAAGCATTTTTAAGACTGTATTTTCCTCTTATTGTAGCCTACATTAAGCGTCTCCACACATGTTCTTATTGATCTCAGATTCTCAGTTTATCAGTCTTAAAGTAGCCTGCCATTTCGATCATTGGTGCTGTATTAAAAAAGATTCTGCCAATGTCTCCAGTCATGTAAAATGACGTAGAATTGCATGAAATGCATTTATAAAAGGCCACATGTTTCACTACGCAAATGCGATGATATGCATGCAATGCTTTATTATAAAGGTCCAAGATGGCGTAGCAGTGCGGTCGTGTTTTCTGTCGTGTCCTTGTGTAAATAGCCAATTTGTGTTTTTTGTCTATTTTGTATATATTTCTCAATTTTACTTTTCATTCTTTAACTAAATATACTTTCCTGCAACCCGCCTCACCCAATGTGGAAAGGGTTCTATTATTTCTTTATAACTTTTATCAAGAACCTTAAGCTGAAACTAGTCTAGCTGCAACCGAATGGCTGTGGTAGCCAGCTAGCTAGCTACTTGCTATTAGCCACCGTTAGCGTCTTCACCATTGTCCGTGGCCTGCACTAGCTCTAGCCTGGACAATTTGTCTGCCAGTCTGCACAGCGTGCTATCGACCCAGAGCATATCGGATTTTCTGCCGGAATCACTGGACCCTAGCGCCGGATCATTGCAACTAGCTAGCTGCAACCGAATGGCTGTTGTAGCCAGCTAGCTAGCAACTTGCTATTAGCCACCGTTAGCGGTCTACACCATTGTCCGTGGCCTGCACTACCCACCAGCCAGCTCTAGCTCTAGCCTGGGCAATTTGTCGGCCAGTCTGCACAGCGTGCTATCGACCCAGAGCATATCGGATTTTCTGCCGGAATCACTGGACCCTAGTGCTGGATCATCGCAACTAACTAGCTGCAACCGAATGGCTGTTGTCGTTGGCTAATTACCATTGCCCCTTAGCAAGCACCAGTTAGCCTTGAGCTAGCCTCGAGCCAGGCCCATCTCCTGGCTATCTACCTCTCTGTCAACTGGACGGGACCTCCTAGTGTTGACACGGAGCCCTGCCGATCCAACACGACTGGTCTGCCGACGAAATCATCTGATGTGGTTTCAACAGGCTTCCCGTTACGACGTCGACCACGAAGATCCATCTGCTAGCCCCGGCCTGCTACCACACGCAAGCCATGCCTCTTGCTCGCCAGTGCTGTAGGAGCCCCCGAACTACCTCCGAACTCTTCTATTGCTGTTTACCGGACCTTATGATAACTCAGCTATACAGCTGATGCCTGCTGGACTGTTCCTTTATACGGTACCGCATCCTGTTTATGTTTAGCCTCAGCCCAAACTTTGTCTACATTACCAGCTGTTGTCTTAGCTCTCTCGAATAACACCTGTGATTGCTTTATGCCTCTCTCCCATGTCAATATGCCTTGCTTATTGCTGTTTCGGTTATTTCTTATTGTACTATTTCACTGTAGAGTCCCCAGTCCAGCTCAACCTGCCATAGATAGCTAATTTGTCCCACCCCCCATACACGCGGAGACCGACTCAATCGGTGCCTCCAGTGATGCTATCTCTTTCATCGTTACCTAACGCTTAGGTTTACTTCCACTGTACTCATATCCTTCCATATCCTTGTCTGTACATAATGCCCTGAATCTATTCTACAACGCCTGGAAATCTGCCCCTTTTTTTCTCTGTACCCAACGCACTAGAAGACCAGTTCTTAAAGCCTTTAGCCGTATCCTTGTTATACTCCTCCTCTGTTCCTCTGGTGATGTAAAGGCTAACCTAGGCCCTGTAGCCCCAAGTATCACTCCTACTCCCCAGGTGTTATTTGTTGACTTCTGTAACCATAAAAGCCTTGGTTTCTTGCACGTTAACATCAGAAGCCTCCTCCCTAAGTTTTAGTTATTCACTGCGTTAGCACACTCCGCCAACCCTGATGTTCTAGCAGTGTCTGAATCCTGGCTTAGGAAGGCCACCAAAAATTCAGAAATGTCCATCCCCAACTACAACATTTTCCGTCTCGATAGAACTGCCAAAGGGGGTGGGGTTGCAATCTACTGTAGAGAGAGCCTGCAGAGCTCTATCATACTAGCCAGGTCTGTGCCCAAACAGTTTGAGCTTCTACTTCTAAAAATCCACCTTTCCAGAAATAAGTCTCTCACTGTTGCCGCTTGCTACAGACCCCCCTCAGCCCCGAGCTGTGCCCTGGACACCATATGTGAACTGATTGCCCCCCATCTATCCTCAGAGTTCGTACTGCTTGGTGACCTAAACTGGGATATGCTTAACCCCCCGGCCAACCTACAATCTAAACTAGATCCCCTCAATCTCACACAAATTATCAACGAACCTACCAGGATAGAGGATACCTGGTTGTTCTTTAAAAGTGCTTTCCTCTCAATCTTAAATAAGCATGCCCCATTCAAAAAATTCAGAACTAAGAACAGATATAGCCCCTGGTTCTCCTCAGACTTGACTGCCCTTGACCAGCACAAAAACATCCTGTGGCGTACTGCATTAGCATCGAACAGCCCCCGCGATATGCAACTTTTCAGGGAAGTCAGGAAGCAATATACACAATCAGTTAGGAAAGCAAAGGATAGCTTTTTCAAACAGAAATTTGCATCCTGTAGCACTAACTCCAAAAAGTTTTGGGACACTAAAGTCCATGGGTGCCACAGGGTTCAATTCTCGGGCCGACTCTATTCTCTGTGTATAGCAATGATGTCGCTTTTGCTGCTGGTGACGCTCGGATCCACCTCTATGCGGATGACACCATTTTGTATACATCTGGCCCTTCATTGGACACTGTGTTAACAAACCTCCAAACGAGCTTCAACGCCATACAACACTCCGTCCGTAGCCTCCAACTGCTCTTAAACACTAGTAAAACTAAATGCATGCTCTTCAACCGAACTCTGCTTGCACCCGCCCACCCGACTAGAATCACTACTCTCGGGGGGGCTGACCTAGAGTACGTGGACAACTACAAATACCTAGGTGTCTGGTTATACTGTAAACTCTCCTTCCAGACTCACATTAAGCATCTCCAATCAAAAGTTAGATCTAGAATCGGCTTCCTATTTCGCAACAAAGCCTCCTTCACTCATGCTGCCAAACATGCCCTCGTAAAACTGACTATCCTACCGATCCTTGACATCGGCGATGTCATTTACAAAATAGCCTCCAACACTCTACTCAGCAAATTGGATGTAGTCTATCACAGTGCCATCCGTTTTGTCACCAAAGCCCCATATACTACCCACCATTGTGACCTGTACGCTCTTGTTGGCTGGCCCTCACTACATATTCGTCGCCAAACCCACTGGCTCCAAGTCATCTATAAATCACTGCTAGGCAAATCCCCATCTTATCTTAGCTCACTGGTCACAATAGCAACACCCACCCGTAGTCTGCGCTCCAGCAGGTATATCTCACTGGTCATCCCCAAAGCCAACACCTCCTTTGGCCGCCATTCCTTCCAGTTCTCTACTGCCAATGACTGGAACGAACTGCAAAAATCTCTGAAGCTGGAGACTCTTATCTCCCTCACTAAGTTTAAGCATCAGTTGTCAGAGCAGCTTACCGATCACTGCACCTGTACACAGCCTTTCTGAAATTAGCCCACCCAACTACCTCATCCCCATATTGTTATTTATTTTGCTAATTTGCACCCCAGTATCTCTATTTGCACATCATCTTTTGCACATCTCATTCCAGTGTTAATACGAAATTGTAACTATTTTGCACTATGGCCTATTTATTGCCTTACCTCCATAACTTACTACATTCGCACACACTGTATATATATTTTCTGTTGGATTTTTTACTTTATGTTTTGTTTACCCCATATGTAACTCTGTGTTGTTGTTTTTATTGCACTGCTTTGCTTTATCTTGGCCAGGTCACAGTTGTAAATGAGAACTTGTTCTCAACTGGCCTACCTGGTTATATAAAGGTGAAATATATATATATATATATTTTTTTTTAGGTGATTATTATAAATTTTTTCTCATGCAGTTCTGGCCAGAACTCCAACACCCCTCTCTTGCGCTCACGTTTTGTTCCTGCATCTCCCGAGTTACAAATGAAACACTGGGAATGTACAGTGCATTCAGAAAGTATTCAGGCCCTTTCCCTTTTTTCCACATTTGTTACATTTTGAAAACACATGTTTTCTCATCAAACTGAGCAATCGGGGGAGAAGGGCCTTGGTCAGGGAGGTGACCAAGAACCCGATGGTCACTCTGACAGAGCTCCAGAGTTCCTCTGTGGAGATGGGAGAACCTTCCAGAAGGACAACACTCTCTGCAGCACTCCACCAATCAGGCCTTTATGGTAGAGTGGCCAGACGGAAGCCACTCCTCAGTAAAAGGCACATGACAGCCCGCTTGGAATTTGCCAAAAGGCACCTGAAGGACTCAGACCATGAGAAACAAGATTATCTGGTCTGATGAAACCAAGATTTAACTATTTGGCCTGAATGCCAAGCGTCACGTCTAGAGGAAACCTGGCACCATCCCTACGGTGAAGCATGGTGGCAGCATCATGCTGTGGGGATGTTTTTCAGTGGCAGGGACTGGGAGACTAGTCAGGATCGAGGGAAAGATGAACGGAGAAAAGTACAGAGAGATCCTTGATGAAAACCTGCTCCAGAGCTCTCAGGACCTCAGACTGGGGTGAAGGTTCACCTACCAACAGGACAACAATCTTAAGCACACAGCCAAGACAACACAGGAGTGGCTTCGGGACAAGTCTCTGAATGTCCTTGAGGGGCCCAGCCAGAGCCCGAACTTGAACCCGATCGAACATCTCTGGAGAGACCTGAAAATAACTGTGCAGCGACGCTCCCCATCCCACCTGACAGAGCTTGAGCGGATCTTCAGAGAAGAATGGGAGAAACTCCCCAAATACAGGTGTGCCAAGCTTATAGCGTCATACCCAAGAAGACTCAAAGCTGTAATCGCTGCCAAAGGTGCTTCAACAAAGTACTGAGTAAAGGGTCTGAATACTGACTTAAATGTAATATTTACTGTTTTTTATTTATTTTTTGCTTTGTCATTGTGTGTATTGTGGGTAGATTGATGAAGGAAAAAAACAATTTAACCCATTTTAGAATAAGGCTGTAATGTAACAAAATGTTGAAAAAGTCAAGGGGTCTGAATGCTTTCTGGATGTTGGTGATAAGTGGTTCTTGGGGGTGATTGGGTCAGGGGAGGGAGGGGTGTGGGGAGGGAGGGAGGGGTGTGGCCACTGAGATCTAGAGATAGGCTATTGACCTATTTCTGTGCAAAACAGGCACACACACATCACAGTAACACACTGTTCTCTGACGTTCACATGGTCAATATAACAGTAAAATATACATTTTATGGTCGATTATTATGACACTGTTGTAAAAGGTATCCTTCCCGCTCTGAAAACAGAATGATAAGGCTCGACTTCCCTCATATTTGAAGTCACAGTACAAAGAAGTAGTTATGCTTGGGTTCCCATTATGTAATGGACAAATCCTGATTTGAGAAACACCCTGTGGAATTCAGTTGAATTGCCCACATGATAGCAATTACCTCGCTACAAACCCCAAAATGTGGGGCGTGGTGGCAGCAGAGGCCCAAAGTCCCCTCTCGCGTGTATTGAAGTAGGACCCAACCCACACCGTCTGACTGACAACTCTGTGCTCCAATCGATACCATAAAAATCTTTGGACAGCCTATTGTATCGTTGTGGGTGTGTAGCGGCACTCATTTCAACAGAATGTAAAATAATCCATAAAGTAGCGGGGTTATTATCAACTCTTTCAGTCTGCTAACTGTATAACGGAGTACAACATTTTAAAGTGATAAGAACAGTGAATTTTGATAGTTTTAAATGTTCTTGTGCTGTTGTTTGGAGTGCCTCCGGTGACTTTTACGCGTGCCAGAACCGACATTCCAGAAGTGACAGGCCACCGGACCCGTGCTCTTTTGGAGGCGCTGCACGCGATCCCGGTTATCAATCCAGACTACAACAAGGTAGGCTAATAATAAACCAGTGTTTTTTGTGTTAAATAGCCTGCCCAATGACAACCTTAAAAAAAAAATGTATAGTGTTTGTGTTGTACAGACTTCTCTTCCCACATTATTGGAACCTCACAGCATATATGAAATAAAACGTATTGGATCATGTATTTATTTTTCCCCTGGTGCCGCATATCCTCCTTGTAACCTCAAAATCCACATTGCTTTTATATACATGATGTTACTGATGTTACTGATGGGCTTTCTGTCAATAACAGCAATGATTTACTTCTCACTTCTTATTGGAATTCCTAATCCGAGTCATGCATTATTTGGTTATTGCGCAGAAGCGCTTGCTAGTGATGATCTCCTCATGGCTCAAGTCACTTACAGTAGTGGGTGGGCATTATAAGAGATGGGGAGGAGGTCCTCCATTTACCTAATTGGGATTTTCCTGCCCACTATATGAGCCAATACGTTGAAAGAACCTGTAATTCAGGCTGGATTCAGGGTAGTTATAGCCAGTGGTTTGAGGGAGACTGAAAGTAGGGCAGTGTTGGGATGATACATAGTTCCATATCTGTTTACTGATATCTACCTTCCCCCTCATATTACTGATATCTACCTTCCCCTCAAATCTCTCTTGATCCCTCCCCTCTCTCTTCTCTCTCTCTTCTCTCTCTCCCTGAACTGAAGATGTTACTCTCTGTCTCCGTCTTTCCCTCTCTATTCATTATTCATTCCTTCTCCTATCCTGCATGTTTTCTTCCTTGTTTATTTGAAACATTCCACACTGAGATGTAATAAGCTCTTCTCACTCTCTCTCCCTCTTTCTCTCTCTCTTTCTCCTCCCTCGCTCTCCCCTGCTCTCTCGCTAGATTGCTTTAAATATTTATGCTATGAAAACTGAGCTGCTAGAATGTGGAGGGCGAGGGATGGAGTTAGGGGGGGTGGCGTGTTGTCAGTTAATGGTGTTAACACTCACAAAGCACAGGGGACTTCCCTCTTGTCCAATCAGTGAGTCATACAGTACTATGATCTATGTTTGAACACACTGTTGGGTGATAGTGACATAGTAGGACAACACACACATGCACCTGCTACACATCTGAAGGGGAATTCTAAGGGGACATTTTGGGAAATACAGTATAAGATTTGGAGATCATCAAAAAAACAGAATAGTGGTAAAAATCTTTGTATGATTAATTTTGGTAGGGAATAAGGACGAAGGTGGGAGATGGGAGGTGCCAGGGGCAACTTCTTCTTACTCCAGTGTTAGAGGCATTTGTGTGTAACTGTGACCCCTCACAGGTGATGTTCGCCAAGGCAACTGCAAACTTTGTTCGTCAGATCGACCCAGATGGAACCCTGATCTCCGTCTCCCGCCTTAACGACTCAGACAAGTTGGTTCCCATGGCACTGGTCGTCAAGCGCAACCGTTTCTGGTTCTGGCAACGGCCCAAGTACCTGCCCTCTGACTTCACACTCAGTCACCTGTTGCTAGGAGACAAAGAACTCACTCCAGGTAAAGTAGGGCCATGGTTACTCCTCAAATACATCTCACATACTGTACATCTCATATTTTGCCCACACACACAACTGCCTAAAACATATAGCCATTCATACCTCACAAGCCGGATGTGGAGGTCCTGGGCTGGCGTGGTTACACGTGGTCTGCGGTTGTGAGGCCGGTTGGTCGTACAGCCAAATGGATTTGATTTGACATACAGTACCTCTCTGACTCACTCCTACTCGCTGTCTTCATACGGCACTTGTCTCTGTACTCTCTCAGACGTGTCTGAATCAGACTTCCTGTCCTATGAGGGGAGGTTTGGAGACAACCTGAGTGGGAAGCTGGATGCCAAGGCTGGGAACTTCAGTGTCAGTGTGGAGGGGCGGGGCTCCTCCAAGCTCCAATTATCATTCGGCAAGCTGAAGAAGCAGGATGTTGATGTACAGAAGCTATTGCTGGCCTCCAATGATAGGTACTGTACTGTAAATAAACATACACATAGATTAATACACAGACACACACGCTCATTCATACATGCTGTACAAGCATCCGCATCTCTCTCTCTTTCTCTCTCCCTAAATCTCTCCATCTCTGTTTCTGTTTCCTTCTTCTCACCAGACCCAGTCTCTCCAGTTTTGGTTATGTACAGTTAGGTCCAAAATTATTGGCACCCTTGATAAAGATGAACAAAAAAGACTGTATAGAATAAATACACTGAACAAAAATATAAATGCAACATGTAAAGTGTTGGTCCCATATTTCATGAGCTGGAAATAAAATACATTTTCCATACACACAAAAAACGTATTTCTCTCAAATTTTGTGCACATTTGATTACATCCCTGTTAGTGAGCATTTCTCCTTTGCCAAGATAATCCATCCACCTGACAGCTGTGGCATATCAAGAAGCTGATTAAACAGCATGATCATTACACAGGTGCACCTTGTGCTGGGGACAATAGAAGGCCACTCTAAAATGTGCAGTTTTGTCACACAACACAATGCCACAGATGTCTCAAATTTTGAGCGAGCGTACAATTGGAATGTCCACCAGAGCTGTTGCCAGAGAATTGAAGACATCTCCAACGTTGTTTTAGAGTGACTATTCCCAAACTGGGGTACGCGCAATGCCGTCGGGGGTACGCCTAATAAAAATGTGATTCACATTTTCAAACAGTCCATTTATATTTTCCAACGGGGCTATACATTTGGGTGATGTTTTTTTCTCGCCTGAGTAGCCTCGTTTCACTGCCAAAAATACAATTAAACCATCTAGTCTTCAGCAAAATAACAACACAATGTCAAATACAGGTAGCCTAGTCAAATAATTAACATGCAATCACATTAACCGCTACTCTAATAATAATAATAATAATATGCCATTTAGCAGACGCTTTTATCCAAAGCGACTTACAGTCATACGTGCATACATTTTTATTTATATTTATGGGTGGTCCCGGGGATCGAACCCACTACCTTGGCGTTACAAGTGCCGTGCTCTACTAGCTGAGCTACAGAGGACCACTCTCTCGCGGGAATTCCACTAATGGTCCGTATGGAGCCAAACGTAGCTGCTGCTCATTCCGTTTGCTCGAAAATGGATACGGTTTTAAAAAAGTACAGCCCGCGTCCATAGAGACACATACCAGCTCTACTGGTAGTACTGCTCCTACCAGCAGCACTACACCTGCACCTGTCGACGACACAAGTTGTTCTGCTTCCACGAGCACATCCAATGCTAGCATCAGTCATTCTACATTTGTTGCTAGCCCAGCTAGCATGGACCCTGACAGTTATGAATCTGATGCAGCCGAAGAGCTACTGCCCCCTTACCCGGGAAAGCCCCGAACAACAGACAGGGACGTTGGACCATCGAAGAGGCGCAAATATGATGAGAACTACATTGATTTGGGGTTCACTTATATTGGGAGTAGTGCCTTTCCTCAGCCACAATGTGTTATATGTGCAAAAGTACTATCTCACAACTCGATGAAACCTTCACTCTTGTGCAGAAATGTAGAAACGAAACATGCCAATTTGAAAAATAACCACGGGACTTTTTTGAGCGTGAATTAAGACGACTTTCGAGTAGTAAGACATGTATAAAAGCAACAGATACCATTAATAAGAAGGGGCTAGAAGCGTCTTATATGGTGAGCTACCGAGTGTCTAAGACAGGCAAGCCCCATACTATTGTGGAGGACTTAATTCTTCCTGCTGCCGCGGATATGGCTGGGACAATGCTGGGGGAAGAGGCCCAAAAAACGATACAGACAATGCCTTCATTTGTGACATCAAATGGACTTTGGTGGTCAAGATGTGTTGGTATCTGTACTGATGGCACAAAAGCCATGACAGGGAGACATAGTGGAGTGGTAAGGCGCGTGCAAGTAGTTGCTCCCGACGCCACTTGGGTACACTGCAGCATCCACCGAGAGGCTCTTGCTGCCAAGGGACTGCCTGACAGCTTGAAAGACGTTTTGGACACTACAGTGAAAATGGCATATGATTCCTCTTTTCAACGCCAAACTCACCACTGGTCTGCGTGGCCAAAGAGCGCTGTTTTCATGTCATCTGACCATAGCACCAGGCATGTGCACAGATAGGGGTCTACCTGTGCTCGAGCACCTGCCCCTTTACCCTCCCACTCACCAAGTACCCTTTTGGGTGGTTGTATAAACTGTACCAGTCAAAAGTTTTTACACACCTACTCATCAAGGGTTTTTCTTTATTTTTACTATTTTCTACATTGTAGAGTAATAGTGAAGACATCAAAACTATGAAATAACACATATGGAATCATGTAGTATTTCATAGTTTTGATGTCTTCACTATTATTAAGATAAGGGTAAAGATTATTGGCACGGTTTACAATACCTTCCAATACCTCTATTTTCATTTTCATCCAATGGAAACGCCTTCACACTTGGATTGGAACCGGTGCCATGCAGGGCCGTGTTATGAATTCATACTGAGCACCTGCCCACTGAAAGGTGTGTGCACGGCCCTACATGGCAGAATACGATACAGCTCAGTATTTGTATTATTTATTTTATACAGTCTGTGTATTCATCTATGTCTATGTGCAGTACAGTACCTGTCATTGGAGGCCAGCAGTAGCTTCTTCAGCTTTCTGAATGATAATTGGAGCTTGGAGGAGCCCCGCCCCTCCACATTGACACTGATGTTCCCAGACTTGGCGTCCAGCTTCCCACTCAGGTTGTCTCCAAACCTCTCCTCATCCTTCTACACCTCTTTAACCTCCTTCCCCACATCTCTGTGTGTAGGATGGTGGACATGCAGCATGTGCTGGTGCAGCAGTGTCAGAAGCGTGCGGAGGTGTTTGCTGTGTTGAAGGAGAGGATCCTGACCACCACCCCCTGCTCCATCTCAGAACAGGTCCAGGAGCAGGGCACCTGCCAGGGGGTTCTGGGACTACTGGGCAAACTGGGGACACACTCTGTAAAGGTGGGTTGGGGGGGAGAGAAAAGGAGAGATGGAGTGAGAACGAGAGGAAGAGAGAGACGGGGAGATTGTGAGAGAGAGAGACGGAGAGATAGAGATGGGGGGAGAGAGAGAGAGAGATGGATAAAGAGAGAGAGAGACTGGGAAGTGTGATT
>NC_139990.1:7493955-7543955 GCF_964263955.1 Coregonus lavaretus | reverse complement strand
CAATTCACCAGTCACTTTACACGACTCATCATTCACTACTGAAGCCCTCAACACTCTGGTCAGTCTGATTCAATTCACCAGTCACTTTACACGACTCATCATTCACTACTGAAGCCCTCAACACTCTGGTCAGTCTGATTCAATTCACCAGTCACTTTACACGACTCATCATTCACTACTGAAGCCCTCAACACTCTGGTCAGTCTGATTCAATTCACCAGTCACTTTACACGACTCATCATTCACTACTGAAGCCCTCAACACTCTGGTCAGTCTGATTCAATTCACCAGTCACTTTACACGACTCATCATTCACTACTGAAGCCCTCAACACTCTGGTCAGTCTGATTCAATTCACCAGTCACTTTACACGACTCATCATTCACTACTGAAGCCCTCAACACTCTGGTCAGTCTGATTCAATTCACCAGTCACTTTACACGACTCATCATTCACTACTGAAGCCCTCAACACTCTGGTCAGTCTGATTCAATTCACCAGTCACTTTACACGACTCATCATTCACTACTGAAGCCCTCAACACTCTGGTCAGTCTGATTCAATTCACCAGTCACTTTACACGACTCATCATTCACTACTGAAGCCCTCAACACTCTGGTCAGTCTGATTCAATTCACCAGTCACTTTACACGACTCATCATTCACTACTGAAGCCCTCAACACTCTGGTCAGTCTGATTCAATTCACCAGTCACTTTACACGACTCATCATTCACTACTGAAGCCCTCACCACTCTGGTCAGTCTGATTCAATTCACCAGTCACTTTACACGACTCATCATTCACTACTGAAGCCCTCACCACTCTGTTCAGTCTGATTCAATTCACCAGTCACTTTACACGACTCATCATTCACTACTGAAGCCCTCACCACTCTGTTCAGTCTGATTCAATTCACCAGTCACTTTACACGACTCATCATTCACTACTGAAGCCCTCAACACTCTGGTCAGTCTGATTCAATTCA
Organism: Coregonus lavaretus; assembly: GCF_964263955.1. Taxonomy (NCBI): domain Eukaryota; kingdom Metazoa; phylum Chordata; class Actinopteri; order Salmoniformes; family Salmonidae; genus Coregonus; species Coregonus lavaretus. Next base: position 7,542,968 of record NC_139990.1, on the reverse strand, counting down.
CCAGTCACTTTACACGACTCATCATTCACTACTGAAGCCCTCACCACTCTGTTCAGTCTGATTCAATTCACCAGTCACTTTACACGACTCATCATTCACTACTGAAGCCCTCACCACTCTGTTCAGTCTGATTCAATTCACCAGTCACTTTACACGACTCATCATTCACTACTGAAGCCCTCAACACTCTGGTCAGTCTGATTCAATTCACCAGTCACTTTACACGACTCATCATTCACTACTGAAGCCCTCACCACTCTGTTCAGTCTGATTCAATTCACCAGTCACTTTACACGACTCATCATTCACTACTGAAGCCCTCACCACTCTGTTCAGTCTGATTCAATTCACCAGTCACTTTACACGACTCATCATTCACTACTGAAGCCCTCACCACTCTGTTCAGTCTGATTCAATTCACCAGTCACTTTACACGACTCATCATTCACTACTGAAGCCCTCACCACTCTGTTCAGTCTGATTCAATTCACCAGTCACTTTACACGACTCATCATTCACTACTGAAGCCCTCAACACTCTGGTCAGTCTGATTCAATTCACCAGTCACTTTACACGACTCATCATTCACTACTGAAGCCCTCACCACTCTGGTCAGTCTGATTCAATTCACCAGTCACTTTACACGACTCATCATTCACTACTGAAGCCCTCAACACTCTGGTCAGTCTGATTCAATTCACCAGTCACTTTACACGACTCATCATTCACTACTGAAGCCCTCACCACTCTGTTCAGTCTGATTCAATTCACCAGTCACTTTACACGACTCATCATTCACTACTGAAGCCCTCACCACTCTGTTCAGTCTGATTCAATTCACCAGTCACTTTACACGACTCATCATTCACTACTGAAGCCCTCACCACTCTGTTCAGTCTGATTCAATTCACCAGTCACTTTACACGACTCATCATTCACTACTGAAGCCCTCACCACTCTGTTCAGTCTGATTCAATTCACCAGTCACTTTACACGACTCATCATTCACTACTGAAGCCCTCAACACTCTGGTCAGTCTGATTCAATTCACCAGTCACTTTACACGACTCATCATTCACTACTGAAGCCCTCACCACTCTGTTCAGTCTGATTCAATTCACCAGTCACTTTACACGACTCATCATTCACTACTGAAGCCCTCACCACTCTGTTCAGTCTGATTCAATTCACCAGTCACTTTACACGACTCATCATTCACTACTGAAGCCCTCAACACTATGGTCAGTCTGATTCAATTCACCAGTCACTTTACACGACTCATCATTCACTACTGAAGCCCTCACCACTCTGTTCAGTCTGATTCAATTCACCAGTCACTTTACACGACTCATCATTCACTACTGAAGCCCTCAACACTATGGTCAGTCTGATTCAATTCACCAGTCACTTTACACGACTCATCATTCACTACTGAAGCCCTCACCACTCTGTTCAGTCTGATTCAATTCACCAGTCACTTTACACGACTCATCATTCACTACTGAAGCCCTCACCACTCTGTTCAGTCTGATTCAATTCACCAGTCACTTTACACGACTCATCATTCACTACTGAAGCCCTCAACACTATGGTCAGTCTGATTCAATTCACCAGTCACTTTACACGACTCATCATTCACTACTGAAGCCCTCAACACTATGGTCAGTCTGATTCAATTCACCAGTCACTTTACACGACTCATCATTCACTACTGAAGCCCTCAACACTATGGTCAGTCTGATTTAATTCACTATACAATTCCCCAGTCACTTTATATTATTTTACGATTCACGACTCCTTTAATTCATATAAACTAAACAACTCTATCACAAATAAAATACTTTGATATGTATACTCTGATCCATTATTAGTTTAGAACTATGTTATACCCAGACAGTGGTCATGATGAATTCTACTGTAGACTTTGCCCTGTACCTTACTTGTTGTCTGTCCCACAGGTGATCAAGCTAAAGGTAAACGGTCAGTCCCTCCCCCTTGAGTCACTGCCCCACCCCTTGCAGGACAAGGGGGCATTCCAATGGGCAGAGCAGCTCCTCCTCTCATCCAATGTGATGCTGCGGAGAGAGACTGACAGGCTTTGGGCGGAGACCGGAAAAATGCCAGGAGTGTTTCCATTGGTCATGTGCATCGCTGTGCAAGGACTGACATCTCTGTACACTGGGAAGGGGTAGGGTGTGTGTATGGATGGATGGGTATGTTTAAAATATATGACATTTTGTGTGAAACTCCAGTGTTTCACTTGTGTGTTTTCCCTATATGCACTCAATGAATTATGTATATTTGGTGGCACTTACAAATGTTTACTAATTCTCAATGAAACCATATACTTTTTTTGATTAGCCGTAAAACAATCCACTCCAGAATGTGAAGTAAGACTTCTGTTCTCAAACACTTTTCAAAAGCTGGACAAGCAGACTTCTCAATCTCAATGCACTAAAATGCTGCTCTTACACCCTATTATTTCAAAATAAGCTTTACGTTCTTTCTGCATGCTCATACAGATAAAACATGTATACAGAATATTTTTTTATTCCAAAAGAGAAATGAATTTGCTTATTTTAATATATCATGTTGCTTAAATGAAATGTTTATTAAGTTTATGAATATACCACTATATACAGACAATAAGTAAAACTTGTGAGATTATGGACTCATATTATAGATTTCTACTGATTTCTAGTGAGTCATCCCAGTTGCTGGTACTGTTAGATGTAGTGGTATGGCTTTGTCAGAATGAGTATGTACTGTATGTAGACGTATCCCCTCTGTTAAACATCAAGTCATTAGCATATTGCTATGTGTTAGATTATCATGCTTTTCAGTAGTATATAAATATTGTGCATTCTGTCATTTCACAATTCTACATAGTTGCAATGCTGCCACAAAACTATGCATGCTGTGTATTTTTAATAACATATACTGTATATTTATGAACCATCCATTGTCTCTGAATGGCTTTAAATATTACCGCACTAAATATAAACTAAACATAGCCATCACCCAAAACAAAAAAGGACAACTTTCTAGCTCAATTTCAGTTAATTTATTGTAACAATGTATTACTATTAGAGATGTATGTTATTGGTCACGAGTTGGGACATCTTTCAGAGTGACCACAGGAAACAGTCAGAATGTAGTATTTAGGTTACAGCACAGGAGGGCTTTGGAGCTTTGTGATACTGGAGGAGAGGACTGTGCGATAGCCACAGATTAAAAAACAACAATAAGCACCTTACATGCAGATTAGGGTAGATGGTGAGTGGTATTCTGATGGTCATGCTGTCGACACAACACAGACAGAACGCTTCAAAACAGGATGTAGTATTTGTTCAATATTAGAAAACAACAACACAAAGCAAAGGATCATGGGAGACAAATGTCACTAAGCTAAAAAGATCATCATAGCAACCAAAGACAGTGAATCATACGGTAATAAAATAAAAGCACAGACAACTCAAAGTGAGTGAAACACAGACACAGTGTTTTGATCCTGATCTTCAATACTACAATGTAAAGTGTAAAGCTTTTTTCCTTCATTGTCTTTGTAGGATGTGTGAGGGATAGATATTCAGACAACAAGTGAATTGTTGCTTAAGTCATAATTCTAAAGAGGTAAACACAAACAGATCAAGGGGTAGCCAGCTACAGTACATACTACAGGTCACTGTAGGGGATTTTCTTTGGAGGGGGGGTGGGAGGTCCTATGACAATCACAAGAGGGGGCTTCACAGGATTTGGACTGAGACACGCTAGTTGTCATGGCAATAACGCGTGCCGTAAACAGGTTTCCTTGGCAACACTGCTCAGAGTTCTGGAATATTCCATAGTGTCATCTTCCTTCTTGACCTGTGTTGATATAACAATAATAAAAACTATTTCTAGAGCGGTCCTCGGAGAAGAAAAAAAACATCCGTTCTCAGAGGAACAACTACAAAAAACTAACACAACAACAAATAAATATGGCCTTGATGTTTCTTTTTTGAATGTTTCTGAATTCCACGTTGGTATGAATAGAAAGATATTTCGTAAAAAGTTACAAATATTAAAATAAATAAGAACTATTTCCCTTTGAGTTTCGAGTAGAAAAGATTTGCATTGTGTGCAGGACAAAGGGAGAGAGGAGGAGGGATGAGGCGGTTGGTTTGGTTTTTCCCATCAAAGTCCCTTTCTCCTTTTCTTTCCCCTGTCTCTGTGGTCGAACACATGCACGGTCAAGTTGACCGGTCAGACAGTGTCCGGTTGGGGTTCAGTAGACCCAGTTGACAGGGACCCACTGTGGTTCGGAGCAGAGTTTGTCGACGGCAGCCTGTAGCGTCTCAAAGGCGCGGTCCAGGTTGTCGTTGGTGATGGTGAGGTCGAAGTAGTGGTTGTAGGTCCTCTGGATACGAGCACTCTCATCAACAGTCTTCCTCAGATCCACATCCTGACAGGGACAGAGACAAGAGGGTGAGTGTGTGTGTGTGTGTGTGTCTCTCTCTCGGTGTGTGCATCTTCCTGAGAAGCAGTGGATAACAAGCACAGTACACTATGTGTTCTAGCGAGAGAATGTTCCATAAAAAACAACATAACGCCCTAAAATCACATAACAATGGAAGGATACCAGAAAACAACGTGAAAATACTCTGGGAATAAGTGGCTCAGTGTCTATGCCCAGGAAAAGGTTCTGACCGTGAGTTGTTTGGTGGTGATTCCAGCATCCACCGTAGCTTTGTGCATGGCCTTGAGCGTCTCAAACTCTGGTGCTGCGATGAACACCACATACGGCATGAACTCTGCTGTCTTTAGTACCTTCAGAGCCTACAGTCCAGACAGAGGGTCAGTGAACCAGCTAAAGATGATAAAGATATCCACAGACATACATACATACATACATACATACATACATACATACAGACAGACAGACAGACAGACAGACAGAGACAACCAGACCATGTACAGTATCTCATAGTAGGATTATACAGTCTTTTTTTCTTTTTACAGTAAAACTATGTTTTGGGCTTTTTAAATGCACTTTAAATAAAGTTTGATTTGATTTGATTGTGACCTGTGGGTTGACGTCCAGGATGCAGGTGCGGCCCGTGTCCACCACCTCGTGGATGGAGTCCATCTTGGTTCCGTAGAGGTTCCCGTCGTACTCCCCGTGCTCCAGGTAGCCGCCCGCCTTCACGTCCGCCTCCATCTCCGTCCGCGTCACAAACCGGTACGACTTACCGTCCAGCTCATCGTCACGGGGACGCCGGGAGGTGACTGAGGGAGGGAGGAGAGGAGAGACAAGAAGAGAGAGAGAGGGAGGAAGGCGGGGGGGAGGTGGGGCAAGAAGAGAAAAGGCGTTTGAGAGAATCGAAAGGGAGGTGGGAGAGAGATGGAGAGAGAATGAACATGAATGCGAGAAGAACAGTGGAGCAACGGGGAAGATCACGAGACAGGCTAACTTAAAGCAGCCAAATGAAATGTTCTCCAGGGTTTCTGTCTGTTCTGACAGTGTCCTGAGAGTACAGTGGTCCATTAGGTTCTGGAGGGGGGTTCTAGCATAGAATTAGAACGGTATGGGTTCTTGACTCACAAGGGATGGTGGTTCCGAAGCATGTTGGGTTGAGGACCACCAGTCGGTTCTTGAGGCTGCGGCGGCCCACCCCCTGGGCTCCAATCAGAACCAGAGTCTTCCTCTGGAACGGGGGCATCTTGGCCACCTCCTCATAGATCTGCAGCTCGTGCCTGTCAAACTCTGCCCTCAGCCAATCACAGAGAGGAACACACAAGAGTTAGCCAATCACAGAGGAGAATGTAGTGGTGTCAGTCAATAAAATAAGGAAATAGGAAACGTAAAATGCAGATTAGTAAATGGGGAACTACACAGTCAGGAAGCCCCAGCACAAAACCAATTAGAAGAATGAGCCATGACAGAATCAGTCAATGAGAGACGAGTATGAATGCTCACCTGCGTTCTTGGCTGTTAGGTACATCATCTTTTTCTTCTTCTTTCCAGTTATCGTACCGCACAGGATCCCTGTTGCACACAAAAACACACATAATCACACATCAATACACATATCAATTCACACATCAATACAGGTGCAAGTATCTTTCCTATCTGTCTTTGCATCTGAAGGCCAGAAGGGGGCACCATAACCCATTCTATGGAGCGTTACTGAGTAATTATCTCATGACCTCATTGACCTCAGCCTGGCAGGCAAGGCTACCTCACAGTGGCAGACCAACTAAACAATTCAAAGTAAGTGCTCTCCACTGATTCAAATCCAAGCAGTCATTGGCTACATTATGTAAAAGATCCACACACAGTTGCCAGTCAGCTCAGGTTAGCTCATCTAGCTGAGAATGAAGCTAGGAGGCAAAGTCAAGCTGTACCTGAGCCGTCAAAGTCTCGTGGGACGAAGGCTTTCCTCTTCTCCTCCAGGAACTGACTGGGGATCAGTCCAGTGGCTCCACCAACCACATGACACGCCTAGCACAGGAGAGCACACCAGACATCAGAACAATTGTCTCACCCAACCAGTAGAAACCAGTAAAATCTGTAGAGACCAGTATAAACCAGTAGAGACCAGAAGAAGTTACAAACCAGTAGAAACCAGTACAAAAAAAACTATTTATTGTTGTTGTTGAGGATCACCACCATCATCACCTGCCACCAGTTGGGGTCCTCCCTGTTGACGATCTGAAGGAGGTCCCCCCTCTTGAAGCCAATCCCCGCCTCTCGGCATGGGATGAGATGGTCATTTGCTGGATCGTAGTCAAAGTGTGGTTGCACGTACACCTGAGAAAAGGGAGGTTTGATGTTAATCAATGGTGCTTCAATGGTGCAGGGATGTAGCTCAGTTGGTAGAGCATGGCGTTTGCAACGCCAGGGTTGTGGGTTCGATTCCCACGGGGGGCCAGTATAAAAAATAATGTATGCACTCACTAACTGTAAGTCACTCTGGATAAGAGCATCTGCTAAATGACTAAAATGTAATGCTTCTACAACCAAACTATAACTATATACAGTCAATCTAGTCTTTCTCTATACACAACAGCTAGGTAGATAAGGTTAGTGGAAGGATTAGTGTTTTGAAGTGTTAGAGATAAGAGTGAAGTTTGGGTTTAAAGCAGCACTAAGTGCATGTTTATACTGTACACACACACACCATATGAGATATCTAGTGCAGGACAGATCACAGGCGTTCACATCATGCCAACAGAGGTATTTGCCAAGAGAGGTGCGTGGTCTGGGCACTGTCATCTTACACTGGCAGCCAGACAGAAACACTAAAACAAGATCCGGACTGTATGTGTGTGAGTATGTACAGTGTGGGTGTGTGTCTGTTCAGTAAGAGCATGCATGCATGTGTGTCTATTGGGGTGTGTGTGTGTGTGTGTGTCCGTTGGTGTGTGTGCTTGTTTGCACTACTTGTAGAGCAGGTGTCAGGATAGACTTGTGTGTGTACAGTGCATATGTGTGTGTGAGCATGCATGCCAGAGTACAGTAACTGTTTCATGGTTGTGTGTCTGTGTGTGTGTGTGTTTTTCTGTGTGTCTGGGTCTACGTGCATGCCGGCATGTGTCTACGTGTTCAATGTTGTGTGTGTGTGTGTCTCCCTGGCCCAGATATCATGTGGAGTGTTATTAACAGGGCTCTCAGCCAGGGTTCAGATTCCAGAGCAGGGCATTTTGGGACAGCCCCAGGACTCACTTCACCACCAGTCTCCCACCACCACCAAACATCTGCAGCTTTTACACAGCCAAATAGGAGAAAGCTGTGAGTGTGTGTGTCTGTGTGTGGACCTGCGTGATTGTATGCATCCATGTGGCTGTTTAAGTGATGTATGTGACGGGTGAGAGAGAGAGAGAGAGAGAGAGAGAGAGAGAGAGAGAGAGAGAGAGAGAGAGAGAGAGAGAGAGAGAGAGAGAGAGAGAGAGAGAGAGAGAGAGAGAGAGAGAGAGAGAGAGAGAGAGAGAGAGAGAGAGAGAGAGAGAGAGAGAGAGAGAGAGAGAATGAATCCTTGAGTGTGTGAGGGCACATGTGTGCGTCCATGTGTGTTCCTGCATGTGCTGTGTGTGTGTGTGTGTGTGTGTGTGTGTGTGTGTGTGTACCTGTGGTGGGGCGGGTGCATCTCTATAACTAGGCAGTATCTTCAGAGTGATTCCTCCGCTGCAGTCCTTCAGCATCTCCTGCAGCTCAGTGGGGTTGTTCCCTACGTCCCGCCCATTCACTTCCTTTATGATGTCACCCACGTGCAGCAGACCCTGCCTGTCAATCATCCCTCCGTGGAGGATCCTAGCGATGACCAGCTCCTCCTTCTCCACTCTGAACGTCACTCCCTGAGAGAGGGAAGGAACAGATAGATGGTCAATGAAATCATTGCAGAGATGCAGAAACGCACACACAAACTCTCCATCTCTCTCCCTCTCGATCTCTCCCACACTCACTCTCTCACTCGCTCACCAGTGGTTCTCCAGCCTTCTTGCGGATGCCGATCATGCGTACAGCATCGGCCTGCATCAGAGAACTGTTCACCAGCGCCTCATTAGACAGCTCAGCTGGGGGCACGGCCTCATAGCACTTAGAGGCTACCATGTCGTGGGCCTCAAGGAGCGACTGAGAGGGAGAACGAGAGGGGGATAGAGAGGGATGGAGAGATAGAGAGATCAAGATAGGGGGATATAGCGAGAGGGGGATGGAGCGATGGAGAGAGGAGGAGAGATGGAGAGATGGAGAGATGGAGAGGGGGATGGAGAGAGGGGGAGAGGGGGATGGAGAGAGATAGAAAGAGGGGGATGGAGAGATGAGAGAGCGGTAGAGATAGCGAGAAGGGGAGAGATAGAGAGAGGGGAATGGAGAGATGAGAGAGGGGGATGGAGAGATGGGGAGAGGGGGATGGAGAGAGGGGGAGAGGGGGATGGAGAGAGGGGGAGAGGGGGGATGGGTAGAGGGGGTTGGAGAGAGATAGAGAGAGGGGGATGAGAGATGGAGAGATAGAGAGAGGGGGATGGAGAGAGGGGGAGAGATAGAGAGAGGGGGATGGAGAGAGATGGAGAGGGGGGATGGGTAGAGGGGGGTGGAGAGAGATAGAGAGAGGGGGATGAGAGATGGAGAGATAGAGGGGGAGAGATAGAGAGAGGGGGGTGGAGAGAGGGGGAGAGAGAAAGGGGGATGAGAGATGGGGGATGGAGAGAGGGGGAGAGATAGAGAGAGGGGGATGGAGAGAGGGGAAGAGAGGGGGATGGAGAGAGGGGGAGAGATGGGGAGAGGGGGACAGATAGAGAGAGGGGGATGGAGAGAGGGGGAGAGATAGAGAGAGGGGGATGGAGAGATGGGGAGAGGGGGATGGAGAGAGGGGGAGAGATGGGGATGAGCAGAAGAAGGGAAGGATGAGAAAGGGAAGTAAAATGTGAAGAGAAGAGCAACATTGAGGTTATAAATTGTGTTCGCTGTCTTAAAGATGGAATCTGCAGTAGGGGAAACAGGTTGTTATTGTTTTGTTGAGGAAGTAGAGCTGGGGCACGTCGAGCATCATGGTAAAACAAAATGGCAGTACATATGCTGCTGTTCTATCACACATGCAATGATGTCAGAGGGGAAAGAAACAGTGTTCCTTGTTTGCAGTCTTGGTTGTTGTAATATCACAAATGGACGTGGCAGTTTGACCATTAACAGGGATACAAACTGGTGAGGGCCCAAACATGTGCTTATTTTCAGAGTAGTGTTGTCACGATACCAACATTTGACTAAGGATGCAATACCAGGCCAAGTAGCACGATACTGAGTAGTATCACGATACTGAGTAGTAGGTCTATTGTGATACCACGGAAATAAAATATGTAGCACCCTGTTCGCCCCGCCCCCAGGACGTCTGTTCCCATTTTCTATACGTTCTGCATGTGTGCTACATAAAAACCTGTCCCTGATATTCACAACTAACTCAATACAACACATTGAATTTAACTTCACACTGCTCCCAACATAGAAAAGTTAAGCACCAAACAGAATTTAAGGAACACCAGAAAAATAAATAGATTTTGCTTAAGATATAGCTAGGCATATGTATCCTACCTTTGAAGCACATCTCTTTGAGTGGGCTATCAATCTCTTTTCTGTTCTTCCTGTGCCACCCAAATTGGTGCATAGCCTATTGGTCAAGTTACCAGGTTGTTAGCAGGTTGTTAAGCTAGCTAGGTAACATGACTAAACAAGGCTGTTGGTTTGCAAACCAACAATTAGCGGCCCGCGAGTGGTTTATGAAATTATATCAAATGTGTGTGAATTGTGGTAGAAAGGGGAAAGGGTAAAACTTTTGAATGTTTTGGCCTAGAGATCCGGTTTTCAGTGATGTAATGGCACAAGCATGACTGTCACTGTGCTCTGTTATGGTACTGATTCAGAGGGGTTGGCTTAAATACAGAAGACATTTCAGTTGAATGCATTCAGTTGTACAACTGACTAGGTATCCCATTTTCCCTTCCCTCAGAGGCTGTGTGAAAGCGAAGCCTTGTCAAACTGTCTTGTGCTCTTGGTTCTAACAGGCTGCGAGCTGCTCCAATAATTAGAAACAAATGCAACAACAGAAGACTGATAAGTGTCTTCACACCCCAGCTTGCCATCACGGCTAAATGAAATATAAAGCTGATGGAGATGCGCTGAATAAGCTGATGGAGAGAAGCAGGTGACGGCTGGGAGGGGATGTGGCTGGCTGATCACAGCTGTCACACGTGATATTGGATGAAGCACTCATTCTGATATGACATATCTGACATCACGCTCTGAACTCTGTTTGATGTCAAATCAAAAAAAAATGTGGCACATGCTTCGTAAACATCAGGTGTAGACTAACAGTGAAATGCTTACTTACGGGCCCTTCCCAACAATGCAGAGAGAAAGAAAATTGTGAAATAATAGAAAAGTAAAACACTTAATAATAAAAGTAATAATAAATACACAATGCGTAACTATAACTTGGCTATATACAGGGAGTACCAGTACCAAGTCGATGTGCAGGGGTCCGTACAGATATGTACATATAACTAGGAATAAGTGACTGATAATAAACAGTAGCAGAAGAGTGTGTGTCAAAAAACTTAGTGCAAAAAGAGTCAATGCAGATAGTTAAATACTTAACTAAATAGCTACCCGGACTAACTATTTAGAAGTCTTATGGCTTGGGGGTAGAAGCTGTTCAGGATCCTTTCGGTTCCAGACTTGGGTGGCTGGAGTCTTTGACAATTTTTAGGGCCTTCCTCTGACACCGCCTGGTATAGAGGTCAACGCATGCTCGGAGTGCGCGTCCTGGAAATCTGTCTGGCCTTGTGAATGTTAACCTGTTTAAAGGTCTTACTCACATCGGCTACGGAGAGCGTGATCACACAGTCGTCCAGAACAGCTGGTGCTCTCATGCATGGTTCAGTTTTGCTTGAATCGAAGCGAGCAGAGAAACCATTTAGCTCGTCTGGTAGGCTCACGTCATTGGGCAGCTCGCGGCTGGGTTTCCCTTTGTACTCTGTGATAGTTTGCAAGCCCTGCCACATCCGACGAGCGTCAGAGCCAGGTAGTAGGATTCGACCTTAGTCCTGTATTGACGCTTTTCCTGTTTGATGGTTTGTCAGAGGGTGTAACGGTCTTATAAGCATCCGGATTAGTGTCCCACTCCTTGAAATCGGCAGCTCTAGCCTTTAGCTCAGTGTGGATGTTGTCTGTAATCCTTGGCTTCTGGTTGGGATATGTACACTGCATTCAAAATAATAAATATATATACCTTATTTACATAAGTATTCAGACCCTTTGCTATGAGACTCGGAATTGAGCTCAGGTGCATCCTGTTTCCATTGATCATCCTTGAGATGTTTCTACAACTTGATTGGAGTCCACCTGTGGTAAATTCAATTGATTGGACATGATTTGGAAGGGCATACACCTGTCTATATAAGGTCCCACAGTTGACAAAAACCAAGCCATGAGGTCGAAGGAATTGTCCGTAGAGCTCCGAGACAGGATTGTGTCGAGGCACAGATCTGGGGAAGGGTACCAAAACATTTCTGCAGCATTGAAGGTCCCCAAGAACACAGTGGCCTACATCATTCTTAAATGGAACAAGTTTGGAACCACCAAGACTCTTCCTAGAGCTGGCCGCCCGGCCAAACTGAGCAATCGGGGAAGAAGGGCCTTGGTCAGTGAGGTGACCAAGAACCCAATGGTCACCCTGACAGAGCTCCAGAGTTCCTCTGTGGAGATGGGAGAACCTTCCAGAAGGACAACCATCTCTACAGCACTCCACCAATCAGGCCTTTATGGTAGAGTGGCCAGACGGAAGCCACTCCTCAGTAAAAGGCACATGACAGCCCACTTGGAGTTTGCCAAAAGGCACCTAAAGGACTCTCAGACCATGAGAAACAAGATTCTCTGGTCTGATGAAACCAAGATTGAACTTGGTCTGGAGGAAACCTGGCACCATCCCTACGGTGGAGCATGGTGGTGGCAGCATCATGCTATGGGGATGTTTTTCAACGGCAGGGACTGGGAGACTAGTCAGGATTGAGGGAAAGTTGAACGGAGCAAAGTACAGAGACCCTTGATGAAAACCTGCTCCAGAGAGCTCAGGACCTCAGACTGGGGCAAAGGTTCACCTTCCAACAGGACAACGAGTCTAAGCACACAGCCAAGACAACGCAGGAGTGGCTTCGGGACAAGTCTCTGAATGTTCTTGACTGGCCCAGCCAGAGCCCGGACTTGAACCCGATCGAACATCTCTGGAGAGAACTGAAGATAGCAGTGCAGCGACGCTCCTTATCCAACCTGACAGAGCTTGAGAGGATCTGCAGAGAAAAATGGGAGAAACCACCCAAATACAGGTGTGCCAAGCTTGTAGCGTCATACCCAATAAGTAATCGCTACCAAAGGTGCTTCAACAAAGTACTGAGTAAAGGGTCTGAATACTTATGTAAATGTAATATTTCCGGTTTTTATTTTGTATAAATTTGCCAAAAAAATCTGAAGATCTGTTTTTGCTTTGTCATTATGGGGTATTGTGTGTAGATTGATTAGATTTTATTTTTTTAAGGCTGTAACATAACTACATTTGGAAAAAGTCAAGGGGGCTGAATACATTCCGAAAGCACTGTACGTACGGTCACTGTGGGGACGACGTCATTGATGCACTTATTAATGAAGCCGGTGACTGATATGGTAAACTCCTCAATGCCATCAGATGAATCCAGGAACATATTCCAGTCTGTGCTAGCGAAACAGTCCTGTAGCTTAGCATCCGCTTCATCTGACCATTTCCGTATTGAGCGAGTTACTGGTACTTCCTGTTTTGAGTTTTTGCTTGTAAGCAGGAATCAGGAGGATATAACATGTAGGGGTGAATTCTGTGCTCAGTCAATGATTTCGATATGAGAAACAGACCCCTTCCCAAGCCACAAACTTTTTTCTTCGGATCTACACGATTCACGTGGATGGCCTATTGAGATCAAAATGGCAAATATCGCCGGGAAACGAAGGGTTTGCATCCCTGATTAAGGATTCCAGATTTAAGCTCACTGTCAAGTAATCACTTTCCCCATCTCCCTGTTACACTTTCTCTCTCGCTCTCCAGCTTCTCTCTCAGTAGGTCATCAAAGTCTTATCTTTGAGCTGATAGCATGCATGCTTCTGACTGAAGCAGAGATATTCCCTGCTCAAAGATATAAATCCTATTGGTCCACACTCTGAAAAGCCCTCTTAGTCCTCTGTTAGGTCTATGGATGGAGGTCAGTATTCTAGGGGAGGGATTTGATCCTTTCATAACAGGAGTTGAGATGCATACATGTATAGAACCGTTTCTGTACTAAAATAGAACTATCAACATTGAATAACATAATACAATGTTCAGCACATCTTTTGCCCAAGGGTTAGGGCTGTCCCCGACCCAAAAAAAATCTTTGTCGACCGAAAGTAGTCTGTTCTTTCGACCAATCGATCGGTCAACATTTTAAAACGTGTATTTTTCCATATATAGACACACCTTAAGTGTTTTAATATAATCAACTATATACATTGAGCTTGTCTGACACTTTAAGCTTACTGTTTGATGAAATAACACACAAATGACTCAAGAGGGAGCCAGAGATCTAGATAACCAGAAGAAAAAATCCTTAACCTGACCATCCTCCTCTCGCTCCTGCTGGCTTTCGCAGATTCTGCTGTTACTCTCCTGAAGTTGCCGGTAATAGGCGAGGAGTTGGCAACTTTCTCATGTGGAATGCCAATTTATCTTACCATTTCTACCGATCTGCGTGCCAGTTATGATTTTCATATGCACATTTTGATGGAAAGGTTTCATTGAATTTATAATAACGTCTTTGTATCTCAAAATCATTGTCATGTGGTTAATGAAAATGATATCCAAATCTAAATGAAAATTATACAAACCTAAAAAGTAACTTCTATTGCCGTAACTATGTAAAAATAGCCTACATGAAGCCAACAAATAAAAAAACATTGCAGCCTGCAGGTAGAAAATATCCTGATAAAGATAAATATCTTATAAATCACATTGGCTATGCATGGCCTGTCTGCAATGAACTTGAAACATTGTATCAACTATTAACTTGGGTCAGGCTGAAGCTTGAGCTAGCAAACTTGCAACATTGTACAAAATATTCTGGGTCCTCAGAGTTTCCTGCACCAGTGAGCTCGGGACAGACACAGCTGTAGGCTATTTGCGCAAGTGATAAGAGGTCATCAGGTAGGCCTATTTTATGTGTTTCCACTGAATCAGAGCATGACATTTTTCCCTTTCATTCTGAGTGGTTATCGAAAGGGAGAGAGCGGGAAAGATCTTTCAAATACATTGAGGAACTATTGACATTCTCAATGGATGTAAAAACAGACTTTGTTTGCTTGCTGTTTGAGGTGAAGAAAACATTACTTTGAGAAGCTCCACAGCTCATTAGTGGTGGTGCATTAAGCCAATCAGAAATACTATCAGACCCCCAAATGGGCACATTTACAGTGGGGGAAAAAAGTATTTAGTCAGCCACCAATTGTGCAAGTTCTCCCACTTAAAAAGATGAGAGAGGCCTCACAGAGAGGCCTCACATTATAGGATTTTTAATGAATTTATTTGCAAATGATGGTGGAAAATAAGTATTTGGTCACTTACAAACAAGCAAGATTTCTGGCTCTCACAGACCTGTAACTTCTTCTTTAAAAGGCTCCTCTGTCCTCCACTCGTTACCTGTATTAATGGCACCTGTTTGAACTCGTTATCAGTATAAAAGACACCTGTCCACAACCTCAAACAGTCACACTCCAAACTCCACTATGGCCAAGACCAAAGAGCTGTCAAAGGACACCAGAACCAAAATTGTAGACCTGCACCAGGCTGGGAAGACTGAATCTGCAATAGGTAAGCAGCTTGGTTTGAAGAAATCAACTGTGGGAGCAATTATTAGGAAATGGAAGACATACAAGACCACTGATAATCTCCCTCGATCTGGGGCTCCACGCAAGATCTCACCCCGTGGGGTCAAAATGATCACAAGAACGGTGAGCAAAGATCCCAGAACCACACGGGGGGACCTAGTGAATGACCTGCAGAGAGCTGGGACCAAAGTAACAAAGCCTACCATCAGTAACACACTACGCCGCCAGGGACTCAAATCCTGCAGTGCCAGACGTGTCCCCATGCTTAAGCCAGTACATGTCCAGGCCCGTCTGAAGTTTGCTAGAGTGCATTTGGATGATCCAGAAGAGGATTGGGAGAATGTCATATGGTCAAACTCAACTCGTCGTGTTTGGAGGACAAAGAATGCTGAGTTGCATCCGAAGAACACCATACCTACTGTGAAGCATGGGGGTGGAAACATCATGCTTTGGGGCTGTTTTTCTGCAAAGGGACCAGGACGACTGATCCGTGTAAAGGAAAGAATGAATGGGGCCATGTATCGTGAGATTTTGAGTGAAAACCTCCTTCCATCAGCAAGGGCATTGAAGATTAAACGTGGCTGGGTCTTTCAGCATGACAATGATCCCAAACACACCGCCCGGGCAACGAAGGAGTGGCTTCGTAAGAAGCATTTCAAGGTCCTGGAGTGGCCTAGCCAGTCTCCAGATCTCAACCCCATAGAACATCTTTGGAGGGAGTTGAAAGTCTGTGTTGCCATCACTGCTCTAGAGGAGATCTGCATGGAGGAATGGGCCAAAATACCAGCAACAGTGTGTGAAAACCTTACAGAAAACGTTTGACCTGTGTCATTGCCAACAAAGGGTATATAACAAAGTATTGAGAAACTTTTGTTATTGACCAAATACTTATTTTCCACCATAATTTGCAAATAAATTCATAAAAAATCCTACAATGTGATTTTCTGGAAAAAAAATTCTCATTTTGTCTGTCATAGTTGACGTGTACCTATGATGAAAATTACAGTCCTCTCTCATATTTTTAAGTGGGAGAACTTGCACAATTGGTGGCTGACTAAATACTTTTTTTCCCCACTGTATATGCTTACATTTGCGCGCAGGCCAGGTAGCCTATAGACCTACTTTTATGCGTAATTAGTTGCGCGTCCTAACTCAACATTGACAGGAGCGCTCCAAACAAAAGACAATGACTAAATTGAAATGACAAAACTCGTAAATGGAATGAAATAAACCAAAACTTGTTTCTCACAAGGATAGGCTGTGTGCTCTGCAAACAACTCGTCCACTCCGACAATGAGAACAGTAAAATACTGGAATAATAATATATTGAATGAATTAACAGAAATTACCGTAACCAAACAAATATTGTAGATTAGAAATTATAGGAATTAAAGGTAAAATGTACTATTGGTGATATATGTAATGTGGAATTGACAGACACTAACAATCAAATGCAAACAATTCACACAATTAAGTTATGAAACAATGAATGTGCACAAATTGGCGGAAGAGAGCGCATTCTGGAGAGATGTGCATTGTGCATTTTAGCCACACTGCCCTTCTTCTTGGACTGTGCCATCCCCGTGGCCTCCGCAATGGATTAGTTCACTGAGATGGGCGTGAATCAGACAGGTGTCTTGTGTGCCATAAAAATATATGTACAGTGGGGAGAACAAGTATTTGATACACTGCCGATTTTGCAGGTTTTCCTACTTACAAAGCATGTAGAGGTCTGTAATTTTTATCATAGGTACACTTCAACTGTGAGAGACGGAATCTAAAACAAAAATCCAGAAAATCACATTGTATGATTTTTAAGTAATTAATTTGCATGTTATTGCATGACATAAGTATTTGATCACCTACCAACCAGTAAGAATTCTGGCTCTCACAGACCTGTTCGTTTTTCTTTAAGAAGCCCTCATGTTCTCCACTCATTATCTGTATTAACTGCACCTGTTTGAACTCGTTACCTGTATAAAAGACACCTGTCCACACACTCAATCAAACAGACTCCAACCTCTCCACAATGGCCAAGACCAGAGAGCTGTGTAAGGACATCAGGGATAAAATTGTAGACCTGCACAAGGCTAGGATGGGCTACAGGACAATAGGCAAGCAGCTTGGTGAGAAGGCAACAACTGTTGGCGCAATTATTAGAAAATGGAAGAAGTTCAAGATGACGGTCAATCACCCTCGGTCTGGGGCTCCATGCAAGATCTCACCTCGTGGGGCATCAATGATCATGAGGAAGGTGAGGGATCAGCCCAGAACTACACAGCAGGACCTGGTCAATGACCTGAAGAGACCACAGTCTCAAAGAAAACCATTAGTAACACACTACGCCGTCATGGATTAAAATCCTGCAGCGCACGCAAGGTCCCCCTGCTCAAGCCAGCGCATGTCCAGGCCCGTCTGAAGTTTGCCAATGACCATCTGGATGATCCAGAGGAGAAATGGGAGAAGGTCATGTGGTCTGATGAGACAAAAATAGAGCTTTTTGGTCTAAACTCCACTCGCCATGTTTGGAGGAAGAAGAAGGATGAGTACAACCCCAAGAACACCATCCCAACCGTGAAGCATGGAGGTGGAAACATAATTATTTGGGGATGCTTTTCTGCAAAGGGGACAGGACGACTGCACCGTATTTAGGGGAGGATGGATGGGGCCATGTATCGCGAGATCTTGGCCAACAACCTCCTTCCTTCAGTAAGAGCATTGAAGATGGGTCGTGGCTGGGTCTTCCAGCATGACAACGACCCGAAACACACAGCCAGGGCAACTAAGGAGTGGCTCCGTAAGAAGTATCTCAAGGTCCTGGAGTGGCCTAGCCAGTCTCCAGACCTGAACCCAATAGAAAATCTTTGGAGGGAGCTGAAAGTCCGTATTGCCCAGCGACAGCCCCGAAACCTGAAGGATCTGGAGAAGGTCTGTATGGAGGAGTGGGCCAAAATCCCTGCTGCAGTGTGTGCAAACCTGGTCAAGACCTACAGGAAACGAATGATCTCTGTAATTGCAAACAAATGTTTCTGTACCAAATATTAAGTTCTGCTTTTCTGATGTATCAAATACTTATGTCATGCAATAAAATGCAAATGAATTACTTAAAAATCATACAATGTGATTTTCTGGATTTTTGTTTTAGATTCCGTCTCTCACAGTTGAAGTGTACCTATGATAAAAATTACAGACCTCTACATGCTTTGTAAGTAGGAAAACCTGCAAAATCGGCAGTGTATCAAATACTTGTTCTCCCCACTGTATATTTGCTACTGCTCGACAAAAAAAAACCTTGGTCAACCAACAGCCTATTGACCAAACAATCGACAAGTCGACTAATTGGAGTCAGCCCTACCAAGGGTAGTCGAAAATTCTACCTGATAGATATACACTGAGACATAGACTGACCAGGTAAATCCAGGTCAAAGCTATGATCCCTTATTGATATCACTTGTTGATGTCACAATCAGTGTAGATGAAGGGGAGGAGACAGGTTAAAGAAGGATTTTTAAGCCTTGACACAATTGAGACATGGATTGTGTATGTGTGCCATTCAGAGAGTGAATGGGCAAGACAAAATATTTGTGTCTTTGAACGGGGTATGGTAGTAGGTGTCAGACGCACCGGTTTGTGTCAAGAACTGCAACAATGCTGTGTTTTTCACGCTCAACAGTTTCCCGTGTGTATCAAGAATGGTCCAGCACCCAAAGGACATCCAGCCAACTTGACACAACTGTGGGAAGCATTGGAGTCAACAAAGGCCAGCATCCCTGTGAAATGTTTTCAACTCCTTGTGGAGTCCATGCACCAGACGAATAGAGGGGAGGTGCAACTCAATATTAGGAAGGTGTTTTTAATGTTTTGTACACTCAGTGTATATCCATATTGCTCATAGCCAATGCTTTTTGATTCACAAGAAGAACCAAGAAATAAAGGCTATAAGGTCAGTTCAGAATGCAGGCCATTAGCATCAACTATAACCTTTAACCTTAGTGACTGGGTTACGCACCTGGAAGTGGGGCTCCTGGAGGATTCGGGAGAGTTCCACTGCGCTGTCATCACGGATGCTGAGGGCGGTGATGTCACCTAAGATGTCTGTGACCAACTCCATGTTGTTGTCCTGCACCGCCTCCAGCCTCAAGTCCTCCAATCGCTCGTAGGCCTGCAGGGGTCAGAGGTGAAAGGTTATAGGGGTCACATACTGTACAGACATGGGAGAAAGTTGTACAATGGTAGATAGAGGGGTTGTAACCATTGTTGTGTGTGGTTGGGTTCCCTTGCCATTGTGTGGACTTGTGTAATATTGCCTTGTGTGGTGCTGGTGTCAGTAAGTTGAGTTGTTGAGTGAGGGTTCTGTGGTTGTATTGTGATGAGGAAGTCAAACTCATCTCTCTTGATCTTTCTCCCCCCTCTCTTTCTCTCTGTCTGTCAGTGGAGTGACAAAAACTCTCCCACTTGCCCAGAATGACCATTATGGCGGCATGCCAATGCTGACTAACTCAGGGCAGGAGATCACCCCAGCGGTCAGAGTATCAGTCTGTGACGGGACTGGGAGAGCTGCTGGCACTTATCCTCCTGACATCATCTTGTCTAGCAGTGACTAACAGACCTCACCAAGGGCTGAATATGAATATGTCAAATCAGTGCACTTATATGGGTTAGAATGCGCTTCTGTGTGTGTGCGCGTGTGTGTGTGTATCATTGGGACCATCAGGATAACCATCGGGAGGGTGTTGTGTTACGTATTAGCACACTGATAGATTAGTACCTTAGCGAGGAGCACGCTGCTGCCTGCCAGCCTGTGGTCAGTGTGTGAGTCAGTCTCTGTGTGTGAGTCAGTCTATGTGTGTGTGCTACCTTGACGTGTGACCGTACAATGGGACTCTCCATGATGCCCCTGAGGAAGATGAGGTCGATGTCTTTGGCCCCCGTGGAGGTGGGCAACTCCCCCAGGTTATCCAACACCTGCTGCATCGCTGTGGGGGGAGAGGAGAGGGGAGAGGAGAGGAGAGGGGAGGGAAAGAGAGAGGTGTTAGTTACTGTAGATATGGAATACAGAGATAAAGGAGGGAGTGAGAAAGTCACGCATACTGTAGATCAGCGATGGACAACTGCCAGCCACGCCCCCCTTTTGTAGGCCCGCGGATCAATTTCCCCAAAATTACAAATGTTTAGGAACTCTGTCGGGGTCTCAACTTACTGCTGGGTTAGAATAGTACACTCTGTCGGGGTCTCAACTTACTGCTGGGTTAGAATAGTACACAAGGTGCAATTTCTAAATGTGGGTGTGCATCAGCAGTTTTACTCTTGTTATTATGTCAGTCACTGACAATCACTCAATTAGCCCATGTCAGCTCATTTATTTTAGATTGTTAAGTTAGTTTAGCGGCCAGCTGTCTAAACTTGTAGTAATCATGGTCGAATTACCGACCGGAGAGCCCCCCAACTGTCACTCTCACCCAGATATCATATTAAAAACTGCAAACATTTCTCTCCGCCCCATGGCAAAATGAGTAGAATTGCATGAAATTAGCTAACGTGTAGAATTGCACCAAACTTGCTTTAAACTGCAAAATTTTCTCTACGCCCCATGGCAAAATGTGTAGAACTGCAGGAAATTAACTCTAAAACCACTGTCAAGAGGCGGGCCACTAAGATGTTTTGCTCACAAGGTGACTAAATTACGCTTAGGGCCCCCAAAAGGCTAGGACCGGCTCTGACTCCATGTGTGGGTATGGATGTGGGTATGCAGACCCGCGAGACACTGCGGCCCCTCATGATGAGTTCAGATTTTTTGCGGCCATGACTGTAGTTCATTCACTTTATTTCAGTGTAGTTCTATAGACCAGTCCCATTCACTGCAGTTGATAGATCACAGCAATCAAAACCGTGCAATTCAGTCAGACAAATTAAAATAAAACAAGGACACAAATCAGTTTCTCTGTAGTTTGGTTTCGAGCTGAAGCTCGTCCATCGGCCCTTGTAAATGAGACAATCAATATCTAACAGGTTTTTATCCCACACGTTCTTCAATGAAGAAATACTTAAATCCATAAGTCCACTAGACAGAATGGTTTGATACATTTATATCTTCTTCCAATTATCTACATCTCAGTCCCATCCTGAGCTGAAGACTCCTCTGACCCTGTGTGTCCTCTCTTGTTCTGTGTTCTGACAAGGAGAGAGAGTTGTGGACTAGGCAAGTATCAGGGAGCTAGGACCTTGACCCTAGGGTCTCAAAGCCCCTGTAAGCCCCTGTAATACACTTACAGCCCTGTGGAGGTGTGTGTGTGTGTGTGTGTGTGTGTGTGTGTGTGTGTGTGTGTGTGTGTGTGTGTGTGTGTATTCATATGTAAAGCCGTGAAGAAAATGAAGCCCTCACATTTTCTCCTCCACTCTCGCTCTCCTTCCTTCTACCTGTCTCTCGCTCTCCTTCTACCGGTATCTCTCTCCTTCTACCGGTATCTCTCTCCTTCTACCCGTCTCTCTCTCCTTCTACCCGTCTCGCTCTCCTTCTACCGGTATCTCTCTCCTTCTACGCGTCTCTCTCTCTCTCCTTCTACCCGTCTCTCTCTCTCCTTCTACCCGTCTCTCTCTCTCCTTCTACCAGTCTCCCTCTCTCCTTCTACCAGTCTCTCTCTCCTTCTACCAGTCTCTCTCGCTCCTTCTACCAGTCTCTCTCTCCTTCTACCCGTCTCTCTCTCCTTCTACCCGTCTCTCTCTCCTTCTACCCGTCGCTCTCTCCTTCTACCCGTCGCTCTCTCCTTCTACCCGTCGCTCTCTCCTTCTACCCGTCGCTCTCTCCTTCTACCCGTCTCTCTCTCCTTCTACCCGTCTCTCTCTCCTTCTACCAGTCTCTCTCTCTCCTTCTACCAGTCTCTCTCTCCTTCTACCAGTCTCTCTCTCTCCTTCTACCAGTCTCTCTCTCCTTCTACCCGTCGCTCTCTCCTTCTACCCGTCTCTCTCTCCTTCTACCCGTCTCTCTCTCCTTCTACCCGTCTCTCTCTCCTTCTACCCGTCGCTCTCTCCTTCTACCCGTCGCTCTCTCCTTCTACCCGTCGCTCTCTCCTTCTACCCGTCTCTCTCTCCTTCTACCAGTCTCTCTCTCCTTCTACCAGTCTCTCTCTCCTTCTACCAGTCTCTCTCTCCTTCTACCCGTCTCTCTCTCCTTCTACCCGTCTCTCTCTCCTTCTACCCGTCTCTCTCTCGTTTCCCTTGCTACTCTTGCTCTACGGTCTTGGCTATAGTATAATACAATAATAGAAGTATAATAATATATTCATATGTTGGCTTTATATAAAGGGATCTCTTTCTAAATATCATAGGCATTCATGTGGATGATGGAAATGTCTATTTCACTTAGACCCGAAGTCTAAAAATGTCAACTCAAGCGGTCAACTCTAATTTAAACCATGATCTGTAGAGGTATTTTTAGCACTTGTGTGCGTGCGTGCGCCCACCCACACAGGTAACTGCCAAAATAAAGGAAACACTTGAGTAAATGAGGACTACAAAGTATATTGAAAGCAGGTGCTTCCACACCGTTGTGGTTCCTGAGTTAATTAAGCAATTAACATCCCATCATGCTTAGGGTCATGTATAAAAATGCCCAGTTGCCCATTATTTTGGCTACCAGGACTAGAAGAGATCTCAGTGACTTTGAAAGAGAGGTCTCAAATGAGCATAGGGGGTTTAAAGGGTGTGTGTGTGTGTGTGTGTGTGTGTGTGTGTGTATGTGTGTGTCTGTGTCTCTGTCACCAGATCTCAACCCAATTAAACACCTATGGGAGATTCTGGAGCGGTGCCTAAGGCAGCGTTTTCCACCACCATCAACAAAACACCAAATTATGGAATTTCTCATGGAAGACTGGTGTCACATCCCTCCAATAGAGTTCCAGACACTTGTAGAATATATGCCAAGGTGCATTGAAGCTGTTCTGGCTCGTGGTGGCCCAACGCCCTATTAAGATACTTTATGTTGGTGTTTCCTTTATTTTGGCAGTTGCCTGTACATACACATGCATAACTTTTCGTTAGATCATGCATATGAAAAATAGTTTGTACTCATTCACACACACTGTGGTGAGAAAGGGTCATAAGCCTATGTGATCAGGCGGAGGTGCCACGTCAGAAATAGCTGACTAAGAAAGTGACAAGACTATAGAAACCACACCCAAACGCTTAAAAACATGCTTTATGTATTTATGTTAAAGGCCTTGTGTGAGTCATGGAATTTTAATAAGGAGACAACTGTAAACATATTTGGAGTAGACTTTTCACCATAGTTTTATGATAACAAAATGCCCATGAAAAAAACTTCAAATTATATCCACACATTATATCCACACATTTACGGCGGCAGGTAGCTTAGTGGGTAAGAGCGTTGTGCCAGTAACCGAAAGGTCGCTGGTTCTAATCCCCGAGCCAACTAGGTGAAAAATCTGTCGATGTGCCCTTGAGCAAGGCACTTAACCCTAATTGCTCCTGTAAGTCGCTCTGGATAAGAGCGTCTGCTAAATGACAAAAAAAAAATAAAAAAATAAAAAAAAGAAAAAAAAAAAAAAAAAAGATAAAAAAAAAAAAAAAAAATACAGTACATAGACCCATACAGAGTATACACTAAACAGAAGTGTATAAAAACACACTCATACTCTAACTCATACTCATAGTCTTACTCATAGTCATACTCATAGGCATACTCATAGTCTAACTCATAGCCTAACTCATACTCTAACTCTAACTCATAGTTTAACTCATACTTTAACTCATAGTCTAACTCATAGTCTAACTCATAGTCTAACACTAATTCATAGTCTAACTCATACTCTAACTCACAGTCTAACTCACAGTCTAACTCACAGTCTAACTCACAGTCTACCTCTAACTCATAGTCAAACTCATAATCTAACTCTAACTCATAGTCTAACTCATAGTCTAACTCTAACTCACAGTTTAACTCACAGTCTAACTCTTACTTTAACTCAGTCTAACACATAGTCTAGCTCATAGTTTAACTCACACTCTAACTCATAGTTTAACTCACAGTCTAACTCATACTTTAACTCATAGTCTAACACATAGTCTAGCTCATAGTTTAACTCATACTCTAACTCCAACTCATAGTTTAACTCATACTCTAACTCCAACTCATAGTTTAACTCATAGTCTAACTCTAACTCATAGTTTAACTCACAGTCTAACTCTAACTCATACTCTAACTCCAACTCATAGTTTAACTCACAGTCTAACTCATAGTCTAACTCATAGTCTAACTCATAGTCTAACTCATAGTCTAACTCATAGTCTAAACTTTTTCACCCCGGACGTTTTATCCTGAGACAGAAGAGTCATTTTCCTGTGCGTTTTAGCTGCCAACTTTACTTTATTTTCCTTTCTTCCATCGCAACTTTTTTCCCTTATTCAACTTTTTCACTCCGGACGCTTTATCTGGACATGGTTCGTCAACATCTTCAACAGCCGAAGCTAAGTAGTAACATTAACATGATGTCTTCTAATTGCAGTCGCTGTACTCATAATATACAGGAGAACGATCGCCTTACGGCGAGAATAGCTGTGCTACAAGCCCAGCTTCAGACGCAATCGTTAGGCAAGGGTAATTTCAGTGTAGGAAAGGAAGAAACAGCGTCTGTGCCACCAGTAAGTACAGACAGTAACGTTAGTATAAATCCCCCCGCACAGTCCCCGCAGCCGGACAACTTTCTCATGGCTTCTGGAGGGAAATACTGTTGGAATGCTCAACCGGTGTCGCTCATTCAGCCGACAGAAACCTTCAACCGGTTTTCCCCATTATGTAGCGAGTCGGAGTCTGAGTCTGAGTCTTCTCTTGTCTCTACTCCTCCCGTTACGGGGTCTGAGACGCCGAAGGCTCCCACCATTAGCTCTGACAAATTGAAAACCCTAGTCATTGGCGACTCCATTACCCGCAGTATTAGACTTAAAACGAATCACCCAGCTATCATACACTGTTTACCAGGGGGCAGGGCTACCGACGTTAAGGCTAATCTAAAGATGGTGCTGGCTAAAGCTAAAACTGGCGAGTGTAGAGAGTATAGAGATATTGTTATCCACGTCGGCACCAACGATGTTAGGATGAAACAGTCAGAGGTCACCAAGTGCAACATAGCTTCAGCGTGTAAATCAGCTAGAAAGATGTGTCGGCATCGAGTAATTGTCTCTGGCCCCCTCCCAGTTAGGGGAAGTGACGAGCTCTACAGCAGAGTCTCAGCACTCAATCGCTGGTTGAAAACTGTTTTCTGCCCCTCCCAAAAGATAACATTTGTGGATAATTGGCCCTCTTTCTGGGACTCACCCACAAACAGGACCAAGCCTGACCTGCTGAGGAGTGACGGACTCCATCCTAGCTGGAGGGGTGCTCTCCTCTTATCTACCAACATAGATAGGGCTCTAACTCCTCTAGCCCCACAGTGAAATAGGGTGCAGGCCAGGCAGCAGGCTGTTAGCCAACCTGCCAGCTTAGTGGAGTCTGCCAATAGCATAGTCAGTGTAGTCAGCTCAGCCATACCCATTGAGACTGTGTCTGTGCCTCGACCTAGGTTGGGCAAAACTAAACATGGCGGTGTTCACCCTAGCAATCTTATTAGGATAAAGACCTCCTCCATTCCTGCCATTATTGAAAGAGATCGTGATACCTCACATCTCAAAATAGGGTTACTTAATGTTAGATCCCTCACTTCAAAGGCAGTCATAGTCAATGAACTAATCACTGATCATAATCTTGATGTGATTGGCCTGACTGAAACATGGCTTAAGCCTGATGAATTTGCTGTGTTAAATGAGGCCTCACCTCCTGGTTACACTAGTGACCATATTCCCCGTGCATCCCGCAAAGGCGGAGGTGTTGCTAACATTTACGATAGCAAATTTCAATTTACAAAAAAAAAAATGGCGTTTTCATCTTTTGAGCTTCTAGTCATGAAATCTATGCAGCCTACTCAATCACTTTTTATAGCTACTGTTTACAGGCCTCCTGGGCCATATACAGCGTTCCTCTCTGAGTTTCCTGAATTCCTATCAGACCTTGTAGTCATAGCAGATCATATTCTAATTTTTGGTGATTTTAATATTCACATGGAGAAGTCCACAGACCCACTCCAAAAGTCTTTCGGAGCCATCATCGACTCAGTGGGTTTTGTCCAACATGTCTCTGGACCTACTCACTGCCACAGTCATACTCTGGACCTAGTTTTGTCCCATGGAATAAATGTTGTAGATCTTAATGTTTTTCCACAAAATCCTGGACTATCGGACCACCATTTTATTACGTTTGCAATCGCAACAAATAATCTGCTCAGACCCCAACCAAGGAGCATCAAAAGTCGTGCTATAAATTCTCAGACAACACAAAAATTCCTTGATGCCCTTCCAGACTCCTTCTGCCTACCCAAGGACGTCAGAGGACAAAAATCAGTTAACCACTTAACTGAGGAACTCAATTTAACCTTGCGCAATACCCTAGATGCAGTTGCACCCCTAAAAACGAAAAACATTTGTCATAAGAAACTAGCTCCCTGGTATACAGAAAATACCCGAGCTTTGAAGCAAGCTTCCAGGAAATTGGAACGGAAATGGCGCCACACCAAACTGGAAGTCTTCCGACTAGCTTGGAAAGACAGTACCGTGCAGTACCGAAGAGCCCTCACTGCTGCTCGATCATCCTACTTTTCCAACTTAATCGAGGAAAATAAGAATAATCCAAAATTTCTTTTTGATACTGTTGCAAAGCTAACTAAAAAGCAGCATTCCCCAAGAGAGGATGGCTTTCACTTCAGCAGTAATAAATTCATGAACTTCTTTGAGGAAAAGATCATGACCATTAGAAAGCAAATTACGGACTCCTCTTTGAATCTGCGTATTCCTCCAGGGCTTAGCTGTCCTGGATCTGCACAGCTCTGCGAGGGCCTGGGATCGGGAGAGACACTTAAGTGTTTTAGTACTATATCTCTTGACACAATGATGAAAATAATCATGGCCTCTAAACCTTCAAGCTGCATACTGGATCCTATTCCTACTAAACTGCTGAAGGAGCTGCTTCCTGTGCTTGGCCCTCCTATGTTGAACATAATAAACAGCTCTCTATCCACCGGATGTGTACCAAACTCACTAAAAGTGGCAGTGATAAAGCCTCTCTTGAAAAAGCCAAACCTTGACCCGGAAAATATAAAAAACTATCGGCCTATATCGAATCTTCCATTCCTCTCAAAAATTTTAGAAAAAGCTGTTGCGCAGCAACTCACTGCCTTTCTGAAGACAAACAATGTATACGAAATGCTTCAGTCTGGTTTTAGACCCCATCATAGCACTGAGACTGCACTTGTGAAGGTGGTAAATGACCTTTTAATGGCGTCAGACCGAGGCTCTGCATCTGTCCTCGTGCTACTAGACCTTAGTGCTGCCTTTGACACCATCGATCACCACATTCTTTTGGAGAGACTGGAAACCCAAATTGGTCTACACGGACAAGTTCTGGCCTGGTTTAGATCTTACCTGTCGGAAAGATATCAGTTTGTCTCTGTGAATGGTCTGTCCTCCGACAAATCAACTGTACATTTCGGTGTTCCTCAAGGTTCCGTTTTAGGACCACTATTGTTTTCACTATATATTTTACCTCTTGGGGATGTTATTCGAAAACATAATGTTAACTTTCACTGCTATGCGGATGACACACAGCTGTACATTTCAATGAAACATGGTGAAGCCCCAAAATTGCCCTCGCTAGAAGCCTGTGTTTCAGACATAAGGAAGTGGATGGCTGAAAACTTTTTACTTTTAAACTCGGACAAAACAGAGATGCTTGTTCTAGGTCCCAAGAAACAAAGAGATCTTCTGTTAAATCTGACAATTCATCTTGATGGTTGTAAAGTCGTCTCAAATAAAACTGTGAAGGACCTCGGCGTTACTCTTGACCCTGATCTCTCTTTTGACGAACATATCAAGACTGTTTCAAGGACAGCTTTTTTCCATCTACGTAACATTGCAAAAATCAGAAATTTTCTGTCCAAAAATGATGCAGAAAAATTAATCCATGCATTTGTTACTTCTAGGTTAGACTACTGCAATGCTCTATTTTCCGGCTACCCGGATAAAGCACTAAATAAACTTCAGTTAGTGCTAAATACGGCTGCTAGAATCCTGACTAGAACCAAGAAATTTGATCATATTACTCCAGTGCTAGCTTCCCTACACTGGCTTCCTGTTAAGGCAAGGGCTGATTTCAAGGTTTTACTGTTAACCTATAAAGCGTTACATGGGCTTGCTCCTACCTATCTTTCCGAGTTGGTCCTGCCGTACATACCAATACGTACGCTACGGTCACAAGACGCAGGCCTCCTAATTGTCCCTAGAATTTCTAAGCAAACAGCGGGAGGCAGGGCTTTCTCCTATAGATCTCCATTTTTATGGAACAGTCTGCCTACCCATGTGAGAGACGCAGACTCGGTCTCAACCTTTAAGTCTTTACTGAAGACTTATCTCTTCAGTAGGTCATATGATTGAGTGTAGTCTGGCCCAGGAGTGTGAAGGTGAACGGAAAGGCTCTGGAGCAACGAACAGCCCTTGCTGTCTCTGCCGGGCCGGTTCCCCTCTCCACTGGGGTTCTCTGCCTCTAACCCTGTTGCAGGGGCTGAGTCACTGGCTTGCTGGTGCTCTTTCATGCCGTGCCTGGGAGGGGTGCGTCACTTGAGTGGGTTGAGTTACTGACGTGATCTTCCTGTCTGGGTTGGCGCCCCCCCTTGGTTTGTGCTGTGGTGGAGACCTCTGTGGGCTATACTCGGCCTTGTCTCAGGATTGTAAGTTGGTGGTTGAGGATATCCCTCTAGTGGTGCGGGGGCTGTGCTTTGGCAGAGTGGGTGGGGTTATATCCTTCCTGTTTGGCCCTGTCCGGGGGTTTCTTCGGATGGGGCCACAGTGTCTCCGGACCGCTCCGGTCTCAGCCTCCAGTATTTATGCTGCAGTAGTTTATGTGTCGGGGGGCTGGGGTTAGTTGGTTATACCTGGAGTACTTCTCCTGTCTTATCCAGTGTCCTGTGTGAATTTAAGTATGCTCTCTCTAATTCTCTCGTTCTCTCTTTCTCTCTGAGAACCTGAGCCCTAGGACCATACGTCAGGACTACCGGGCATGATGACACCTTGCTGTCCCCAGTCCGCCTGGCCTTGCTGCTATTCCAGTTTCAACTGTTCTGCCTGCGGTTACGAAACCCCTACCTGTCCCAGACCTGCTGTTTTCAACTCTTAATGATCGGCTATGAAAAGCCAACTGAGAGACCTGAGCCCTAGGACCATACGTCGGGACTACCGGCCGTGGTGACTCCTTGCTGTCCCCAGTCCGCCTGGCCTTGCTGCTATTCCAGTTTCAACTGTTCTGCCTGCGGTTATGGAACCCCTACCTGTCCCAGACCTGCTGTTTTCAACTCTTAATGATCGGCTATGAAAAGCCAACTGAGATTTATTCCTGATTATTATTTGACCATGCTTGTCACTTATGAACATTTTTGAACATCTTGGCATGGTTCTGTTATAATCTTCACCCGGCACAGCCAGAAGAGGACTGGCCACCCCTCATAGCCTGGTTCCTCTCTAGGTTTCTTCCTAGGTTTTCGCCTTTCTAGGGAGTTTTTCCTAGCCACCGTGCTTCTACACCTGCATTACTAGCTGTTTGGGGTTTTAGGCTGGGTTTCTGTACAGCACTTCGAGATATTAGCTGATGTAAGAAGGGCTATATAAAATAAAATTGATTGAAAATTGATTGATAGTCTAACTCACAGTCTAACTCACAGTCTAAATCTTACTTTAACTCATAGTCTAACACATAGTCTAGCTCATAGTTTAACTCACACTCTAACTCATAGTTTAACTCACAGTCTAACTCATACTTTAACTCATAGTCTAACACATAGTCTAGCTCATAGTTTAACTCATACTCTAACTCCAACTCATAGTTTAACTCATACTCTAACTCCAACTCATAGTTTAACTCACAGTCTAACTCACAGTCTAACTCATAGTCTAACTCATAGTCTAACTCATAGTCTAACTCATAGTCTAACTCATAGTCTAACTCATAGTCTAACTCATAGTCTAACTCAGGGGTGTCAAACGTCCGGCCCGCGGGCCGGATCAGGCCCGCAAACGGGTTTAATCCGGCCCGCGAGATGATAAAAAAAAATAAAATAAAAAAAAAAAAATTTTATTTTATTTTTTTGTAAAGTATAAAAATGCGCTGCAATTTTTCAATAAAATAAACTGCTGTTCCAATTGCGTCCACTGGATGGCGCAATAGCAATTGTGTTAAGCAAGCAAACTGTTTATACCGGGGCAGAGCAAGTTGGTCAAGCACGTGCAGCCAATGAGCTACTTTGTTTTGCCCGCGATATTTATTACGGCTTCTACTTTTAACATTATGTGCTTTGGCACCCTCATTGCCCCAATATGTCTCTGTCAAAAAAGAGAAAAGTGGACGCAGAGTGTTCCAAGAAAAATGGTCATCCTATTTATTCACGGAATTGAATGGGAAAGCTGTATGTTTGGTGTGTTCAGAGCATGTTGCAGTGCTGAAAGAATATAACCTTCGTCGCCACTATGTGAGTCTTCATGCCGACAAATATGACAACTTTCAAGGACAGCGGAGATGAGAGAAGGTGAATGAACTGTTGGCGGGTCTGAAGAAACAGCAGTCTGTGTTTACTCACAGCCGAGACATCAGTGACGCTGCAGTGAAAGCTAGCTACCTCATTGCTAATGAAATCGCAGTGGCTTCAAAACCATTTAGTGAGGGTGAATTCGTAAAAACATGCATGATGAAGGCAGCGGAGATTGTGTGCCCTGAAAAGCGGCAGGCTTTTGCAAATATCAGCCTGACAAGAAACACAGTTGCAGACAGGATTTCCGATCTTTCAGTGGATTTGGACAGCCAGTTGAAGCAAAAAGTAAAGTCATTTATTGCGTTTTCGGTTGCAATTGATGAAAGCACGGACATTACAGATGTTGCACAACTGGCCATTTTCATCCGCGGAGTTGATGACACATTGACCGTCACCGAGGAGTTCGTGGAGTTGGTGCCGATGACAGATACAACGACAGCAGCTGATATTTTTACCGCACTCGTCGGCGCGCTGGACAGGGTCGGAGTGGACTGGTCCCGCGCTGTCAGCCTGGCTACAGATGGTGCGCCCTCAATGATCGGGAAAAAAGCAGGCGTTGTGACAAAGTTCAGAGAGAAAGTGCAATCTGCAAATGGAAGACGTGATTTTTTGACTTTTCACTGTATTTTGCACCAGGAGGCTTTGTGTTGCAAGTCATTAAAGATGGATAACGTCATGAAGGTGGTCATCCAAACTGTTAATTTCATCCGATCCAGAAGCCTGAATCACCGTCAGTTTGACAGCCTTCTCAGAGAGAAAGACCACATCTATGGCCTGCCATACCACACTGAGGTAAGATGGTTAAGCCGAGGTGCTGTGCTGAGGCGTTTCTTTGATTTACGAGAAGAAATTGAACAGTTCATGGAAGAAAAGGGCAAACCAGTGTTAGAATTTCATTCCGCAGAATGGATGCAGGACCTTGCATTTATGGTGGATGTTACAGAGCACCTGAATAACTTGAACAAACAGCTGCAAGGGCGCAACAAAGTTGTCACGCAGTATTATGACAGCATACGTTCTTTCAAGTTGAAGCTGTCATTGTGGGAGACGCAACTTGCCGGTGGTGATGCAGCTTACTTCCCCTGTCTGAAAAATGTGTGCGCGACCCAACATGTGGCAGACATGAAGCGGTTCAAAGATAAAATAACGGGACTGTTACGGGAGTTTGAGCAACGCTTTCAGATTTATGTTTATATGTTTTAGAAATGACACCCTGATATAGTTCTGTGATCTGTGATATACTTCTGTGAATCACTGAGGCATTGTGTGTTTGTGTGTTCTTTGTCCTCAGAACTTTCAAATAACTTAAGGTGTTTTATGATTAATAGTGATGTTGTGCTTTTGGACACTGTCCTCAGGCTCCAGCTTTATGTTTATATGTTTTTATGTTGATGTGCTATTGTTTTTAATTGCTTTTATTGTATTTGTATATTTAACCTATTCTTGACTCTGTGGTTCTTGCACTTGTTTGGGGAACAGGATTTCATTATTTTTATCTACATTTCTGCCTGAGAAATGACACCCTGATATAGTTCTGTGATCTGTGAAACAGTTTTGTTAATCACTGAGGCATTGTGTGTTTGTGTGTTCTTTTTCTTTAGAATTTTCAAATAAACTTGACGTGTTTTATGATTAATAGTGATGTTGTGCTTGTACTATTTTGGACACACTGTCCTCAGGCTCCAGCTTTATGTTGTATGTTGATCGTATTAAAACAAAGAAAACAATCTGAAGTTGTTGTTTTTAAGTTATATATACCATGATTTTTCCGGTCTGGCCCACTTGGGAATAGATTTTCCTCCATGTGGCCCCTGAGCTAAAATGAGTTTGACACCCCTGGTCTAACTCATAGTCTAACTCATACTCTAAGTCATACTCTAACTCATACTCTAACTCATAGTCTAACTCATAGTCTAACTCATAGTCTAACTCACAGTCCAACTCATACTCTAACTCATAGTCTAACTCATACTCTAACTCATACTCTAACTCATAGTCTAACTCATAGTCATAGTCTAAGTCATAGTCTAAGTCATAGTCTAAGTCATAGTCTAAGTCATAGTCTAACTCATAGTCTAACTCATAGTCTAACTCATAGTCTAACTCATAGTCTAACTCACAGTCTAACTCACAGTCTAACTCACACTAACTCTAACTCATACTCTAACTCATAGTCTAACTCTAACTCATACTCACATTCTAACTCATAGTCTAACTCAGTCTACCAACAAAACACAGTTCCAAACCAGACCATCAATTACACCCACACAACCATTAAATCATCCCCTTGATTACAGTTCACCCACTCACCCACACACACAGAGACATAATCCCCCTTTCAAACTCTCCTATAGACACAAACACACACAAATTATACTGTCCATGACTCCATTACAAAGACCACACACGCACGCACGTAAGCACGCACACACGCAGTCGCCAGACAGACAGACGAACAGCATGCAGTATTTTTTCCCCTGCTGATTTTGTACGTTTGCCCACTGACAAAGAAATGATCAGTCTATAATTTTAATGGTAGGTTTATTTGAACAGTGAGAGACAGAATAACAACAAAAAAGAAATCCAGAAAAACTCATGTCAAAAATGTTATAAATTGATTTGCATTTTAATGAGGGAAATAAGTATTTGACCCCCTCTCAATCAGAAAGATTTCTGGCTCCCAGGTGTCTTTTATACAGGTAACGAGCTCAGATTAGGAGCACACGCTTAAAGGGAGTGCTCCTAATCTCAGCTTGTTTCCTGTATAAAAGACACCTGTCCACAGAAGCGATCAATCAATCAGATTCAAAACTCTCCACCATGGCCAAGACCAAAGAGCTCTCCAAGGATGTCAGGGACAAGATTGTAGACCTACACAAGGCTGGAATGGGCTACAAGACCATCGCCAAGCAGCTTGGTGAGAAGGTGACAACAGTTGGTGCGATTATTCGCAAATGGAAGAAACACAAAATAACTGTCAATCTCCCTCGGCCTGGGGCTCCATGCAAGTTCTCACCTCGTGGAGTTGCAATGATCATGAGAACGGTGAGGAATCAGCCCAGAACTACACAGGAGGATCTTGTCAATGATCTCAAGGCAGCTGAGACCATAGTCACCAAGAAAACAATTGGTAACACACTACGCCTTGAAGGACTGAAATCCTGCAGCGCCCGCAAGGTCCCCTTGCTCAAGAAAGCACATATACAGGGCCGTCTGAAGTTTGCCAATGAACATCTGAATGATTCAGAGGAGAACTGGGTGAAAGTGTTGTGGTCAGATGAGGCCAAAATCGAGCTCTTTGGCATCAACTCAACTCGCCGTGTTTGGAGGAGGAGGAATGCTGCCTATGACCCCAAGAACACCATCCCCACCATCAAACATGGAGGTGGAAACATTATGCTTTGGGGGTGTTTTTCTGCTAAGGGGACAGGACAACTTCACTGCATCAAAGGGACGATGGACGGGGCCATGTACCGTCAAATCTTGGGTGAGAACATCCTTCCCTCAGCCAGGGCATTGAAAATGGGTCGTGGATGGGGTATTCCAGCATGACAATGACCCAAAACACACGGCCAAGGCAACAAAGGAGTGGCTCAAGAAGAAGCACATTAAGGTCCTGGAGTGGCCTAGCCTGTCTCCAGACCTTAATCCCATAGAAAATCTGTGGAGGGAGCTGAAGGTTCGAGTTGCCAAACGTCAGCCTTGAAACCTTAATGACTTGGAGAAGATCTGCAAAGAGGAGTGGAACAAAATCCCTCCTGAGATGTGTGCAAACCTGGTGGCCAACTACAAGAAATGTCTAACCTCTGTGATTGCCAACAAGGGTTTTGCCACCAAGTAGTAAATACTTATTTCCCTCATTAAAATGCAAATCAATTTATAACATTTTTGACATGCGTTTTTCTGGATTTTGTTGTTGTTATTCTGTCTCTCACTGTTCAAATAAACCTACCATTAAAATTATAGACTGATCATGTCTTTGTCAGTGGGCAAACGTACAAAATCAGCAGGGGATCAAATACTTTTTTCCCCTCACTGTAGCTACCCACATTCCCCACATAAAAGTGTGACTTCACACACACTTGCAAGTTCACCCTAAAGGCACACATAACTGTCTGGTGTGTGTGTGTGTTGGGGACTGTGTATGTGTATGTTGGGGTGTGTGTGTCTTTCTGTCTGTCTGTGTGTGTGTGTGTGTGTGTGTGTGTGTGTGTGTGTGTCTGTGTGTGTTGGTGTGTGTGTGTGTGTCTCTTTCTGTCTGTGTGTGTGTGTGTGTGTCGGTGTGTGTGTGTGTGTGTGTTGGGGTGTGTGTGTGTGTGTGTTGGGGTGTGTCTCCAGGGCAGCGTGACTTAGACATTTAGACAGAGGTTTGTGTGCTTTGGATCTACTCAGTGTACATAAGTAGTACTGACTATGAAAGAGATAACCGTGGCAGATTTCTGTCAACTTAATGTCTGGGTTGACCTTCGCCCTCTGGGTCAGGCCAATATGTCTTTGTACCCCAGAGGAGTGTTTGTTCACAGAGTTCACTGAACCTCAGTGTGTGTGTGTGTGTGTGTGTGTGTGTGTGTGTGTGTGTGTGTGTGTGTGTGTGTGTGTGTGTGTGTGTGTGTGTGTGCATGTGCATGTGCATCAGATCAAAGGATGCATTCCACTATGGTACTCTGACGTGGGTTGGGGGATGGCATAAAGACTTCATAAGCCCTGAATATGACTTGCATAAGAATACATACAATTACTACGGTACCGCTCCAATACTGTTCCACTTGCAAATGCATCTGCAATGTACTTACACTACACAGTATTAGAAATGTAGCATAGTTAGTCTTTCTCTAGCATAGAGGGTAGGGGAAGTTTTTTCTCCCCTCCTATTTTACTTTGTAATTCATTCATATTCTGAAGCAGCAAAGTATTTATCTCGCTCTCTTCCTCTCCCCCCCACCCCCCCCTTCCCTCTCCCGTAAACCATTTGGTACAGTGACTCACTTCTCTTTTCCGAAATGCTTCCTCTGTCCAGGAAAACAAAAAATAAGAAAAATAAAGGCAAAACAAACACTCACAATCTGGCAACCCGTTGCCTCACCTACGTACACAACAAATACCTGACAATCTCTGACCTGTGGATAGTGATACTAACTAGATACAAACTGTTATGAAATACCTGTCCAAAACAGCCTCTGCACTTTGGAACAGGCAAGTCTCTCTTCGCTAATGACTGGACAGTGGACACTACGTAACCCACAAATAGTTCTGAAATATCGGTCAAAAAGTATCTTTCCCCTGGAAGGTAATGAATAGCTGGCAACCATAATTTCACCCCAAAACCCCTCACAGCTAAGGCATATCTAGCTGGCAACCATAGCTCTCTCTGTTGCACTAATATCTGGCAATAAATATTTTCCATAGTATGACTATCTGGAAACTGAGAGTCTCACCTCCGGATGTGTCGGCCCCCTCTGTGGGCTCAGCAGCCGCCCCCTCCCCTGTCCCGCCTGCATCCGGAGGGGACTCCACCTCTACCTCCAACCCGTTGGGACAGGTGTTCTCCATAGCCAGGACCATGGCCACTCCTCGACCACAGCAATGCTTACCTAACCGAAAGTGAACCACCACCACCACTAAGTGACAGCTGGTCTAAAGCTAGCTGCTGCACAATGAGCAACAGTCTCTAAACTCAGAGAGAAGGAAGAGACAGAATGATACAGAGGAGATAGAAGACAGAGAAAGAGAGATAGAAAGACAAAGAGAAACAATAGAATGGGGATTAAACTAAAAGCAATTTAACAGAGAGAGGAGATGAGAGATAGGAGATGAGAGAGATAGGAGATGAAAGAGAGATAGGAGATGAAAGAGAGATAGGAGATGAAAGAGAGATAGGAGATGAAAGAGAGATAGGAGATGAAAGAGAAATAGGAGATGAGAGAGAAATAGGAGATGAGAGAGAAATAGGAGATGAGAGATAGGAGAAAAAATGAATAGAAGTAGGAAGAAATAAAGAGGAGAAAGAAACCAAGTCAAAAGGAGACAGAGAGAGAGAATAAGATGGAGACAGCTCACTGGCTCACACAGATGTGGACACAGATTGTCGCTCTCAAGCCCCTCCCTCAACACTCCCTTTAATACCTCGCCCCCACCACACACTCCTAGCCCCACCACACACACACTCCTAGTCCCACCACACACACACACACTCCTAGCCCTACCACACACACACACACTCCTAGCCCCACCTCACACACACACACTCCTAGCCCCACCTCACACCTAATCCCACAATCCTCTCCTGCTGTTGAGGGTTCGTTTGAGTCCGCCCACCCTCCCCCCACCACCACCACCACCACACCCCACCCTGCTACCCTCACAAATTCACCGGCCCATATCCCCCTCCCTTCAACCAGTGCCCACCTCGAACAGAGCCACCCTTCACAGTCACACACACGCCGTTCTTATAGGGCTGGGCAGTATACCGTATTTTACATTATACACCGGTATTGATGCATGGACCGGTTTGGGTTTTTACTTTACCTTCTATAACGGTATTTCAAAGTTTGGTTTGTTAAATATGATACGACACTCCGGCGCCTGTAATGTTCGCTCTTATAGTTTACTCCATTTGCTACTTAAGTCATTTCTCTCCCTCTCCATGCCACTTCCCACACTCAAGGAGAGCAGTTGTCACGAGCACTTGCCGTGCCGTTCACTCTGTCTGCGTGGTCAGATGCAACAAGATGTTGGTGACAACGATGCGGATTTCCACTTGCTTCTTAATATAAATCCCCAAGCGTCCTATAATTACACTATTAGTTTCTGTATCTTACTGTCTTTAAACAGTTAGTTTGTCTTTTCTTAGCAAGTTGTGGCTCAAATAAATTGTGTTAGCCGCTAATTCTAATTGCTATAGCTGGCTAGCTAGCTAAATGTACTCAGAGTTAGAGCAAATGTAGCTAGCTAATACAGCCTGATACTAGTGCATGTACACTAGCTAGCTCCCTCCCTCTTCCCTCCCCTCCCCTCCCCTCCCTATTCCCAGTCAGACCCACCCTCCTCTCTCTTCCCAGTAAGCCCCACCCCCTCCCTCTTCCCAGTAAACCCCACTGCCATCCACAGTAAATCTGAGCAGGACTTTAATCTGACTGGATTACGGAATCTGCTCAGAATTCTCTCTATATATCTCTCTCCCTCGCTCTCTCTCAAAGTTCTCAAAGTGTGATTCTCTATCACTGCGGTAGATCTCTAGAAGGCATTATATCTGATACATGCACACAATTTAATTCCACTTTTAAAAAATGTTCATGGTGTATGACGTAACTGTACCCTTTCCACCCCCCAAAAAACCTTAATAAACAAATCAAAGCACAGATTGACTGTATGGGATGAATAATAGTGTTATGAAAAGCAGTTGATTGGAAAAAGGGGGGCATTAAACTGAAGGCTCCAGGATTTGGTTTAACACAGGTTAGCAATATGGAACAGTGATGAGGTAACAATAGCATTACACCAATGTTAAATCAGCATTATAATAGCGTTATACAGGGGTTTCATGGCTGTAGATACAGGGGACGTCTTCCTCTACCTGTGATCATGGTTGTGACTGGGTTGTCAGGGTGGAACGGTAGAGACAAGGCTACAGTCAGATAGTGGTAGTAGCCAGAGGCAACAGTCAGATAGCGGTAGTAGCCAGGGGCAACACAAGGCTACAGTCATATAGTGGTAGTAGCCAGGGGCAACACAAGGCTACAGTCAGATAGTGGTAGTAGCCAGGGGCAACACAAGGCTACAGTCAGATAGTGGTAGTAGCCAGGGGCAACACAAGGCTACAGTCAGATAGTGGTAGTAGCCAGGGGCAACACAAGGCTACAGTCAGATAGTGGTAGTAGCCAGGGGCAACACAAGGCTACAGTCAGATAGTGGTAGTAGCCAGGGGCAACACAAGGCTACAGTCAGATAGTGGTAGTAGCCAGGAGCAACACAAGGCTACAGTCAGATAGTGGTAGTAGCCAGAGGCAACACAAGGCTACAGTCAGATAGTGGTAGTAGCCAGGGGCAACACAAGGCTACAGTCAGATAGTGGTAGTAGCCAGGAGCAACACAAGGCTACAGTCATATAGTGGTAGTAGCCAGAGGCAACACAAGGCTACAGTCAGATAGTGGTAGTAGCCAGGGGCAACACAAGGCTACAGTCAGATAGTGGTAGTAGCCAGGGGCAACACAAGGCTACAGTCAGATAGTGGTAGTAGCCAGGGGCAACACAAGGCTACAGTCAGATAGCGGTAGTAGCCAGGGGCAACACAAGGCTACAGTCAGATAGCGGTAGTAGCCAGGGGCAACACAAGGCTACAGTCAGATAGTGGTAGTAGCCAGGGGCAACACAAGGCTACAGTCAGATAGTGGTAGTAGCCAGGGGCAACACAAGGCTACAGTCAGATAGCGGTAGTAGCCAGGGGCAACACAAGGCTACAGTCAGATAGCGGTAGTAGCCAGGGGCAACACAAGGCTACAGTCAGATAGTGGTAGTAGCCAGGGGCAACACAAGGCTACAGTCAGATAGTGGTAGTAGCCAGGGGCAACACAAGGCTACAGTCAGATAGCGGTAGTAGCCAGGGGCAACACAAGGCTACAGTCAGATAGTGGTAGTAGCCAGGGGCAACACAAGGCTACAGTCAGATAGTGGTAGTAGCCAGGGGCAACACAAGGCTACAGTCAGATAGTGGTAGTAGCCAGGGGCAACACAAGGCTACAGTCAGATAGTGGTAGTAGCCAGGGGCAACACAAGGCTACAGTCAGATAGCGGTAATAGCCAGGGGCAACACAAGGCTACAGTCAGATAGTGGTAGTAGCCAGGGGCAACACAAGGCTACAGTCAGATAGCGGTAGTAGCCAGGGGCAACACAAGGCTACAGTCAGATAGCGGTAGTAGCCAGGGGCAACACAAGGCTACAGTCAGATAGTGGTAGTAGCCAGGGGCAACACAAGGCTACAGTCAGATAGTGGTAGTAGCCAGAGGCAACACAAGGCTACAGTCAGATAGTGGTAGTAGCCAGGGGCAACACAAGGCTACAGTCAGATAGCGGTAGTAGCCAGGGGCAACACAAGGCTACAGTCAGATAGTGGTAGTAGCCAGGGGCAACACAAGGCTACAGTCAGATAGCGGTAGTAGCCAGGGGCAACACAAGGCTACAGTCAGATAGCGGTAGTAGCCAGGGGCAACACAAGGCTACAGTCAGATAGTGGTAGTAGCCAGGGGCAACACAAGGCTACAGTCAGATAGTGGTAGTAGCCAGGGGCAACACAAGGCTACAGTCAGATAGCGGTAGTAGCCAGGGCAATACCACTGTGCTTTGATAACGTCAGTCTAGACCAGCCTTAAGACTGGCTTAACACTCCTGGCACATTCAGTACATTACACCCACACAAACGCTTGTTTATATACAAACAGACATACTTCTCTCTCACTCTTTTGCTCTGTTTCAAACACACACACGCATGCAAGCACACAGACTCTCACACACACACACACAAACACACAGATGCTTATAAACATGGAAAGTGCATTCAAATAAACATGCATTTAAACACACCCACACAAACTATATAGCCTAAACAGAGACACATATCCCTCAGACAGACAGATAATACACTCTCAGGTCCTAGAATGACACCTGTAGGGATAAACAAGAGGACAGGTGGTGATCTTACCTGTGCCTGACAGTTAACCCCAACCCTCCCTGTTCTTCTACAGTCTACTCATCCGTCAACCCTGGAGACTTAGGAGAGAGAGAGAGAGAGAGAGAGAGAGAGAGAGAGAGAGAGAGAGAGAGAGAGAGAGAGAGAGAGAGAGAGAGAGAGAGAGAGAGAGAGAGAGAGAGAGAGAGAGAGAGAGAGAGAGAGAGAGAGAGAGAGATAGAGGGGGAGAGAGAGAGGGGGGAGGAAAGAGGGAGAGAGCGAGGGGAAAGAAAGAGAGAGAGAGAACACTCATCAGACAATGCTTATGACCAGGAGTTTACACAATCTGTATCGCCATTGTGTCTACAGTCACTCAGGACGTCGCTTAAATCATCATCCTGTGCCATATAGTCCCAGACAGCATACATGTCATTCAATCCAAATGTCATTGTCCTCTATTATGAGAGAATGACAGGGAAGGTTATGCATTTAGCCTAACCTTGAGTATTTTCTCTCTCCATTTCTCTTCTTCAATTCCTGCTCTTGTTCATCCTCCCTTCCCTCTCACCTCCTCCCTCCACCCCAGGTCCATTGACTGAGTGGTAAACAGTAGCTTTTTAATAAACACTACAGGTCACTCAGCAGCATTAAGCTCTGAATAACTCTAATGAAATTAGATGGGTTAGCAGAAATGTTTTGATTACAACTAGCAGAAATAACCACCCACTGCTTTGGTCTGCTTTGGTCTTAGCCATGGCAACAGGTCTTGCTCCTTAATCTGAGATTAGGGTTTCAAAATTCCGGTAACTTTTTAAGGTTTTCCAAAAATCATGGTTGGAGGATTCCCTGATTTCCTGTTTAGTTCATCATGATTCCAGGAATCTTCTAACTTCTGGAACCTGTTAGACTTTGGGAAAGATACCAGAATTTTCAAACCCTATCTGAGATGACCAAGGAGGTCAAACCCCACTGATGAACTTTGACCATTTGCTCACAACTCCACTGTGTCGCAATATGATCACACAAATACAGCCACCATAGAATTACGGTAAATATAATCTTAGTCTGTGTCCCAAATGACACCCTATTCTCTATATAGAGTACTACTTTTGTACAAAAAGTATAGAGCACTATAGGGAAAAAGTAGTGCACTATATAGGGAATAGGGTGCCATTTGGGACACATACTTAGGGTGCGTTCGTAAATTGCCTCCAGTGTCAGAGTGCGCTCTGTGTCGTTCGTAAATTCAGAACGTTGTCAGATTGTCTGTTCTTAAATTCGGAGCGTT
Source organism: Coregonus lavaretus (assembly GCF_964263955.1). Lineage (NCBI taxonomy): Eukaryota > Metazoa > Chordata > Actinopteri > Salmoniformes > Salmonidae > Coregonus > Coregonus lavaretus. The sequence goes on along the minus strand of NC_139990.1, from coordinate 7,500,925 downwards.
TCGCTCTTGGAGCGTTCAGAGTGCACACTGGATGCTCTGGCCGAGGAGTAGGGTTGATCTGAGCGTTCTGACCTCACAACGGCAGTCAAGCACCCAAGCTAACTGGCTAACGTTGGCTAGCTTGCTAGCTACTTCCAGACACAAATGAGAGAACACCTCACTCTGACCCTTTTACTCGCCCTAGCAGAGCAGGTTAGGCTGTTTTCATGTTATCCAGAGCGTTGGTGACTGTAACTGTGCTGCTGGCAACAATTGAATTACATATTTTTTGCTAACGTTTTACTGAAACCGGTCATATTTAACGGGTGTTGCGCGTTCGTAAATTAATCAGTTATTATGCGCTCAAGCACACTTAGATAAAAGAGTGCTCTGAAATCAGAGTAGATAGCCAGAGTGAATTTACGAACGCACCCTCAGTCTCTGACTGGCAATGCAAGCAGATCACAGGATATTACAGACCTGTTCATTTCAACCCCCCTTCCTGGGCACCGGTTTTAACAGCCAGCACTTTATTTCACCACACCCCTCCTTCATATCAGCCTTTCTCTCCATTCAATCTGCTCATTTGTGGCCCATCCATCACGTTAGTGCTAATTGGCCCATTACTGCAGAGAGAGAGAGCGAGAGAGATGTGCCAAATGTATGACCATATAAGAGAAACATTTTTCTTCTTCTAAGAATTAGAAAACAAATCCAATCTTGATAGACTCCCATATCTATTAAGTGAAATACCACAGTGCAGTGTTTCCTCTGTAGCAGTGAGGGGAAAAGGTCGAGGGGGGTTTGAAGGGGAGGACTGAGTCTCTATAAATGTAGATGTCTCCTTCTACATAAAGATTATCTGGGAGAGGACATTGGGGACAAGGGACAAGGGACCCCCCCCAATAATATATTGGTAAAATGATTTGGTAAAATGATTTTAACATATGCATATAGCCTAAGCAGGGTCCATATTATCAGGTATGCTATTAGCAATAAGCATTATCACCTGTAGCCCATCTGATGCAGCATAGTGGCTATAAATAAATAGGATGAAGCATGGGGTTGCCCATCTGCATTTACCCTATTGGGCTAACCCAATGGTCCTCTGTAGCTCAGCTGGTAGAGCACGGCGCTTGTAACGCTAAGGTAGTGGGTTCGATCCCCGGGACCACCCATTCACAAAAAAAAAAAAATGTATGCATGCATGACTGTAAGTCGCTTTGGATAAAAGCGTCTGCTAAATGGCATATTATATTATTATTATACTAACCATTAGCTAGATCCCAAGTGTAACCTTTTAACTAGTTAGCATCCTATTGAGGAAGTTTACAGTGGGAAAAAATAGTATTTAGTCAGCCACCAATTGTGCAAGTTCTCCCACTTAAAAAGATGAGAGAGGCCTGTAATTTTCATCATAGGTACACGTCAACTATGACAGACAAAATGAGAAAAAAAAATCCAGAAAATCACATTGTAGGATTTTTTATGAATTTATTTGCAAATTATGGTGGAAAATAAGTATTTGGTCAATAACAAAAGTTTCTCAATACTTTGTTATATACCCTTTGTTGGCAATGACACAGGTCAAACATTTTCTGTAAGTCTTCACAAGGTTTTCACACACTGTTGCTGGTATTTTGGCCCATTCCTCCATGCAGATCTCCTCTAGAGCAGTGATGTTTTGGGGCTGTCGCTGGGCAACACGGACTTTCAACTCCCTCCAAAGATTTTCTTATGGGGTTGAGATCTGGAGACTGGCTAGGCCACTCCAGGACCTTGAAATGATTCTTACGAAGCCACTCCTTCGTTGCCCGGGCGGTGTGTTTGGGATCATTGTCATGCTGAAAGACCCAGCCACGTTTCATCTTCAATGCCCTTGCTGGAAGGAGGTTTTCACTCAAAATCTCACGATACATGGCCCCATTCATTCTTTCCTTTACACGGATCAGTCGTCCTGGTCCCTTTGCAGAAAAACAGCCCCAAAGCATGATGTTTCCACCCCCATGCTTCACAGTAGGTATGGTGTTCTTTGGATGCAACTCAGCATTCTTTGTCCTCCAAACACGACGAGTTGAGTTTATACCAAAAAGTTCTATTTTGGTTTCATCTGACCATATGACATTCTCCCAATCCTCTTCTGGATCATCCAAATGCACTCTAGCAAACTTCAGATGGGCCTGGACATGTACTGGCTTAAGCAGGGGGACACGTCTGGCACTGCAGGATTGAGTCCCTGGCGGCGTAGTGTGTTACTGATGGTAGCTTTGTTACTTTGGTCCCAGCTCTCTGCAGGTCATTCACTAGGTCCCCCTGTGTGGTTCTGGGATTTTGCTCACCGTTCTTGTGATCATTTTGACCCACGGGGTGAGATCTTGCGAGGAGCCCCAGATCGAGGGAGATTATCAGTGGTCTTGTATGTCTTCCATTTCCTAATAATTGCTCCCACAGTTGATTTCTTCAAACCATACCTATTGCAGATTCAGTCTTCCCAGCCTGGTGCAGGTCTACAATTTTGTTTCTGGTGTCCTTTGACAGCTCTTTGGTCTTGGCCATAGTGGAGTTTTGGAGTGTGACTGTTTGAGGTTGTGGACGGTGTCTTTTATACTGATAACAAGTTCAAACAGGTGCCATTAATACAGGTAACGAGTGGAGGACAGAGGAGCCTCTTAAAGAAGAAGTTACAGGTCTGTGAGAGCCAGAAATCCTGCTTGTTTGTAGGTGACCAAATACTTATTTTCCACCATAATTTGCAAATAAATAAATTAAAAATCCTACAATGTGATTTTCTGGATTTTTTTCCCCTCAATTTGTCTGTCATAGTTGACGTGTACCTATGATGAAAATTACAGGCCTCTCTCATCTTTTTAAGTGGGAGAACTTGCACAATTGGTGGCTGACTAAATACTTTTTTTCCCCACTGTATGTCCCAAAAAACGTGCATAAACACAGTGAATATAATGTAGGCCTTCCTGTTAGGGTAACTTGGGGTAAACCACACCTGGGTTAATATGCCCCCTGCCTGTACTTCTCACAGAAACCACTTCTTCACCATTCTCCCCCCCCCCCCCCCCCCAACACCTTCCCTGATTGCCACTACTCATGACAATATTTTAAGTCACTCCCCCAAAACATTTGAGGTAGGGTGGCCTTTTACCCCAAGTTACCCTACAATTGACCCATGTTACATTTAGCCCTACTCTCCCCTATGCACTCATGCTGAATTGCTGAACAGTAACATGCTTAACCATGATGCTACTTAAAACTCTGGGTTTAAAATGGTACAGTTTGAACATACAGTATTTAGGAGTTGAGAAATAAAGTAGGAATGGAAAGCTGGGATCGCCCTCTTTTTAACAAAGGCCATTAAAACTGCTGTTTTCCGCATTATTGTAAGAATTGTTGTGCATTGACTGCTTGTCAGAATGCAAGTTTCCCTCCCTATGGCACTTGTTTATTTCCCTTTATTTCCCTTGATTAATGTCTATTTCACTTGCTTTGGCAATGTAAACATGTGTTTCCCGTGCCAATAAAGTCATTTGAATTGAATTGAGAGAGACAGAGAGAGAGACAGAGAGAGAGAGTGACAGGGAGAGAGAGAGAGAGAGAGAAGAGAGAGAGAGAGAGAGAGAGAGAGAGAGAGAGAAGAGAGAGAGAGAGATGGGGGGGTGAAAGATATCCCCTGGAAGAATGTTAATGGCAGCAAAGCCACTTTCGCAATTCTTCCTCATCAAATCATCTGCACCACTGGGCTCCTCCAGGGTCTGTCTCTCTACAGCTGAGGTAAAGGAGAAGAGGAGGGAGAGGAGGAAGGGGAAACAGGGAGAGAGAGGACACTTAAAGAAGTGGAGAGGAGAGAGAGAGAGAAGGAGAGAGAGAGGACACTTAAATAAGTGGAGAGGAGAGAGAGAGAGAAGGAGAGGGAGAGGACACTTAAAGAAGAGGAGAGGAGAGAGAAGAAGGAGAGAGAGATGACACTTAAATAAGTGGAGAGGAGAGGAGAGAGAGAGAAGAAGGAGAGAGAGTGAGAGAGAGAGCACACTTAAATAGGTGGAGAGGAGAGGAGAGAGAGAAGGAGAGAGAACACTTAAAGAAGTGGAGAGAGAGAGCGAGAGAGAGAGAGAGGACACTTAAATAAGTGGAGGAGAGGAGAGAGAGAGAAGAAGGAGAGAGAGAACATTTAAAGAAGTGGAGAGGAGAGGAGAGAGAAGAAGGAGAGAGAGAACACTTAAAGAAGTGGAGGAGAGAGAGAGAGAGAGAGAGAGAGAAGAAGGAGAGAGAGAACACTTAAAGAAGTGGAGAGGAGAGAGATGGCAAATGTTATTGGTCTTAAGAGAGGAGAGGGCACAGAGTAAACTCTTAGAGGAGGAGAGGAGGAGACGAGATGAGGAGAGGACACTAAGGTCTTAAGAGACGAGAGGAAAGGAGTGAACTAGTTGAGAGGATAGGGTTGAGAGCACACACACTTTAGGGAGAGAGAAGATGTTCAGTCCTTGAAGGGCCTTTATGGAGAGGACAGAGTGGGTGCACCCCTGAGAAGGAGAGAAGCGAGAGGAAAGTGGGAGCGAACACGTAGCCTCCATAGGTCTTGAAGAAGAGAAGAGCAAGGAGAGAGGCAGCTGCATACACAAACATACAAAATCACTCAATCATTCATTTTGAGCACAGAGAGTACAGAAAGCAGCATAAGGAAGTGGTCACCAGTACAATGCCATTGGCTGGTCAGCGATGGGTGTGAACCACCAACCAACCAGAGCCCTCCCCTTGCCCCTGGTTGCCCAGCAGCAAGATGACGGACAGCTCGTGATGGAGGGATTATGAAGGATCAGAGTGTCTGTTTTTGTGCAAAACACCACCGCAGATCTTTTTTTTTTTTTGTCATTTAGCAGACGCTCTTATCCAGAGCGACTTACAGTTAGTGAGTGCATACATTTTTCATACTGGCCCCCCGTGGGAATCAAACCCACAACCCTGGCGTTGCAAGTGCCATGCTCTACCAACTGAGCTACAGGTCATCTCTGTGTTACGCATGCAAGTGTGTGTGTGTGTCCACACACAGCATTAAAAGCACAGAGAATCATTCAGAAATAGCATGCAACACAGACGTTCATTCTGGTGACCCTTATGGGAGGACAAATACTAGACTGAGATCTAAATCGAAATGTTACAAACTGTAATCCCCATTGAAGTTTTTTAATACTCAGTCTCTGTGAATGCTCTATTCATTTAATTTTATGCTTTACTATGTTACATCCTCAAATGTCAAATGAAACACACACAATCTGCATTTTAAGGTCTTTTCTCTCTCTCTCCATCTCCCCAACACAAAGACACAGAGCCAGAAAGGACTGAATAATAGCCGTCACTCTGGGTTTCTCTCAGTCAATTGAGAATCACAAAGGAGGCCAGTAACCCGGATTGCCTTGGAGCCACACTGTCCTCCCGAGCAGGGCTGGCTGCTAGGACTCCTGGGGTAGCGCGAAGCAATTAGTGAACTTGATTTACTGCAACATTGCTACTATAGCCTGTACACTCAGAGACTCTGTTATTCAATTCTGGCAGCCTATGCTCGGGATAGTGGGGTATGCTGTGTGTGTGGTAAGGACAGGGGATATGGGTGGGGGTTGCCTGTTTATCCCTAATGACTTCTATACAACCAAACCCAACACACACAGAGACAGAGACCGACAGAGACCAAGAGAAAGAGACAGAGAGAGACAGAGAGAGAGAGACAAAGAGACAGAGAGAGAGAGAGAGACAGAGAGACTGGGAGACAGAGACAGAGAGACAGAGAGAGAGAGACAGTGACAGACAGAGACAGAGACAGAGAGACAGACAGAGAGAGACAGACAGACAGAGACAGACAGAGAGACAGACAGACAGAGACAGACAGAGAGACAGACAGAGAGACAGACAGAGAGACAGACAGAGAGACAGACAGACACAGAGACAGAGAGACAGACATACATACAGAGACAGACAGAGAGACAGAGAGACAGACAGACAGAGACAGACAGAGAGACAGACAGACAGAGAGACAGACAGAGACAGAGACACAGAGAGACAGACAGAGAGACAGACAGAGAGACAGACAGAGAGACAGACAGAGAGACAGACAGAGAGACAGACAGACAGAGACCGAGACAGAGAGAGACAGCGACAGAGAGACAGAGAGACAGACAGAGACAGAGAGACAGACAGAGACAGAGACAGACAGAGAGAGACAGACAGACAGACAGAGAGACAGACAGAGACAGAGAGACAGACAGAGACAGAGAGACAGAGAGAGAGACAGAGAGACACAGAGACAGACAGAGACAGAGAGACAGACAGAGAGAGACAGACAGACAGAGAGACAGAGAGACAGAGAGAGAGCCAGAGAGACAGAGAGAGAGCCAGAGAGACAGAGAGACAGAGAGAGAGCCAGAGACAGAGAATGTAATTGAAGAATCCATAGACTCTAACCACTTCTGGGAAAATTGGAAAACACTAAACAAACAACAACACGAAGAGCTATCTATCCAAAACGGAGATGTATGGGTAAACCACTTCTCCAATCTTTTTGGCCCTATAACAGAGAACAAACAGCAAAAAAAATATACATGATCAAATGCAAATCTTAGAATCAACTATTAAAGACTACCAGAACCCACTGGATTCTCCAATTACATTGAATGAACTACAGGACAAAATACAAACCCTCCAACTCAAAAAGTCCTGTGGTGTTGATGGTATCCTCAATGAAATGATAAAATATACAGACCACAAATTTCAATTAGCTATACTTCAACTCTTTAACATCATCCTTAGCTCTGGCATCTTCCCCAATATTTGGAACCAAGGACTGATCACCCCAATCCACAAAAGTGGAGACAAATTTGACCCCAATAACTACCGTGGGATATGCGTCAACAGCAACCTTGGGAAAATCCTCTGCATTATCATTAACAGCAGACTAGTTCATTTCCTCAGTGAAAACAATGTACTGAGC
>NC_139990.1:7213955-7488955 GCF_964263955.1 Coregonus lavaretus | reverse complement strand
AGTGCAGTATATAGGGAATAGGGTGCCATTTGGGATGGGCCCTGTGCCTCTTTTTTATTTATTTTTTATTTTATTTTACCTTTATTTAACCAGGTAAGCCAGTTGAGAACAAGTTCTCATTTACAACTGCGACCTGGCCAAGATAAAGCAAAGCAGTGCGATAAAAACAACAACACAAAGTTACATATGGGGTAAAAAAAAACATAAGGTCATAAAATACAACAGAAAATATATATACAGTGTGTGCAAATGTAGCAAGTTATGGAGGTAAGGCAATAAATAGGCCATAGTGCAAAATAATTACAATTAGTATTAACACTGGAATGCTAGATGTGCAAGAGATTATGTGCAAATAGAGATACTGGGGTGCAAAAGAGCAAAATAAATAACAATATAGGGATGAGGTAGAGGTAGTTGGGTGGGCTAATTTCAGATGGGCTGTGTACATGTGCAGTGATCGGTAAGGTGCTCTGACAACTGATGCTTAAAGTTAGTGAGGGAGATAAGTGTCTCCAGCTTCAGAGATTTTTGCAATTCGTTCCAGTCATTGGCAGCAGAGAACTGGAAGGAATGGCGGCCAAAGGAGGTGTTGGCTTTGGGAATGACCAGTGAGATATACCTGCTGGAGCGCAGACTACGTGTGGGTGTTGCTATGGTGACCAATGAGCTAAGATAAGGCGGGGATTTGCCTAGCAGTGATTTATAGATGGCCTGGAGCCAGTGGGTTTGACACCGAACATGTAGTGAGGACCAGCCAACAAGAGCGTACAGGTCACAGTGGTGGGTAGTGTATGGGGCTTTGGAGACAAAACAGATGGCACTGTGATAGACTACATCCAATTTGCTGAGTAGAGTGTTGGAGGCTATTTTGTAAATGACATCGCCGAAGTCAAGGATCGGTAGGATAGTCAGTTTTACGAGGGCATGTTTGGCAGCATGAGTGAAGGAGGCTTTGTTGCGAAATAGGAAGCCGATTCTAGATTTAACTTTGTATTGGAGACTCACTTAATGTGAGTCTGGAAGGAGAGTTTACAGTCTAACCAGACACCTAGGTATTTGTAGTTGTCCACATACTCTAGGTCAGACCCGTCGAGAGTGGTGATTCTAGTCGGGTGGGCGGGTGCCAGCAGCGTTCGATTGAAGAGCATGCATTTAGTTTTACTAGTGTTTAAGAGCAGTTGGAGGCTACTGAAGGAGTGTTGTATGGCATTGAAGCTTGTTTGGAGGTTTGTTAACACAGTGTCCAATGAAGGGCCAGATGTATACAAAATGGTGTCGTCTGCGTAGAGGTGGATCTGAGAGTCACCAGCAGCAAGAGCGACATCATTGATATACACGGAGAAAAGAGTCGGCCCAAGAATTGAACCCTGTGGCACCCCCATAGAGACTGCCATAGGTCCAGACAACAGGCCCTCCGATTTCACACATTGAACTCTATCTGAGAAGTAGTTGGTAAACCAGGCGAGGCAGTCATTTGAGAAACCAAGGCTATTTAGTCTGCCAATAAGAATGCGGTGGTTGACAGAGTCGAAAGCCTTGGCCAGGTCGATGAAGACGCTGCACAGTACTGTCTATTATCGATCGCGGTTATAATATTGTTTAGGACCTTGAGCGTGGCTGAAGTGCACCCATGACCAGCTCGGAAACCGGATTGCATAGCGGAGAAGGTACGGTGGGATTCGAAATCGCATCTCTGCATGTCTGGCAGACATATCAGTATGGATGACGGATCACCACCTCAAGCTGAACCCTGGCAAGACGGAGCTGCTCTTCCTCCCGGGGAAGGACTGCCCGTTCCATGATCTCGCCATCACGGTTGACAACTCCGTTGTGTCCTCCTCCCAGAGTGCGAAGAGCCTTGGCGTGACCCTGGACAACACCCTGTCGTTCTCCGCTAACATCAAGGCGGTGACCCGCTCCTGCAGGTTCATGCTCTACAATATTCGGAGAGTACGACCCTGCCTTACACAGGAAGCGGCACAGGTCCTAATCCAGGCACTTGTCATCTCCCGTCTGGATTACTGCAACTCGCTGTTGGCTGGCCTCCCTGCCTGTGCCATTAAACCCCTACAACTCATCCAGAATGCCGCAGCCCGTCTGGTGTTCAACCTTCCCAAGTTCTCTCACGTCACCCCCCTCCTCCGCACACTCCACTGGCTTCCAGTTGAAGCTCGCATCCGCTACAAGACCATGGTGCTTGCCTATGGAGCAGTGAGGGGAACGGCACCTCTGTACCTTCGGGCTCTGATCAGTCCCTACACTCAAACGAGGGCATTGCGTTCATCCACCTCTGGCCTGCTGGCTCCCCTTCCTCTGCGGAAGCATAGTTCCCGCTCAGCCCAGTCAAAACTGTTCGCTGCTCTGGCACCCCAATGGTGGAACAAGCTCCCTCACGACGCCAGGACAGCGGAGTCACTCACCACCTTCCGGAGACATTTGAAACCCCACCTCTTTAAGGAATACCTGGGATAGGATAAAGTAATCCTTCTACCCCCCCCAAAAAAAATTGTAAAGTGGTTATCCCACTGGCTATAGGGTGAATGCACCAATTTGTGAGTCGCTCTGGATAAGAGCGTCTGCTAAATGACGTAAATGTGCCCTTGAGCAAGGCACTTAACCCTAATTGCTCCTGTAAGTCGCTCTGGATAAGAGCGTCTGCTAAATGACTAAAATGTAAATGTAAATGAAATGGTTGGTGATCTGTTTGTTAACTTGGCTTTCAAATACTTTCGAAAGGCAGGGCAGGATGGATATAGGTCTGTAACAGTTTGGATGTAGAGTGTCACCCCCTTTGAAGAGGGGGATGACCGCGGCAGCTTTCCAATCTCTGGGGATCTCAGACGTTACGAAAGAGAGGTTGAACAGGCTAGTAATAGGGGTTGCGACAATTTCTGCGGCTAGTTTTAGAAAGAAAGGGTCCAGATTGTCTAGCCCAGCTGATTTGTAGGGGTCCAGATTTTGCAGCTCTTTCAGAACATCAGCTGTCTGAATTTGTGTGAAGGAGAAGCGAGGGGGGCATGGGCAAGTTGCAGCGTAGGGTGCAGAGTTGGTGGCCGGGGTAGTGGTAGCCAGGTGGAAAGCATGGCCAGCCGTAGCAAAATGCTTGTTGAAATTCTCGATTATTGTAGATGAGGTGAGAGACAGAGGTCGTGTCTACACATCTGCTATCAGAATACAAAGATCGCATTGAAAAGACAGGTCTAGAAGCACAAAGGTCGCTTTGTATTTATATTTATTAAGGATCTCCATTAGTTCCTGCCAAGGCAGCAGCTACTCTTCCTGGGGTTTATTATGGATCCCCATTAGTTCCTGCCAAGGAAGCAGCTACTCTTCCTGGGGTTTATTAAGGATCCCCATTAGTTCCTGCCAAGGCAGCAGCTACTCTTCCTGGGGTTTATTAAGGATCCCCATTAGTTCCTACCAAGGCAGCAGCTACTCTTCCTGGGGTTCAAACACATTAAGGCCCTTACATTACACATAAAACAAAAATGATAAAACAGTACATTATATAACATTACTGCACCTCTACAATACAAAATGTATAATATCACCATACAACAATATTAAAATGTACGTGTGCGTAGAGGGCGTGTGTGCGTATGCATGTGTCTGTACCTGTGTGTGTGTGTGTCTCTTCACAGTCCCCACTGTTCCATAAGGTGTATTTTTATCTGTTTTTTTTTTAAATCTGATTCTACTGCTTGCATCAGTTACCTGATGTGGAATAGAGTTCCATGTAGTCATGGCTCTATGTATTACTGTGTGCCTCCCATAGTCTGTTCTGGACTTGGGGATTGTGACGAGACCTCTGGTGGCATGTCTTGTGGGGTATGCAAGGCTGTGTGATAGTAGTTTAAACAGACATCTCTGGTGGCATGTCTTGTGGGGTATGCAAGGCTGTGTGATAGTAGTTTAAACAGACATCTCTGGTGGCATGTCTTGTGGGGTATGCAAGGCTGTGTGATAGTAGTTTAAACAGACATCTCTGGTGGCATGTCTTGTGGGGTATGCAAGGCTGTGTGATAGTAGTTTAAACAGACATCTCTGGTGGCATGTCTTGTGGGGTATGCAAGGCTGTGTGATAGTAGTTTAAACAGACATCTCTGGTGGCATGTCTTGTGGGGTATGCAAGGCTGTGTGATAGTAGTTTAAACAGACATCTCTGGTGGCATGTCTTGTGGGGTATGCAAGGCTGTGTGATAGTAGTTTAAACAGACATCTCTGGTGGCATGTCTTGTGGGGTATGCAAGGCTGTGTGATAGTAGTTTAAACAGACATCTCTGGTGGCATGTCTTGTGGGGTATGCAAGGCTGTGTGATAGTAGTTTAAACAGACATCTCTGGTGGCATGTCTTGTGGGGTATGCAAGGCTGTGTGATAGTAGTTTAAACAGACATCTCTGGTGGCATGTCTTGTGGGGTATGCAAGGCTGTGTGATAGTAGTTTAAACAGACATCTCTGGTGGCATGTCTTGTGGGGTATGCAAGGCTGTGTGATAGTAGTTTAAACAGACATCTCTGGTGGCATGTCTTGTGGGGTATGCATGGCTGTGTGATAGTAGTTTAAACAGACATCTCTGGTGGCATGTCTTGTGGGGTATGCATGGCTGTGTGATAGTAGTTTAAACAGACATCTCTGGTGGCATGTCTTGTGGGGTATGCATGGCTGTGTGATAGTAGTTTAAACAGACATCTCTGGTGGCATGTCTTGTGGGGTATGCATGGCTGTGTGATAGTAGTTTAAACAGACATCTCTGGTGGCATGTCTTGTGGGGTATGCATGGCTGTGTGATAGTAGTTTAAACAGACATCTCTGGTGGCATGTCTTGTGGGGTATGCATGGCTGTGTGATAGTAGTTTAAACAGACATCTCTGGTGGCATGTCTTGTGGGGTATGCAAGGCTGTGTGATAGTAGTTTAAACAGACATCTCTGGTGGCATGTCTTGTGGGGTATGCATGGCTGTGTGATAGTAGTTTAAACAGACATCTCTGGTGGCATGTCTTGTGGGGTATGCATGGCTGTGTGATAGTAGTTTAAACAGACATCTCTGGTGGCATGTCTTGTGGGGTATGCAAGGCTGTGTGATAGTAGTTTAAACAGACATCTCTGGTGGCATGTCTTGTGGGGTATGCATGGCTGTGTGATAGTAGTTTAAACAGACATCTCTGGTGGCATGTCTTGTGGGGTATGCATGGCTGTGTGATAGTAGTTTAAACAGACATCTCTGGTGGCATGTCTTGTGGGGTATGCATGGCTGTGTGATAGTAGTTTAAACAGACATCTCTGGTGGCATGTCTTGTGGGGTATGCATGGCTGTGTGATAGTAGTTTAAACAGACATCTCTGGTGGCATGTCTTGTGGGGTATGCATGGCTGTGTGATAGTAGTTTAAACAGACATCTCTGGTGGCATGTCTTGTGGGGTATGCATGGCTGTGTGATAGTAGTTTAAACAGACATCTCTGGTGGCATGTCTTGTGGGGTATGCAAGGCTGTGTGATAGTAGTTTAAACAGACATCTCTGGTGGCATGTCTTGTGGGGTATGCAAGGCTGTGTGATAGTAGTTTAAACAGACATCTCTGGTGGCATGTCTTGTGGGGTATGCATGGCTGTGTGATAGTAGTTTAAACAGACATCTCTGGTGGCATGTCTTGTGGGGTATGCAAGGCTGTGTGATAGTAGTTTAAACAGACATCTCTGGTGGCATGTCTTGTGGGGTATGCATGGCTGTGTGATAGTAGTTTAAACAGACATCTCTGGTGGCATGTCTTGTGGGGTATGCAAGGCTGTGTGATAGTAGTTTAAACAGACATCTCTGGTGGCATGTCTTGTGGGGTATGCAAGGCTGTGTGATAGTAGTTTAAACAGACATCTCTGGTGGCATGTCTTGTGGGGTATGCAAGGCTGTGTGATAGTAGTTTAAACAGACATCTCTGGTGGCATGTCTTGTGGGGTATGCAAGGCTGTGTGATAGTAGTTTAAACAGACATCTCTGGTGGCATGTCTTGTGGGGTATGCAAGGCTGTGTGATAGTAGTTTAAACAGACATCTCTGGTGGCATGTCTTGTGGGGTATGCAAGGCTGTGTGATAGTAGTTTAAACAGACATCTCTGGTGGCATGTCTTGTGGGGTATGCAAGGCTGTGTGATAGTAGTTTAAACAGACATCTCTGGTGGCATGTCTTGTGGGGTATGCAAGGCTGTGTGATAGTAGTTTAAACAGACATCTCTGGTGGCATGTCTTGTGGGGTATGCAAGGCTGTGTGATAGTAGTTTAAACAGACATCTCTGGTGGCATGTCTTGTGGGGTATGCAAGGCTGTGTGATAGTAGTTTAAACAGACATCTCTGGTGGCATGTCTTGTGGGGTATGCAAGGCTGTGTGATAGTAGTTTAAACAGACATCTCTGGTGGCATGTCTTGTGGGGTATGCAAGGCTGTGTGATAGTAGTTTAAACAGACATCTCTGGTGGCATGTCTTGTGGGGTATGCATGGCTGTGTGATAGTAGTTTAAACAGACATCTCTGGTGGCATGTCTTGTGGGGTATGCAAGGCTGTGTGATAGTAGTTTAAACAGACATCTCTGGTGGCATGTCTTGTGGGGTATGCAAGGCTGTGTGATAGTAGTTTAAACAGACATCTCTGGTGGCATGTCTTGTGGGGTATGCATGGCTGTGTGATAGTAGTTTAAACAGACATCTCTGGTGGCATGTCTTGTGGGGTATGCATGGCTGTGTGATAGTAGTTTAAACAGACATCTCTGGTGGCATGTCTTGTGGGGTATGCATGGCTGTGTGATAGTAGTTTAAACAGACATCTCTGGTGGCATGTCTTGTGGGGTATGCATGGCTGTGTGATAGTAGTTTAAACAGACATCTCTGGTGGCATGTCTTGTGGGGTATGCATGGCTGTGTGATAGTAGTTTAAACAGACATCTCTGGTGGCATGTCTTGTGGGGTATGCATGGCTGTGTGATAGTAGTTTAAACAGACATCTCTGGTGGCATGTCTTGTGGGGTATGCATGGCTGTGTGATAGTAGTTTAAACAGACATCTCTGGTGGCATGTCTTGTGGGGTATGCAAGGCTGTGTGATAGTAGTTTAAACAGACATCTCTGGTGGCATGTCTTGTGGGGTATGCATGGCTGTGTGATAGTAGTTTAAACAGACATCTCTGGTGGCATGTCTTGTGGGGTATGCATGGCTGTGTGATAGTAGTTTAAACAGACATCTCTGGTGGCATGTCTTGTGGGGTATGCAAGGCTGTGTGATAGTAGTTTAAACAGACATCTCTGGTGGCATGTCTTGTGGGGTATGCATGGCTGTGTGATAGTAGTTTAAACAGACATCTCTGGTGGCATGTCTTGTGGGGTATGCATGGCTGTGTGATAGTAGTTTAAACAGACATCTCTGGTGGCATGTCTTGTGGGGTATGCATGGCTGTGTGATAGTAGTTTAAACAGACATCTCTGGTGGCATGTCTTGTGGGGTATGCATGGCTGTGTGATAGTAGTTTAAACAGACATCTCTGGTGGCATGTCTTGTGGGGTATGCATGGCTGTGTGATAGTAGTTTAAACAGACATCTCTGGTGGCATGTCTTGTGGGGTATGCATGGCTGTGTGATAGTAGTTTAAACAGACATCTCTGGTGGCATGTCTTGTGGGGTATGCAAGGCTGTGTGATAGTAGTTTAAACAGACATCTCTGGTGGCATGTCTTGTGGGGTATGCAAGGCTGTGTGATAGTAGTTTAAACAGACATCTCTGGTGGCATGTCTTGTGGGGTATGCATGGCTGTGTGATAGTAGTTTAAACAGACATCTCTGGTGGCATGTCTTGTGGGGTATGCATGGCTGTGTGATAGTAGTTTAAACAGACATCTCTGGTGGCATGTCTTGTGGGGTATGCATGGCTGTGTGATAGTAGTTTAAACAGACATCTCTGGTGGCATGTCTTGTGGGGTATGCATGGCTGTGTGATAGTAGTTTAAACAGACATCTCTGGTGGCATGTCTTGTGGGGTATGCATGGCTGTGTGATAGTAGTTTAAACAGACATCTCTGGTGGCATGTCTTGTGGGGTATGCAAGGCTGTGTGATAGTAGTTTAAACAGACATCTCTGGTGGCATGTCTTGTGGGGTATGCAAGGCTGTGTGATAGTAGTTTAAACAGACATCTCTGGTGGCATGTCTTGTGGGGTATGCAAGGCTGTGTGATAGTAGTTTAAACAGACATCTCTGGTGGCATGTCTTGTGGGGTATGCAAGGCTGTGTGATAGTAGTTTAAACAGACATCTCTGGTGGCATGTCTTGTGGGGTATGCAAGGCTGTGTGATAGTAGTTTAAACAGACATCTCTGGTGGCATGTCTTGTGGGGTATGCAAGGCTGTGTGATAGTAGTTTAAACAGACATCTCTGGTGGCATGTCTTGTGGGGTATGCAAGGCTGTGTGATAGTAGTTTAAACAGACATCTCTGGTGGCATGTCTTGTGGGGTATGCAAGGCTGTGTGATAGTAGTTTAAACAGACATCTCTGGTGGCATGTCTTGTGGGGTATGCATGGCTGTGTGATAGTAGTTTAAACAGACATCTCGGTGCATTCAGCTTGTCAACACTTCATGTTTACTGGCCTCATAAATGCTAGCCGGCTAGCTACAGTAGTTAGCTACAGAGGTTAGCTGGATAGTTAGCTACAGTAGTTAGCTACAGTAGTTAGCTACAGAGGTTAGCTGGATAGTTAGCTACAGTAGTTAGCTACAGAGGTTAGCTGGATAGTTAGCTACAGTAGTTAGCTACAGAGGTTAGCTGGATAGTTAGCTACAGTAGTTAGCTACAGAGGTTAGCTGGATAGTTAGCTACTGTAGTTAGCTACAGAGGTTAGCTGGATAGTTAGCTACAGTAGTTAGCTACAGAGGTTAGCTGGATAGTTAGCTACAGTAGTTAGCTACAGAGGTTAGCTGGATAGTTAGCTACAGTAGTTAGCTACAGAGGTTAGCTGGATAGTTAGCTACAGTAGTTAGCTACAGAGGTTAGCTGGATAGTTAGCTACAGTAGTTAGCTACAGAGGTTAGCTGGATAGTTAGCTACAGTAGTTAGCTACAGAGGTTAGCTGGATAGTTAGCTACAGTAGTTAGCTACAGAGGTTAGCTGGATAGTTAGCTACAGTAGTTAGCTACAGAGGTTAGCTGGATAGTTAGCTACAGTAGTTAGCTACAGAGGTTAGCTGGATAGTTAGCTACAGTAGTTAGCTACAGAGGTTAGCTGGATAGTTAGCTACAGTAGTTAGCTACAGAGGTTAGCTGGATAGTTAGCTACAGTAGTTAGCTACAGAGGTTAGCTGGATAGTTAGCTACAGTAGTTAGCTACAGAGGTTAGCTGGATAGTTAGCTACAGTAGTTAGCTACAGAGGTTAGCTGGATAGTTAGCTACAGTAGTTAGCTACAGAGGTTAGCTGGATAGTTAGCTACAGTAGTTAGCTACAGAGGTTAGCTGGATAGTTAGCTACAGTAGTTAGCTACAGAGGTTAGCTGGATAGTTAGCTACAGTAGTTAGCTACAGAGGTTAGCTGGATAGTTAGCTACAGTAGTTAGCTACAGAGGTTAGCTGGATAGTTAGCTACAGTAGTTAGCTACAGAGGTTAGCTGGATAGTTAGCTACAGTAGTTAGCTACAGAGGTTAGCTGGATAGTTAGCTACAGTAGTTAGCTACTGCCATTAGTTGTTGTTGTGTTATTATCATATTTTGTCTATTCTACCGTTTGTAGAATGCATACTGGCATTTCAATATAGCGCAGGAAAAGGGACTCCGGACACACTGTGGACAAGGTAGACACATTTAAATGTAGGTGTAGACGCAGGACGTGTTTGGAATTCCATGATCAGAATACTAAAGCTGCATGAACTGTCAAGTCTAGACACGGCCAGACATGAGTTTGAGGCATAGGTCACATTGGTCTCTCTGGCTCTGCTTGGGTGATTCATTCTGGGGAAAGCAGGAGCCTGCTGCTAGTCCGCTCCATTTTATTAATATAAGGGCAGCAGAGCAGTAAGCAAATAAACTGTAAACCAACCAGTACAAAGCCAAATACTCTGCCTACTCGCACAGAATAAGGGAATAAAGGAGTCACAAGACTATATACACACACACACACACACACACACACTGACACAAAACCCACACACATTCACATACACTACATACTCACACACGCATAACAACAACAAGCACACACGCACATGCTGACACAACACAAACACACACACTTTTACATTCATCATTTGCTGCTGCTACTCTGTTCTTTATTTTACTCTTATCATTATCTATCCTGATGCCTAGTCACTTTACTCAGTCTTCATGTACATCTACCTAAAACACCTCGTACCCCTGCACAGTGATCTGGTACTGGTACTCCATGTATATAGCTCCATTCTTGTGTATTATATTCCTGTTGTGTTAAGATTTTTTTTAAATGCATCGTTGGGAAGGGCTCGTAAGCAAGCATTTCATGGTTAAGTCTACACCCGTTGTATTTGGCGCATGTGACAAAGAAAATTTGATTAGTTTTGTCATATTAAAAGGCCCAGTGCAGTCAAAACATGATTTTCATGTGTTTTATATACGAATTCAGGCTGTTCTGTGGGCAAGAGGGGGTGCAACTCAATATTAGGAAGGTATTCTTAATGTTTTGTACACTCAGTGTATGTCATGGAAAGAGCAGGTGTTCCTAATGATTTGTACACCCAGTGTGTATACTAATATATATATATATATATATATATATACACTGAACAAAAATATAAAACACAACATGCAACAATTTCAAAGATTTTACTGAGTTGCAGTTCATATGAGGAAATCAGTCAATTGAAATAAATTCATTAGGCCCTAATCTATGGATTTCACATGAATGGGAATACAGATATCCATCTGTTGGTTACAGATACCTTTAAAAAAATTGCCAATCGATAAAATGCAATTGTGTTCGTTGACTGTAGCTTATACCAGCCCACACCATAACTCCACCGCCACCATGGGGCACTCTGTTCACAATGTTGACATCAGCAAACCACTCACCCACAAGACGCCATACACATGGTCTGCGGTTGTGAGGCCAGTTGGACGTACTGCCAAATTCTCTAAAAGGACGTTGGAGGCGGCTTATGGTAGAGAAATTAACATTCAATTCTCTGCCAACAGCTCCGGTGGACATTCCTGCAGTCAGCATGCCAGTTGCACGCTCCCTCAAAACTTGAGACAATTGTGGCATTGTGTTGTGTGACAAAACTGCACATTTTAGAGTGGCCTTTTATTGTCCCCAGCACAAGGTACAACTGTGTAATGATCAAATAAAATACAATAAAAATGTGTGTTTAGCAGATGTACAGGAAAAAGAAGAGGACCGAGCACGCCCCCATTCTCATCGACGGGGCTGTAGTGGAACAGGTTGAGAGCTTCAAGTTTCTTGGTGTCCACATCACCGACAAACTAACATGGTCCAAGCCCACCAAGACAGTCGTGAAGAGGGCACGACAAAACCTATTCCCCCTAAGGAGACTGAAAATATTTGGCATGGGTCCTCAGATCCTCAAAAGGTTCTACAGCTGCACCATCGAGAGCATCCTGACTGGTTGCTTCACTGCCTGGTATGGCAACTGCTCGGCCTCTGACCGCAAGGCACTACAGAGGGTAGTGCGTACGGCCCAGTACATCACTGGGGCCAAGCTTCCTGCCATCCAGGACCTCTATACCACGTGCCGTCATCATTGCTTTGCACAAAAAGGGCTTCACAGGCAAGGATTTTGCTGCTAGTAAGATTGCACCTAAATCAACCATTTATCGGATCATCAAGAACTTCAAGGAGAGAGGTTCAATTGTTGTGAAGAAGGATTCAGGGCACCCAAGAAAGTCCAGCAAGCGCCAGGACCGTCTCCTAAAGTTGATTCAGCTGCGGGATCGGGGCACCACCAGTGCAGAGCTTGCTGAGGAATGGCAGCAGGCAGGTGTGAGTGCATCTGCATGCACAGTGAGGTGAAGACTTTTGGAGGATGGCCTGGTGTCAAGAAGGGCAGCGAGTAAGCCACTTCTCTCCAGGAAAAACATCAGGGACAGACTGATATTCTGCAAAAGGTACAGGGATTGGACTGCTGAGGACTGGGGTAAAGTCATTTTCTCTGATGAATCCCCTTTCCAATTGTTTGGGGCATCCGGAAAAAAGCTTGTCCGGAGAAGACAAGGTGAGCGCTACTATCAGTCCTGTGTCATGCTAACAGTAATGCATCCTGAGACTATTCATGTGTGGGGTTGCTTCTCAGCCAAGGGAGTGGGCTCACTCACAATTTTGCCTAAGAACACAGCCATGAATAAAGAATGGTACCAACACATCCTCCGAGAGCAACTTCTCCCAACCATCTAAGAACAGTTTGGTGATGACCAATGCCTTTTCCAGCATGATGGAGCACCTTGCCATAAGGCAAAAGTGATAACTAAGTGGCTCGGGGAACAAAATATCGACATTTTGGGTCCATGGCCAAGAAACTCCCCAGACCTTAATCCCATTGAGAACTTGTGGTCGATCCTCAAGAGGCGGGTGGACAAACAAAAACCCACAAATTCTGACAAACTCCAAGCATTGATTATGCAAGAATGGGCTGCCATCAGTCAGGATGTGGCCCAGAAGTTAATTGACAGCATGCCAGGGCGGATTGCAGAGGTCTTGAAAAAGAAGGGTCAACACTGCAAATATTGACTCTTTGCATTACTTAATGTAATTGTCAATAAAAGACTTTGACACTTATGGAATGCTTGTAATTATACTTCAGTATACCATAGTAACATCTGACAAAAATATCTAAAAACACTGAAGCAGCAAACTTTGTGAAGACCAATACTTGTGTCATTCTCAAAACATTTGACCACGACTGTACATATTACCCCAATTACCTCGACTAACCGGTGCCCCCACACATTGACTTGGTACTGGCACCCCCTGTATATAGCCTCGCTATTGTTATTTTTACTGCTGCTCTTTAATTATTTGTTACTTTTATTTCATATTATTTTATATTGTATTTTTTAGCGATTTTTTGGGGGTGGTATTATTTCTTAAAACTGCATTGTTGGTTAAGGGCTTGTAAGTAAGCATTTCACTGTAAGGTCTACACCTGTTGTATTCGGTGCATGTGTCAAATACAATTTGATTTGATTTGTTATTGCGGGTGTAGCGAAATGCTTGTGTTTCTAGCTCTGACAGTGCAGTAATATCTAAGAATTTCACAACATATACCGAATCCACACCTGATCATGCTGTTTAATCAGCTTCTTGATATGCCACACCTTTCAGGTAGATGGATTATCTTGGCAAAGGAGAAATGCTCACTAACAGGGATATAAAGAAATGTGTGCACAAAATTTGAGAGACATTTTAAGTGCGTATGGAACATTTCTGTAATTTTTTATTCTGCTCATGAAACACGGGACCAACACTTTACATGTTGGCTTTATATTTGTGAGATGACAGACAGACAGACAGACAGACAGACAGACAGACAGAGACAGACAGACAGACAGATGGATGAGGTTGGAATAATACTGTGAAATTGTGAAAATGATGATAATGCCATTTTAGTGTAAGAGCTGTTTGAAAAGACCGCTTTACATTTCAGCCTGTTTTGGTGGGATGGAGTTGACATGACCAGGCAGTAAATTAGTTAATAGACCAATAAGAAAGAGCAATCCAAACCTCTCTGCCAATAACAGCTAGTTTTCAGTTTTCTCCTCCCCACAAAATTCTTGATTGGGAAATTGTTCTTTGCTAAGAAGCTATCTTACTTCTTGACCATTTTAATTGAAAACAATCACAGTAAGGTACTTAATTGTTACCCAGAAATGATTTGATATTGAGATAAAAACAGCTGCATTGGACCTTTAAGATAGACTGATTGCAACCCTCATTCCTTTGGTGACTAGCTTTCAACTATCCAGTCGTGTTATAGGCTATTATATCACACAAGGAAGAAAACAAAGATGCATTTATTGGAACAGTGCCATAGGCCTACATTAACATCATGGAGCTACTCTAGCTCATCCTACAGGGATCCCCCAGGATGTTGCTTAGTTACAGGGGTTTCCTCCAATCACCTCCACCTCTAGGCCCAGCCCAGACAGAAAAATACCCAAATGGCCCCGGGTATTAAACCAGCCCAGTAACACCATGACAAAAAAATTACAATTGCTTACAGGCAAAAGGTTCATTCACCTAAACCTTTTTATAATTAATGATATTATCAAATTCAGATGGTCAGGATTACGAGGTCATCTATGTAGTGACAGACAGGATTCTACACTCCACTCAGACAAATCTGAGGTAATAAATCTATAGGATGGGTCTACTGCCCTCTGCCTCGGCCAGACTCTGCCAAGCAACAGATATACCCGACCTGACCCACATCCATTCACCAGCTCAGCACAAATAAACAATGCCTGATTGTTGTGGTCAACAAACGTGGTTTGCCTCATTCCCTGCCTGGCACTGGCGTGTATATCCTATCTAATCGTTGTACGCCACGCTCCTCTTCTCAATACAACCCCTTTTCTCTGCTGGTGCGGTGCGGGTTTTTATATTGGGATAGAGAGACTTCCTGCCACTTCCTATCAGCGGCGCGAGAAATACACGCACAGATCCAGTTACCGTACACAGAAATAGATCGATGTCCGGGAAATAACGATTGGGCCTACGAGTTGTCCACATGCTTGCCAAATTATCGGGGCGTTTTTGCTGTCAATTGTTCACGATTACAGTGATCTCGTCACACACGTGCAGCCATTTTTGTTACCCATCCAGGGCATTGTAGCCGGCGCATTTGGAGAGTATTATTATATATCCTTTCACAGAGTCAAGATACTGTGGAGAAAAGGCATAGAATAAGCACTCAAAGCATGAGCATGGCAATCACATTGGACGAGCGGTAAACCCTTCCCAATATAGCTCCCACAGCCACACACATAGCAGGGGAAGCACACAGGCTGGACTTCCTTACGTGCTAAATCCATCTTTGAGAACAAAAAGTCCCCTTTTCCTTCCACATAAAGTTTCTCTCCAGAATTAACTTTAATCGCCCATTCTAAACCATGTCTCTGGGCGGTGACTTACCGGTAATTGTGTGTGTAAGATAGCGGTGATCCTCTGTGGCTGTCCCGGTTGGAAATTCAAACCCCCTCAGCTGTCGTGGTCCCACAGCTAACTATCAGTGAATACACGATGTCAATCAAACCATTAGACCGCACCCCTACTGGTGACGTATGTCAGAGATGGACGAATCATAGTCGAAGTCCATCCCCCACATCCAACGATGGATAGATACAGTGTAACCATTCAGAATGTGAACGATATTTGAGTTGAATGTTAAATATTGTGATTGTTTCATTCCCAACTCTTCAGTCATGGGAATATATAGATGTAATAGCCTTGCCTATCAGTCTACATGTGTGAAGTAGGCTATGGAATAGGCTACAATGTTATGTACTGTGGACCATTACAGTAGTAGACAATGGCGTGCTTAGTTAATGGAATTACATTGGGTGGGAATTATAAAATGGGATTAACTAGGAATTAGAGGACATGATTAGGAATTTGGTTTCCATGCACCATTTCAGACTAGCTGTAGTAATAGCCTGTGGTAATAGCCTGTAGTAATAGCTGTAGTAATAGCTGTAGTAATAATAGCTGTAGTAATAATAGCCTGTAGTAATAGCTGTAGTAGTAATAGCTGTAGTAATAATAGCCTGTAGTAATAGCCTGTGGTAATAGCTGTACTAATAGCTGTAGTAGTAATAGCTGTAGTAATAGCTGTAGTAATAGCTGTAGTAGTAATAGCTGTAGTAATAATAGCCTGTAGTAATAGCTGTAGTAGTAATAGCTGTAGTAATAATAGCCTGTAGTAATAGCTGTAGTAATAGCCTGTAGTAATAGCTGTACTAATAGCTGTAGTAGTAATAGCTGTAGTAATAGCTGTAGTAATAGCTGTAGTAGTAATAGCTGTAGTAATAATAGCCTGTAGTAATAGCTGTAGTAGTAATAGCTGTAGTAATAATAGCCTGTAGTAATAGCTGTAGTAGTAATAGCTGTAGTAATAGCCGGTAGTAATAGCTGTAGTAATAGCTATAGTAGTAATAGCTGTAGTAGTAATAGCTGTAGTAGTAATAGCTGTAGTAATAGCCGGTAGTAATAGCTGTAGTAATAGCTATAGTAGTAATAGCTGTAGTAGTAATAGCTGCAGTAATAGCTGTGGTAATAGCCTGTAGTAATAGCTGTAGTAATAGCTGTAGTAATAATAGCCTGTAGTAATAGCCTGTAGTAATAGCTGTAGTAATAGCTGTAGTAATAATAGCCTGTAGTAATAGCTGTAGTAATAGCTGTAGTAATAGCTGTAGTAAGAATAGCCTGTAGTAATAGCCTGTAGTAATAGCTGTAGTAATAGCCTGCAGTGCTGAAGGTACATTGTGTACCAAATATGACAAGCTAGAATCACAAAAGGTCCTATTGCCCTATTTCCTATTAGACATTAATTTGCACTTGAACTGAGATTTCCAAATAGGTATGCTAGTTTTAGTTCAGAATTCACCATAACAAAAATCACACCAGTCAGAAATATTCAGTCATCAAAATTCACAAAATGTTGAATGACATCTTCTCTGCTCTCTCCTCTATTTCTCTCACCTTGTCCTCTTTATTCTGTCTCAAATATGTCTAGATTCACCTCCAATAGCAGTCTACTCATTCTACACTTGTTGGTATGACAATGATTCAATGTTGACTTGATGTTGGGTAATATGACAAAGTGTTACCAAGGTTATTCCATTCCAATGAACAGTTCATTACAAATGTCCCAATTATAGTATCATATTTTGTATACCTTTTTTTCATCAACACTATGTGAGAGAGGCTTTAGACTTTCTACAGGGAACCTACCTGGCTGGCCAGTAGCTATTCTGACTTCAGGCCAGGTTACAGTTTAATGTCGTGTTTAATGCAGTAAAACATATCAACCACAAGAGTGCGCCCTTAGCGACCAAATTGCCATTGTCCTGAAAAGAGTTGAGTCCAAACTGGTTTCTAATACCTCTCTAGGGATTGCAAAGATGTGTGTTGTGTGTCCGCATGCACATATATTTAAAGAAGTTCTATCTCTACAGTAAAATGTACAAAGCCAGGAGGAACCTTAATTTCCTCTCTTGGCTAAAGACTCATTT
The DNA here is from genome assembly GCF_964263955.1 of Coregonus lavaretus. Taxonomy (NCBI): domain Eukaryota; kingdom Metazoa; phylum Chordata; class Actinopteri; order Salmoniformes; family Salmonidae; genus Coregonus; species Coregonus lavaretus. The sequence goes on along the minus strand of NC_139990.1, from coordinate 7,471,713 downwards.
GAAATAAGTTTACAATAACAGCAAAGAAGTAGATCCATTATATAATGAATATTTAATAGCACAGTTTTACCATACAATCAATAATTCTCTCCCCTAACTTACCAATGTAAAGGTGACTTAAATAAGACTCTGTACATGTGCAGTTAGTTATCTGGCACAGGAGTAGCATCTGGATGGAGAGGGGGATGGTAGGGTGCTAGCTGGGGTTGTTTGGATGGGGCGTCGGCCATGGTGAGGTGGCCATGTTGTTGAGGTCAGTATATCGTCGTGGCGATGGTAGGGTGCTGGGCGGGGACAGTGACACGCTTACCACAACGATGGTTCATCATATCTGGGGAGGAACAAATCATATCAAGTGTCAAATAACAATTATGTGCAAACTGCCATTAGACCAGAGGAACAGATCCATTCAAATGGTGTTTTGTCTACGAACGTCAATATTTAGGCACATGCATGCAATGCACTGCTATAAACAGTGTATCACTCACACATATACCTGCCTACAAAACATTAGTTACACACAGATATATATTTTTTTTTTTTTTTTTTTTTTTTTTTTTTATTTATTTTTTTTTTTTTTTTGTCATTTAGCAGACGCTCTTATCCAGAGCGACTTACAGGAGCAATTAGGGTTAAGTGCCTTGCTCAAGGGCACATCGACAGATTTTTCACCTAGTCGGCTCGGGGATTAGAACCAGCGACCTTTCGGTTACTGGCACAACGCTCTTACCCACTAAGCTACCTGCCGCCCACACACACATCCGCGTGCACACACACACACAGTGACAGTACCTGGACTGTGGGAGCGTATCTGTGCTCTCCTTCAGCAGCAGTTCTGAGATCAGTGAATCCAGTGTGTCAGGGCTGGACCTCTTCCCATACCTGAGAGCGAGAGAGAGAGACAGAGAGCGAGAGAGAGAGAAACAGGAGATGGTGAGACAGGAATTTCATACTTCTCATTGACTAAACTTCAGGAACTAGACCTTCTGTGCTACCCCCATAAGATAACTTACCCCACTATAAATGTTCTAGAGCCAATATGAATGTATGTCTGGTTAAAAAGACCTGTCCTTAGAGCCATTATGTATAACAATAAACAATTGTTTTGTTGATTGAGGACATTGCCCTGTGTAGGGTGGCGTCTTTCGGATTGGACGGTAAAAGGGTGTACTGACTCTCTGTGGTCACTAAAGATCCTATGGCACTTCTTGTAAGAGTAGGGGTGTTAACCCCGGTGTCCTGGCTAAATTCCCGATCTGGCCCTCATACCATCATGGCCACCTAATCATCCCCAGCTTCCAATTGGCTCATTCAACCCCCATCCTCTCCCCTGTAACTATTCCCCAGGGTGTTGCTGTAAATGAGAATGTGTTCTCTGTCAACTTACCTGGTAATAAATAAATAAAATAAGACTAATTTCACACTTAGATTTGTGAATAGAGTGTGACTGAACGGAGGGTGAATAGCCTTATCTGTGGTATGTGGCTAATTAAGCATCAGTGGGGTACTGCTGTAGAATTAAATATGTTGTTTCATACAGACAACAAACAATGTTGTCTGTATGACAACAAGTTTACCCCTGTTTTATGTGACTCATCTTTATTATTTTATTCTCCTGAATTCATGATTGGATTAGTTGGTATTTGGACTAGAGCAAGTAATAACACCATTATTAGGCCTACAAACCAGAGTTCAATTTTAGCTACAAATGGGTTAATTAACTTTAAAGGGGTCCCACATATTTAGACCCCAAGATGGTTAGTTATTGAGTTTCTATATAGTTTGATATTAATCATTTGATTACTTCACCCCCATGTTTTTGCTGTTTCTTTGATGTGCTCATTTGTTGGCCTACAGCAATTTCGGTTTTGGGCTGTAATTTGTTTGTATGAAAGGCGCTAACAAATACGTTTCTAATCACAGTATCATTATGTTTTTGTTTTTTTATGAATTAGGCCTATGGTTTACTCATAAAATAATATCTAAGGATATTCACAAACAAAACTTTCAGCCCTATAATTTCTTCGTTTAGAACACCCGTTTGTCCCACCCGGACCAAAGCACTCACCTCTGCCTTGTGATGAGGTTGATGTAATGTCTAAGAGCGGAGTAATACTTGGCAAGTTCCTCCGCGGGCGCATCTTCTCCGGGGTTTTCAGGTTTGACGGGGTAGCCTTCCGCGAGCGTCCCGATGCATATAAAGGTCCAGACGAGGAGCGTCAGTGCGCCCAGCCAGGTACCCAAGTTAGGATGCATCTTTAGCATTGAGGAATCAAAAGAGAAAAATATCAGAAAACGATTTTGCACCATATTAACCATTTCATTGTCAAAGCTCTGTATTGTTTGTATGAAAGGGGACAAGAAATGTGTCTCCTGAGTGGCGCAGTGGTCTAAGGCACTGCTTCGCAGTGCTAACTGTGCCACTAGAGATCCTGGTTCGAATCCAGGCTCTGTCGCAGCCGGCCGCGACCGGGAGACTCATGGGCGGCGCACAATTGGCCCAGCGTCGTCCAGGGTAGGGGAGGGAATGGCCGGCAGGGATGTAGCTCAGTTGATAGAGCATGGCGTTTGCAACGCCAGGGTTGTGGGTTCGATTCCCACGGGGGGCCAGTATAAAAAAATAATAATGTATTCACTAACTGTAAGTCGCTCTGGATAAGGGCGTCTGCTAAATGACTAAAATGTAAATGTAAAATGTATTGCTTAGGCTATGAAATCTTACATTTATACCAGGGTAAAACTTGAGAACATCAAAAGTCAAAAGTTAAATATGTTCCCTACCTGTTGTCGAAATTAACTGGAGGATACCTTATACTGATCTCTTTTTGATGTTTAAAATGTAATTTATATTTATTTGACTTCCTCAGATTAATTCTTTAAAAATGTCAGTTTCAGTGAAGGCAATGAAATTGGTTGATAAAAGCTTTATAGAAAAGCGTATAAAACCTATATGCCTGTGTATAGAATGATTAGACAAAAAGGTTTTTTTAAATAATCCTAAACCAATCTTGTTTAAATAATGCCTATAGATGTAATAGAAGTACTTACATTGAGTTGAGGGTTTAAAGGATGGTTTAGATAGAAGTTGTCCTCAGGTGTTTTCTGCTCCTGTGCGTTCTGGAGGGTACCCACTCATGGGGGGGACTTTTATAACGCGGCGTGCAAGGATGGGCAGGGCGAGTCACAAAAGTCTTCAAATCACCATTCTGGAAATTTGCACGGACAGACACGTCACTGTCAGCTGTCATCGCCCATTTTAAACAATATTTATGATCGCTTGAAAAATAGCAGTTATTTTTATTTATTTTTACGAGTAAACAACATCACTCTGGAGTGGAATAAACTGGGCTGAAATTGGGTGATTATGACGTGATGATTATGACGTGATGATTAGGATGCACTAGGAGTTTGATGACAGGACACTGAGATGTGCACCCTCAACAAGAGAGGGGACTCCTTGAAATATAAATTAAATTATCATTTACTTTTGAGTTGTTTTAGAGATCTTTCATCTGATCACATAAAACGTTTTTATTTTTATTTTCCTTCTGGGTTGTCAATATCGACAGAATTGTCTCAATTAGGGACATGTGTTAATGGTTTCTAAAACCTCCATTAAATGCAGCACGCGCACACCCACCTCCACACACACATCTATTTTCTTCCCCTCATCTCTTTTTTGTCCTCCTCTCTTCCATTTACATTTTACATTTTAGTCATTTAGCAGACGCTCTTATCCAGAGCCACTTACAGTTAGTGAGTGCATACATTTTCATATGTTTTATTGACAATCAAATGGGATATTCATTCTGTCACCCACATACCCAAAAAACAAATGTGAAAGGAATTGATTGGATCTCATTAGCTTCCTTTCTTTCTCTCCTTGAGGTTTCTTTGTGTTTGTTTTTGAGTAGTTGTTGGGAGTTTTCATTTCTGAATATGTTTTCATGCTACTGTAATAAAAGTAATACACTGTTGAAGTCGGAAGTTTACATACACTTAGGTTGGAGTCATTAAAACTCGTTTTTCAACCACTGCACACATTTCTTGTTAACAAACTATAGTTTTGGCAAGTCGGTTAGGACATGTACTTTGTGCATGACACAAGTAATTTTTCCAACAATTGTTTACAGACAGATTATTTCACTTATAATTCACTGTATCACATTTCCAGTGGGTCAGAGGTTTCCATACACTAAGTTGACTGTGCCTTTAAACAGCTTGGAAAATTCCAGAAAATGATGTCATGGCTTTAGAAGCTTCTGATAGGCTAATTGACATAATTTGAGTCAATTGGAGGTGTACCTGTGGATGTATTTCAAGGCCTACCTTCAAACTCAGTGCCTCTTTGCTTGACATCATGGGAAAATCAAAAGAAATCAGCCAAGACCTCAGAAAAAAAACAGTAGACCTCCACAAGTCTGGTTCATCCTTGGGAACAATTTCCAAACGTCTGAAGGTACCACGTTCATCTGGACAAACAATAGTACGCAAGTATAAACACCATGGGACACGCAGCCATCATACCGCTCAGGAAGGAGACGCGTTCTGTCTCATAGAGATGAATGTACTTTGGTGCGAAAAGTGCAAATCCATCCCAGAACAACCGCAAAGGACCTTGTGAAGATGCTGGAGGAAACGGGTACAAAAGTATCTATATCCACAGTAAAACGAGTCCTATATTGACATAACCTGAAAGGCCGCTCATCAAGGAAGAAGCCACTGCTCCAAAACCGCCATAAAAAAGCCAGACTACGGTTTGCAACTGCACATGGGGACAAAGATCGTACTTTTTGGAGAAATGTCCTCTGGTCTGATGAAACAAAAATGGAATTGATTGGCCATTATGACCATTGTTATGTTTGGAGGAAAAAGGGGAAGGCTTGCAAGCCGAAGAACACCATCCCAACCGTGAAGCACGGGGGTGGCAGCATCATGTTGTTGGGGTGCTTTGCTGCAGGAGGGACTGGTGCACTTCACAAAATAGATGGCATTATGAGGAAGGAAAATTATGTGGATATATTGAAGCAACATCTCAAGACATCAGTCAGGAAGTTAAAGCTTGGTCGCAAATGGGTCTTCCAAATGGACAATGACCCCAAGCATACTTCCAAAGTTGTGGCAAAATGGCTTAAGGACAGCAAAGTCAAGGTATTGGAGTGACCATCACAAAGCCCTGACCTCAACCCTATAAAATATTTGTGGGCAGAACTGAAAAAGCGTGTACGAGCAAGGAGGCCTACAAACCTGACTCAGTTACACCAGCTCTGTCAGGAGGAATGGGCCAAAATTCACCCAACTTATTGTGGGAAGCTTGTGGAAGGCTACCTGAAACGTTTGACCCAAGTTAAACAATTTAAAGGCAATGCTACCAAATACTAATTGAGTGTATGTAAACTTCTGACCCACTGGGAATGTGATGAAAGAAATAAAAGCTGAAATAAATCATTCTCTCTGCTATTATTCTGACATTTCACATTCTTAAAATAAAGTGGTGATCCTAACTGACCTAAAACAGGGAATTTTTACTAGGATTAAATGTTAGGAATTGTGAAAAACGGAGTATAAATGTATTTGGCTAAGGTGTATGTAAACTTCCGACTTCAACTGTATATACAGTACCAGTCAAAAGTTTGGACACCTACTCATTCCAGGGTTTTTCTTTATTTTTACTATTTTCTACATTGTAGAATAATAGTGAAGACATCAAAACTATTAAATAACACATATGGAATCATGTATAACCAAAAAAGTGTTAAACAAATCAAAATATATTTTACATTAGAGATTCTTCAAAGTAGCCACCCTTTGCCTTGATGACAGCTTTGCACACTCTTGGCACAAAAATATAAATGCAACATGCAACAATTTCAAAGATTTTACTGAGTTACAGTTCATTAAACAAAATCAGTCAATTGAAATAAATATATTTCCCTTAAACTATGGATTTCACAACTAGGAATACAGATATGCATCTGAAACCCGGTCATTATCTGGTGTGACCTGACCACCAACATTTACCTCATGCAGCGCGGCACATCTCTTTCGCATAGAGTTGATCAGGCTGTTGACTGTGGCCTGTGGAATGTTGTCCCACTCCTCATCAATGGCTGTGCGAAGTTGCTGGATATTGCCAGGAACTGGAACGCACTGTCGTACACGTCAATCCAGAGCATCCCAAACATGCTCAATGGGTGACATGTCTGGTAAGTATGCAGGCCATGGAAGAGCTGGGACAGTTTCAGCTTCCAGGAATTGTGTACAGATCCTTGCGACATGGGGCCGTACATTATCATGCTGAAACATGAGGTGATGGTGGCTGATGAATGGCATGACAATGGGCCTCAGGATCTCGTCAAAGTATCACTGTGCATTCAAATTGCCATCGATAAAATGCAATTGAGTTCGTTGTCCATAGCTTATGCCTGCCCATACCATAACCCCACCGCCAACCTTGGGGCACTCTGTTCACAACGGTGACATCAGCAAACCGCTCGCCCACACACCGCCATACACGCTGTCTGCCATCTGCCATCTGCCCGGTACAGTTGAAACCGGGATTCATCCTTGAAGAGCACACTTCTCCAGCGTGCCAGTGGCCATCGAAGGTGAGCATTTGCCCACTGAAGTCGAACTGCAGTCAGGCCAAGACCCTGGTGAGGACGACTAGCACTCATATGAGCTTCCCGGAGACGGTTTCTGACAGTTTGTGCAGGAATTCTTTGGTTGTGCAAACCCACAGTTTTATCAATGGTCCGGGTGGCTGGTCTTAGACGATCCCGCAGGTGAAGAAGCCGGATGTGGAGGTCCTGAGCTGGCGTGGTTACACGTGGTCTGCGGTTGTGAGGCCAGTTGGACGTACTGCCAAATTCTCTAAAATTATGTTGGAAGTGGCTTATGAGAGAGAAATTAACATAAACATATCCACCAACAGCTCTGGTGGACATTCCTGCAGTCAGCATGCGAATTGCACGCTCCCTAAAAACTCCCTCAAAAATCTGTGGCGTTGTGTGACTGCACATTTTAGAGTGGCCATTCATTGTCCCCAGCACAAGGTGCATCTGTGTAATGATCATGCTGTTTAATCAGCTTCTTGATATGCCACACCTGTCAGGTCGATGGATTATCTTGGCAAAGGAGAAATGCGCACCAACAGGGAGGTTAACAAATGTGTGAACAAAATCTGAGAGAAATATGCTTTTTGTGCGTATGGAACATTTCTGTAATCTTTTATTGCAGCTCATGAAACATGGGACCAACACTTTACAAGTTGTGTTTATATTTTTGTTCAGTATATACAGTATGTTTCATTGTCACACCGGATAGGTGCTGTGAAATGTGTTGTAACACTATCCTTATTAGGCTCCTCATGTCACGATCGTTGAACGGAGTAGACCAAGGCGCAGCGTGTTGAGCGAACATACTTTATTATCTTTAGTGATAATAATAACAAAACAACAAACGATACGTGAAGTCCTAGGTTTAACACAACCAACACGGAACAAACCAAACGGAACAAGATCCCACAACTACTGTGGGAAAACAGCCTGTTTAAATGTGGTTCCCAATCAGAGACAACCAGCAACAGCTGACACTCGTTGCCTCTGATTGAGAACCACTCTGGCCAACATAGAAACAGAACAACTAGAATATTAACATAGAACACAAACACATAGAATATACACACCCTGGCTCAACATATAGAGTACCCAGAGCCAGGGTGTGACACCTCAACTGAAGGTAATTATTATTCAGACGTGAAAATTGAATATGGTCATGCTTCTTGCTCCGATTTTCCTTGATAGCCTGAGCATCATCCCCATCCTACGCCCTCCAACGCATCCCACGTCATGACAGCACAGAACACATCCTCCTAATTCTAACTTTAGGATGGGCAGCACTTCAGAGCACCGAATCCCAGATAATTCTATAGAAAAGCTACCATTGAGCCTGACACAGAGTTAAAGGAATTATGAGTGGATATTGAATGGCGCTCTCAAATCGTAGATGAACTTCTCTTGTGTTGCCACAGTAAGAGGTTTGTGCAGATAGTGCGTCAGCTGGGTGGATGCTTGGATGACGTGCCAAGCTATCATATCACACTTGAGTTAAGGTCTTTTGTTGTAACCGTCTCTTTTCTCTCTTTCTGATTGATGTGGAGGAATACGATGGCTGTAAAAGCTGCTATTCAATGAAACTCACATCACAGCGTGCATGGCCGTGTGTCTGTGTGTGTGCATGTTCGGTGTGTGTGCGTGTGTGTGCATGTTCGGTGTGTGTGTGCGTGTGTGTGCATGTGTGTGACCTGTACGAACTACAGTGACAGTACATTGAACTCATATCTCTATGTATTGGTCCAGGGTTGGTGGAGAGTGAAACATTATTACATGTCAGACATATTATAACAAACATTATTGCATGTCGATCATGTCAGCATTACAGACCCTATGTCTCTCAGACACAGCAGGTGTCATAGGCTACGCTACACAATGATGAGAGGAATTCTCTAAGAATCTATTGTCACATAGACCGGATAGGTGCAGTGAAATGTGTTGTTTTACAGGATCAGCCATAGTAGTGCGGCGCCCCTGGAGCAAATTAGGGTTAAGTGCCTTGCTCAAGGGCACATCGACATATTGCTGTTGAAGAAGGGGCTTGTGGCCCCCTTGGTGCTAGAACAAGACTTATGTCCCCAAGGAGTAAATACACCACTGACATGATTAATTCACTAATATTTTACTTTCCTCCTCCTAATTCAAAGGAGGAAGCAAAATCAGAACCACATTTTGAACAATCAGAACACTCCACTTCACTCATGTTTTATGTTATACCCTGAGGGGTCTTTGGCCGAAGCTGTAAACAACATGCTCCAAAGGAAATCTGTTAGTGTGTGTGTGTGTGTGTGCCTGTGTGTGTGTGTGTGTGTGTGTGTGTGTGTGTGTGTGTGTGTGTGTGTGCCTGTGTGTGTGTGTGTGTGCGCATGCGACCTGCATCACAGAGTCAGTGGAGGGTCCGGATCAGAAGCCTGCATGGTTATAGGCTGAGACAGGTCAGTGGGCATTAGACCCTCTACCATCACAGAGGAAAGATGGAGAGAGAGGACGAGAGAGAGAGGTGGAGGAGAGAGTGAGAGGAGGAGAGCAAGAAGAGGAGGAGGAGAGAGGAGGAGGAGAGTGGAGGAGGAGGAGGAGGAGGAGAGAGTGGGTAGGAGGAGAGAGACAGACAGACCAATTCAACCCAACAACAGACAAAAAAGAAAAGGTGTATCCTTGGGGAAAACGATAGCTGAAAAGTAATTTTTATCAAAAGGTGGCCTTTCACCCAATGCAAGAGAGATAAACATTTGTAGTGCATGAACCTTTTGTAGCATGTTATGTGTACTTGCTTTTTCTCCTTCTTCACAAAATGTTTTCTCTATCACTTAAAGTTGTATTGTAGTCAGATGTCAGAATAATACTTTACAGATAAAACAGTTTCTTTGTTGAACTGAAATGGCTTTGCTGTTTTGTGAATTGCAGCATTTTCCTCAGTGGTGTCGTATTTAGTCGAGCAGAAAATTGAGTGTCGGTCTCTCACTGTCTCTTCTCTCTTTGTGTCTGATGCAGTGGCGGCTTACACTTCCTGCTTATCCTGCAAGTGTGCTAGGGAGAGAGAACAGAGAACACAATATCCTCTTACTCCTATTACTACTGCTACTTCTGTTACTAATACCACCTCCTATACGTCTATGAACACTACCAGGAAAAACTGTAATGACAATGTAACATACTGTAACTGTACTAATGTTACATAGTGTTACATTCATGTTCTAATAGGTAACCATACAACTTGTGATAGACATTTCAGACATTATCCTTACTTTCCCCTTGAATTAATTGAAAAGGTAAACAACAGATTTTGAGGCCAATTATCTAGGAAATAATCATGTTTTTGAGATTACAATGTTCTAGCAGCTTTATTTAAAGTGGAGGCAATAACCAAAAATTAATGTATTTTGTAATTCTCTTCCAATTGTGCTGTTTTTACCATGATAATTATTAGAAAGTTTTGCGTGTGTACAACTCTCTTTTGCATGTGCGTATGTGTGTTTATCCATGTACTCTGTTTCTATATCTGACCCTTTGAAAGTCTTCTGTTATTGTTTTTGAGAGAATAACGTTTTCATGAGATCTGGATGAGGACCTTACAAATAATAGGTACCATGACAACCTGCAAAACAGAACATTTTGACTGACAAATCAGGACAAATATGGAGGATGCTGACGATGATGCGACACCTCATGTGTCAGGGGTCATAGCTGTCAGATGATACCGAGCGATCTAATGAAAGGCACTTGAACATCATTCAACCATGGAGGACCAATAGAACGTTGAGATGCATCTGACCCCTATACCTGCCAGTGAGACACACAATGTCAAGAGGGGTTCGGAAGTTGATGTATGCAGGGATTGTGTGTGTGTGTGTGTGTGTGTGTGTGTGTGTGTGTGTGTGTGTGTGTGTGTGTGTGTGTGTGCGTGTGTGCGGTCATGCGTGTATGTTGAGTGTGTGAATATTCCCACCTACAGTACCTTCAGAAAGTATTCACACCCCTTGACTTTTTCCACATTTTGTTGTGTTACAGCCTGAATTTAAAATTGGCCTACACACAATACCTCAATGTCAAAGTGGAATTATGTTTTTAGAAATGTTTACAAATTAATAAAAAATGAAAAGCTGAAATGTCAATAAGTATTCAACCTTTTTGTTATGGCAAGCATAAATAAGTTCAGGAGTAAAAATGTGCTTAACAAGTCACATAATAAGTTGCATGGACTCACTCTTTGTGCAATAATTGTGTTTAACATGATTTTTAAATGACTACCCCATCTCTGTACCCCCCACACACAATTATCTGTAATGTCCCTCAGTCGAGCAGTGAATTTCAAGCACAGATTCAACCACAAAGACCAGGGAGGTTTTCCAATGGTTCGCAAAGAAGGGCACCTATTGGTAGTTAGGTAAAAATAAAAAAAAGCAGAAACTGAATATCCCTTTGAGCATGGTGGAGTTATTAATTACACTTTGGATGGTGTATCAATAAACCCAGTGACTACAAAGACTTCCTAACTCGGTTGCCTGAGAGGAAGGAAACCGCTCAGGGAAGGAAACCGCTCAACAACATTGTATTTACTCCACAATACTAACCTAAATGACAGAGTGAAAAGAAAAAAGCCTGTACAGAATAAAAATATTCCAAAACATGCATCCTGTTCGCAATAAGGCACTAAAGTAATACTGCAAAGAATATGGCAAAGAAATACACTTTTTGTCCTGAATACGAACCGTTATGTTTGGGGAAAATCCAACACAACACATCACTAAGTACCACTCTTCATATTTTCAAGCATGGTGGTTACTGCATCATGTTATGGGTATGCTTGTCATCGGCAAGGACTAGGGAGTTTTTTAGGATACAAAAAAACGGAATAGAGCTAAGCACAGGCAAAATCCTAGAGGAAAAACAATTAGCCTTTCAGCAAATATATACTGAACAAAAATATAAATGCAACATGTAAAGTGTTGGTCCCATGTTTCATAACCTGAAATAAAAGATCCCAGAAATTTTCCATTCGCACTAAAAGCTTATTTCTCTAAAATGTTTTGCACAAATTTGTTTACATCACTGTTAGTGAGCATTTGTCCTTTGCCAAGATAATCCATCCACCTGACAGGTGTGGCATATCAAGAAGCTGATTAAACAGCATGTTCATAACACAGGTGCACCTTGTGCTGGGGACAATAAAAGGCCACCCTAAAATGTGCAATTTTGTCACACAACACAATGCTACAGATGTCTCAAGTTTTGAGGGAGCGTGCAATTGGCATGCTGATTGCAAGAATGTCCATATATTTGAAATTGTTGCATGTTGCGTTTATATTTTTGTTCAGTGTACAATGGAGTTGCTTGCCAAGATGACATTGAATGCTCCTGAGTGGCCTAGTTACAGTTTTGACTTAAATCATCTTGAAAATCTATGGCAAGACTTGAAAATGGCTGTCTAGCAATGATCAACAACCAACTTGACAGAGCTTGAAGAATTCTTTAAAGAGTAATGGGCAAGTATTGTACAATCCAGGTGTGCAAAGCTCTTAGAGACTTACCCAGAAAGACTCACAGCTGTAAACACTGCCAATGGTGATTCTAACATGTATTGACTCAGGGGGTTGAATACTTATCTAATCAAGATATATTAGTGTTTTATTTTCCATAAAAATACAAAAAGTTAGAATTTTTCTTCCACTTTGACATTACAGGGTATTTTGTTTAGATCGTTGACAAAAAATTACAATTAAATCCCACTTTGTAACACAACAAAAAGTAAAGGGGTGTGAATACTTTCTGAAGAAACTGTATGTCTCTGCCGAATAGATGTAGACAAGTCTCATCACACTAACTATTGGTCTAGACAGTAAAGTACAGTCACATTACACCTGAACAGTATTTATTTGAAGGTTTTACAGACATATTAAGTGTCCATCAAATGCATTAAAAAGCACTTTGTTATCATCAGTCTCAAGGGTGTGATGCTTTCATGGGGAAGGAAGAAAGTGATTGTGTTTGGCTGGTCTCTGTGTGTGTGTGTGGTTTGATGAAGCGCAGGGTAAGAAGTCATCTTTTAGTCAGGCATTGCTCCCGAGTGGCGCAGCGGTCTAAGGCACTGCATCTCAGTGCTTGAGGCGTCACTACAGACCCCCTGGTTCGATTCCAGGCTGTAGTCCCATAGGGCAGCGCACAATTGGCCCAGTGTCGTCTGGGTTTGGCCGGTGTAGGCCGTCATTGTAAATAATAATTTGTTCTTAACTGACTTGCCTAGTTAAATAAAGGTAAAAAAATAAATGTTATTGATTTTACACAGCTGCACGACGTCGCCTTCTCTTTGTATCCAGAACGCTTCGTGAATAAACAAAAACATTCCTTCCCTCTTTTCCTCCATCTCTCCTTCATCCATCCTCATATCCTTCAAAGATCCTGAAAACTTTTAAATCACAGCATTTAAAAGTTATTGGATTCTGGTCCTTTGTTGTATCACGGGGAAGGACAAATTCTTCGATTTGTTTGAAAAAGATCTTTGAGAGAAAAAAACAAACCAATGTTGCTTAGATAGAGAAAGCATTGCAAAATGTAAAATCATCCTGTCTTCACAACAATTTAGGGAAAGCCATAGAACATGTTGATCTGTCGCCTCAGTAGAGGAAAGAGGTTAGGAAGACAGAAAATGGACCAGGTCCTACCTAAAGTTTGAGATATGGGCTGAATTGTTGAAGATATTCCCTAATTATTTGTGTGTCACCTCACCTCATTGAGGTGTTTTAATTCTGTAAGAGTGGAACATTGGAGTTGATGATCATTGATTAGTGAGATGGTGGATGCTTCTTCATGCTGCCTATCTAGTCTTAATTGTCCTTATAGTTGATGTTCCACTCTCCGAACCATCCAAACAGCACGTTACAATTATTTCCCTCTCCTTTCTCTCCTCCTGTGGGCATATAAAAATGGCTCTAATAAAATCTGTGAGTTACGGATGTGTCATGTTGTTGTATAGAGTGTTTACCATCAGAGTAATTGCCCTCTTAATCTCTTGTTGTTGCTGTCTGATTTCAGGTGAAGGGCCCTGTCACTGAAAATAGGAGTGGTTCCCATAGCAATAGAGGAGTAGAGGTAGTCATGCTCTTCTTCAGTTGATGACAAAAGTTAATCCCCACCAATGAACTTTCAGCAACAAGCAGGGTTGCTATGGTGAGGCAATTATGCTAAACAGGATATCCTACCTGTGCCAGACTAATTTCCTAGGTATCCCCTGGATTCGTGTTCCTGGAAACATCTCTTTCTCTGTCTCTCTCTCACACCAAGATCTTCTGTCCTTTGTCCATCCAGCCGTCACCCAAAAGCATCTTAAGGCAAAGTTAATTTTAGAACCATAGGATCCTATAGTTCTAACGATGAATTTAGCCTTAAGATGCATTTGGGAAACCGGGCCTAGATCTTATGTATTTTATGTGAATCTTTGACAAAGCATGTGTAAAGGACGCCACGCTGCTTGCTTTGCGAGTACCACTTCCTCCCGATTCAGCCCATACCTGGCGCGAACTCGGGACCTCTGCCAAGTGACCGCCCTCCTGAAGCGTGTTAACAGTCGGCGCCACGCAAAACGCTAGCTATTTGCTGGCGCAAGTGGGGACACTTCAGGCTGAGGACCATGTTTCACACATCCACATGTGCTACACACACAATTACCTGGTGATTTCCTTGTATTTCTACTTTGCGACCAACACTGTGTGTGTGCCTGCGTGTGTGTGTGTGTGGCCTGATATTCCTGACATCACACAAATTAAATCAAAGTGTCAGCTTTCAGATAGGATCGCTTCCACTGGCTTCCTCTTCCGTCCCACACCAGGAGGACACAGGTGCAACCATACCATCCTCCCACCGCACCGCACCTCACCTCACCCCACCAACACCCTCACCCCGCTACACTCCACTAACACCTGTTCAACACACACACACACACACACACACACACACACACACAAGAGGCACGACTCAACAGGTGACTACCAAGATGATGACACATGTGACGTGACCATGTTCAGTGATGCAGCCACACCAATCAGAGACTGATCCAGTGTGACTTGGACCCATTTGAGTGGGCGTGTATGTTCTGAATCTTTACTAAAACATTAAAGGTTGCCTGTTAAGGAACATTGCTTATTTTTCCCATTTAAACTCTGGATTAAACCTGCTTTCGTTAACACTGATCTGCCGTGAAGAATTAGATTGATTAATCCTTACATCTATCTGCATATTGATATGCACGGTAGCTCCTCTGAAATACATTTTACATTTTATTATGTTTATCACATTTGTGTGTGATTTAATCTTTGAAATATTTCCATAGCTCTGTATGTATTTTGTCCGGTTCATCATCCTTTTACATGTGCTGTGTGATCTCAGTTTGGTGAAACAGCATGAGATGTCATGTGTGTATGCATATGGTCTATCTACATACAGTGGCAAACTTTATGACTTTTACCTAGACATTTTACATAGAAACGTTTCTAAATAGAGTCCAAATGACTGAGAAAATCAATATCCCAAGGCCTACGTCCCAAATGGCACCCTATTCCCTATATAGTGCACTAATTTTGACCAGAGCCCATAGGCCCCTATGGATCCCCATAGGGCTCTGGTCAAAAGTAGTGCACTACATAGGGAATAGGGTGCCATTTGGGACACAGAAATCTTCCTGCTAGAGCGAAAAGATCAATCACCACTTCCTATGCAACCCTGTGAGATTCCCTACCCTATAGGGCTCTGGTCAAAAGTAGTGCACTATATAGCGAATAGGGTGCCATTTGGGTTGCAACCAAACTCTTAATAACTGTGACCGACCCTGTGCTAAACGTCCACACTCAAACTAGTGCACTGATTGGATCGATCAGTTAATTGATGAGGGAATTAGTTGATTTCTTGACCACATTAGTCGATTTTTTGTGAGTACTAGGATGCACTGTTATATAGACACATCCTCAGTCCTCTGCTAGTGTGTGTGTTCATCCTTGGCTTTTTGTTCATTAAATTCCTAGCATGACACTGATTGACCACTTGGCTTTCCAGGTCTTTATCTGTAGTTGATTACAGTAAGGGCATCCTGATCAATAAAATGAATGTATTTTCCATATCCTGTTTTTGAACAGTACAGTGCAGGTAGAGTCAGTGTTATTTAGGTGAAACTATCAACACATGAAGACAAAAGAAACCCTGAGAATGAGGTCTGAGTGGAAGACCGGTAAGTTAAAGAATCAACATGGCTTTGAACATTTATTGTCAATTGAACTTGGAAACATCACATAGTAGATAATGTTTGATTATCTATTATCCATAGTGCAATTATATCATTATCTGTGTGGAATGGAATACTGTATTAAACTAAGTCTGTTTGTGTGTTAGCTAACTGTTCGTCCTCTTCTCCAGTTTGGTAAATGATTTGGTAGGCTGTTTGGTAGGTTGCATACTGGATAGGGAGGTGGTTGGTTTGGTGGATGGTCTTCCTCTTGATGATGATGCCTTCTGTTTGGCAGCCATTTTCTCAGCCTTCATGTGAAACAGAAACTGTATGATTATGGCATTCAGTTTTCCAGTCATTCATTTACATGTCATGTCACGTGTTCATTTGAGAGCCACATTCACACATAAATATAAACTACAAAGTATGTGGACACCTGCTCATCGAACATCTCATTCCAAAATCATGGGCACTAATATGGAGTTGGTCCCCCCTTGCTGCTATAACAGCCTCCACTCTTCTGGGAAGGCTTTCCACTAGATGTTGGAACATTGCTGCGGGGACTTGCTTCCATTCAGCCACAAGAGCATTAGTGAGGTCGGGCACTGATGTTGGGCGATTAGGCCTGGCTCGCAGTCGGCGTTCCAATTCATCCCAAAGGTGTTTGATGGGGTTGAGGTCAGGGCTCTATGCAGGCCAGTCAAGTTCATCCACACCGATCTCAACAAACCATTTCTGTATGGACCTCACTTTGTGCACAGGGGCATTGTCATGCTGAAACAAACTGTTACCACAAAGTTGGAAGCACAGAATCATCTAGAATGTCATTGTATGCAGTAGCATTAAGATTTCCCTTCACTGGAACTAAGGGGCCTAGCCAAACCATGAAAAACAGCCCCAGACCATTATTCCTCCTCCACCACCAAACTTTTGGCACTATGCATTGGGGCAGGTAGCGTTCTCCTGGCATCCGCAAAACCCATATTCGTCCGTCAAACTGCCAGATGGTGAAGCTTGATTCATCACTCCGGAGAACGCGTTTCCACTGCGCCAAAGTCCAATGGCGGCGAGCTTTACACCTCTCCAGATGAAGCTTGGCATTGTGCATGGTGGTCTTAGGCTTGTGTGTGGCTGCTCGGCCATAGAAACCCATTTCATGAAGCTCCCGACAAACAGTTATTGTGCTGAGGTTGCTTCTAGGGGCAGTTTGGAACTCTGTAGTGAGTGTTGCAACCGAGGACAGACCTTTTTTTTCAGCACTCGTGGTCCTGTTCTGTGAGCTTGTGTGGCCTACCACTTCGTGGCTGAGCCGTTGTTGCTCCTAGACGTTTCCACTTCACAATAACAGCACTTACAGTTGACCGGGGCAGCTCTAGCAGGGCAGCAATGTGACTAACTGACCCGTGACGGTGCCACGTTGAAAGTCACTGAGCTCTTCAGTAAGGCAATTCTACTGCCAATGTTTGTCTATGGAGATTGCATGGCTGTGTGGTCGATTTTATACATCTGTCAGCAACGGGTGTGGCGGAAATAGCCGAATCCACTAATTTGAAGAGGTGTCCACATACTTTTGTATATACTGTCTAGTGTATTTTATTATAAGACCTTGAGTAATTCAGCATCATAAGATATCTATTATACAAAAAAAGGGGTGTCTGCAGTAAATACAATGTCCATGAATTGTTATCTTATTTGCTGCATTGCTAGCTCTACATGAAACTACATATCGCGGGGGGCCAGTATGAAAAATATATATATTTTTTTTTTTAAAGATAATGTAAGTCGCTCTGGATAAGAGCGTCTGCTAAATGACTAAAATGTAAAATGTAAATGTAAAATATCGTGCCTTCAGGAAGTATTCATACCCCTTGACTTATTCCACATTGTGTTACAGCCTGAATTCAAATTGGATTAAATAAATAAAACATTATCACCCATCTACACACAACACCCCATAATGACAAAGTGAAAACATATTTAGACAATTTTGCAAATTTATTGAAAATTAAATACAGAAATATCTCATTTACATAAGTATTCACACCTCTGAGTCAATACTTTGAAGAAGCACCTTTGGTGGCGATTACAGCTTTGCACATCTGGATTTGGGAATTTTCTCTCATTCTTCCTTTTCAGATTTTCTCAAGCTCTTTTAGATGGGGAGCGGTGTTGAACAGCAATATTCAAGTTTTTTAATGGTATTCAAGTCTGGGCTTTGGCTGGGCCACACAGTGACTTTCACATTCTTGTTCTGAAGCCATTCCAGCGTTGCTTTGGCTGTACGCTTGGGGTCATTGTCCTGTTGGAACGTAAATCTTCGTCCTCAGTCTAAGGTCGTTTGCACTCTGAAGCAGGAGTAAAGGATTTGCCTTTATTTTGCTCCATTCCTTACCAGTCTCCCAGTCCCTGCCGCTGAAAAGCATCCCCATAGCATGATACTGCCACCACCATGCTTCACGGTAGGGATGGTGTTAGACGGGTGATGAGCTGTACCTGGTTTTCTCCAGACATAGCGCTTTGCATTCAGCCCAAAGAGTTACATTTTCGTCTCATCAGACTACATAATATTTTCCCTTATGCTCTCAGTCTTTCACATGCCTTTTTACAAACTCCAGGCGTGTGGTCATGTGCCTTTTTCCTTAGGAGTGGCTTCCGTTTGGCCACTCTCCCTTAAATCCCAGATTGGTGAAGTGCTGTAGAGAACGTTGTCCTTCTATCAGGTTCTTCCATCTCAGCCAAGGAACTCTGTAGTTCTGTCAGAGTGGTCATTGGGTTCTTGATCACCTCCCTGACCAAGGTCCTTCTAGCCCGGTTGCTCAGTTTGGTCGGACGGCCAGCTCTATCCAGTCTGGGTAGTTCCATATGTTTTTCCATTTCCCAAGGATGGAGACCACTGTGCTCTTGGAAACGTTCAACACTATAGAAATTGTTTTAGATATATGCCTCATCACAATTCTATCTTGGCGATCTACAGACAGTTCCTTGGACTTCATGGTATAGTTTCTGCTCTGACATGCACTTCTTCTTCTATGGTATATTGGCGATTACACAACTTAATGTGCATCCCGCCACCTACTTTGTGGGATGGAAACAGGATCCCCCCCCCAAAAAATAAATAATATATAATATCAAAACTTTTCTGTTAAAAATAAATAAGGGGAACCTGGGAGGGTCGGTCTTCCGGCGCCAGTACCCCTTGCAAGTCTTCCAATGTAAAATCCTTGAGTCCCAAAAGCTTTTCTGCTGCAGCCACAATAATGTCTACTTTCTTCAACTTCTTTGAGACTTGTGCTGTACAGTTTATAACTGTGGCAATGAACGCAACAAAATCCACCTTTTTAACACACAGGGTATCTTTTGTCTGGCAGCAAACATTTACTACAGGCTGTGGTGTCTCCACTACCATCTCTTCACTGGCATCACTTGTTTCCTCAATTATTTTGATCGCCTCCGCATAGGAGATTCGATTGACTGCTCTAACTTTTGCCACCTCAATTTCCTTCACCCTTAAAGGGCACTCCAGGAACTCAGGATCATGATCTCCACCACAATTGCAACACCATTGTCCTTCTACACACCGTTCTTCAGTATACTCTGTTTGTCTGCACACACTTGAAACATGGCCAAATCCTTTACAATTCTTACACTGCAGAGGTTTGGGGACGAAAGCTCTTACGGCGTATCTTACATAACCAAGCTTCACTTGCATAGGTAATTGCTCTTTATCAAAAAACAACAGGACTGAAAGATTTTCTTTCTTTTTTTTTCATTCACCCAGCGGGTCAGACGCCGGGCACCAACCACAACAGGAATTATCTTCAGGTATTCAACCTGAACATCCGAGATGACTCCTTTGACGGGTGCTCTACTCCGAAGTTCAAAACACAAAACTTCTGTTGTCCGGATTCTTTTGAGGCCCACTTCAATCTTCCTCTGCTCATCAGAAATACAATTAATCAAAATAAGACCACTCCTGGTCACTCTGACAGACTCCACTTTTCCAAGCACATACAGTGGGGAAAAAAAGTATTTAGTCAGCCACCAATTGTGAAAGTTCTCCCACGTAAAAAGATGAGAGAGGCTTGTAATTTTCATCATAGGTACACGTCAACTATGACAGACAAATTGAGGGGAAAAAAAATCCAGAAAATCACATTGTAGGATTTTTAATGAATTTATTTGCAAATTATGGTGGAAAATAAGTATTTGGTCACCTACAAACAAGCAGGATTTCTGGCTCTCACAGACCTGTAACTTCTTCTTTAAGAAGCTCCTCTGTCCTCCACTCGTTACCTGTATTAATGGCACCTGTTTGAACTTGTTATCAGTATAAAAGACACCGTCCACAACCTCAAACAGTCACACTCCAAACTCCACTATGGCCAAGACCAAAGAGCTGTCAAAGGACACCAGAAACAAAATTGTAGACCTGCACCAGGCTGGGAAGACTGAATCTGCAATAGGTAAGCAGCTTGGTTTGAAGAAATCAACTGTGGGAGCAATTATTAGGAAATGGAAGACATACAAGACCACTGATAATCTCCCTCGATCTGGGGCTCCACGCAAGATCTCACCCCGTGGGGTCAAAATGATCACAAGAACGGTGAGCAAAAATCCCAGAACCACACAGGGGTCCTAGTGAATGACCTGCAGAGAGCTGGGACCAAAGTAACAAAGCCTACCATCAGTAACACACTACGCCGCCAGGGACTCAAATCCTGCAGTGCAAGACGTGTCCCCCTGCTTAAGCCAGTACATGTCCAGGCCCATCTGAAGTTTGCTAGAGTGCATTTGGATGATCCAGAAGAGGATTGGGAGAATGTCATGTGGTCAGATGAAACCAAAATAGAACTTTTTGGTATAAACTCAACTCGTCGTGTTTGGAGGACAAAGAATGCTGAGTTGCATCCAAAGAACACCATACCTAATGTGAAGCATGGGGGTGGAAACATCATGCTTTGGGGCTGTTTTTCTGCAAAGGGACCAGGACGACTGATCCGTGTAAAGGAAAGAATGAATGGGGCCATGTATCATGAGATTTTGAGTGAAAACCTCCTTCCATCAGCAAGGGCATTGAAGATGAAACGTGGCTGGGTCTTTCAGCATGACAATGATCCCAAACACACCGCCCGGGCAACGAAGGAGTGGCTTCGTAAGAATCATTTCAAGGTCCTGGAGTGGCCTAGCCAGTCTCCAGATCTCAACCCCATAGAAAATCTTTGGAGGGAGTTGAAAGTCCGTGTTGCCCAGCGACAGCCCCAAAACATCACTGCTCTAGAGGAGATCTGTATGGAGGAATGGGCCAAAATACCAGCAACAGTGTGTGAAAACCTTGTGAAGACTTACAGAAAACGTTTGACCTGTGTCATTGCCAACAAAGGGTATATAACAAAGTATTGAGAAACTTTTGTTATTGACCAAATACTTATTTTCCACCATAATTTGCAAATAAATTCATTAAAAATCCTACAATGTGATTTTCTGGATTTTTTTTTCTCATTTTGTCTGTCATAGTTGACGTGTACCTATGATGAAAATTACAGGCCTCTCTCATCTTTTTAAGTGGGAGAACTTGCACAATTGGTGGCTGACTAAATACTTTTTTTCCCCACTGTACTTCACCATTTGACACCTCAAACCTTCCTCAACCACCGAATCCCAACAAGAAGCGTTTCATTTTCATTTACACACGTATCCTCCACTCCAATTTTAGACAATTTCCTTTTTGTTCCAGTTTTTGATATTACTGTTGTCCATTGAGAACATTCGTCTTCACCAAATGTACTCGACGCGCTGCTTAATTTGAACTCATCAACCATTTCCGCCATCTTCCTCTCCCGAGGTCCTACCCGTACCTCCTCCCTGACATGCACTGTCAACTGTGGGACCTTATATAGACAGGTGTGTTTCTTTCTAAATCATGTCCAAACAATTGAATTGGCCACAGGTGGACTCCAATCAAGTTGTAGTGACATCTAAACGATGATCAAAGGAAATTGGACGCACCTGAGCTCAATTTGGAGTGTCATAGCAAAGGGGTGTATCATAGCAAAGGGGCTGATTGATTCTCTGCTAGACAATAATAAAATACCCATCATATCTGGCCCTGTGCCCTCTCTGAATCGTGGCATTGAATGCTTTAGCAGGATTATTTCTCTTCACAACTGGCTACATGATTATTGCAGCTCAATGGGTGTAACTTTTGTTGACAATTTCGATACCTTTTGGAAACAAAACACGTTTTATAAGGAGGATGGGATTCACCCGAATAATTTGGGTTCCTGGATCCTTTCACAGCATTATAAGGCTGCGTTGAGACAATGACTTATCAATGACCCAAGCCCTGCTCAGTTAATCCCTACCATTGTGTTGCGGAGTTGTCATAATGCTTCAGCAAATGTACATTATCCCAGGGGCATTGGTAGACACAATGTAAGTAACCTAATTCATGACCCTCTAACTGCCTCTGCTGATCCTACAGCTATTGTATGCAGTAATCATGTGCCTATGAACCTGAGTTATACTGTTAGCACTGAGGCGGTGTGCCCTAGTAGGAAGTCCACTGTGTGCAGCTCACCCTGCACTAACACAAATAACATGAGCATGTCTACTTATGCTAAGCTTCCCAGTAAAGCAATGAAAACAATCAAGCATACCAGAAAATTGCTAAAAATAGCCCACATTAACATATGTAGCTTAAGAAATAAGTTTCATGAAATCAATAACTTGCAATAACAGATTACATTCATATTCTGACTATCTCTGAAACTCACTTAGATAATACCTTTGATGATACAGTGGTAGCAATACATAGTTATAACATCTACAGAAAAGACAGAAATGCCAATGGTGGAGGTGTTGCTGTTTATATTCAGAACCACATTCCTGTTGAAGTAATGTGGCTACAGGTTCATCTACCTCACCTAAAGCCCATACTTGTGGGAAGTTGCTATAGACCACCAAGTGCTAACAGTCAGTATCTGGATAACGTGTGAAATGCTTGATAATGTATGTGATATCAACAAAGAGGTATATTTTCTGGGTGATTTAAATATTGACTGGCTTTCATCAAGCTGCCCACTCAAGAAAAAGCTTCAAAATGTTATCAGTCAACCTGCCAGGGTAGTTACAAACAGCATAGGAATGAAATCATCAACATGTATTGATCACATCTTTACTAATACTGCAGAAAATAGCTTTAAAGCAGTATACAAATCCATTGGATGTAGTGATCACAATATAGTAGCCATATCTAGGAAAACCAAAGTTCCAAAGGCAGGGCCTAATATAGTGTATAAGAGGTCATACAATAAGTTTTGTAGTGATTCCTATGTTGTTGATGTAAAGAATATTTGTTGGTCTGTGGTGTGTAATGAGGAGAAACCAGACGCCGCACTTGACACATTTATGAAAGTGCTTATTCCAGATACTAATAAGCATGCACCCATTTAAAAAATGACTGTAAAACTGCTAAATCCCCATAGATTGATGAGGAATTGCACAACCGATTGGCAAACATACTGCAAATTGAGAAATCAGGTGGCTAAACTGAATAAAAAGTAGTAGAAACTATACTATGAAACAAAGACAAATTATATAAAGAATGATAGTAAAAAGCTTAGGGGCACCTTAAATGAAATCTTAGGCAAAAAGGCAAACTCAGCTCCATCATTAATTGAATGAGATGGCTCATTCATCACAAAACCCACTGATATTGCCAATTACTTTAATGATTATTTCATTGGCAAGATTAGCAAATGTAGGCAAGACATGCCAGCAACAAACGCTGACACCACACATCCAAGTATAACTGATCAAATTATGAAAGACAAGCATTGTAATTTTGAATTCCATAAAGTGAGTGTGAAAGAGGTGCATTGTTTTTTTTGGTCTATCAATAATGACAAGCCACCGGGGTCTGACAACTTGGACGGAAAATTACTGAGGATAATAGCGGACGATATTGCCACTCCTATTTGCCATGTCTTCAATTTAAGCCTACTAGAAAGTGTGTGCCCTCAGGCCTGGAAGGAAGCAAAAGTCATTCCGCTACCCATGAATAGTAAAGCCCCCTTTACTGGCTCAAATAGCCAACCAATCAGCCTGTTACCAGCCCTTAGTAAACTTTCGGAAAAAGTTGTGTTTGACCAGATACAATGCTATTTTACTGTAAACAAATTGACAACAGACTTTCAGCACACTTATAGGGAAGGACATTCAACAAGCACAGCAATTACACAAATGACTGATGATTGGATGAGAGAAATTGATGATAAAAATATTGTGGGAGCTGTTTTGTTATGGCTTTACACCCCCTGCTATATTGTGGATAAAGAGTTACCTGTCTAACAGAACACAGAGGGTATTCTTTAATGGAAGCCTCTCCAACATAATCCAGGTAGAATCAGGAATTCCCCAGGGCAGCTGTCTAGGCCACTCACTTTTTAAAAATATGTACTAATGACATGCCACTGGTTTTGAGTAAAGCCAATGTGTCTATGTATGCAGATGACTCAACACTATACATGTCAGCTACTACAGCGAGTGAAATCGCTGCAACACTTAAAGAGCTGCAGTCAGTTTCAGAATGGGTGGCAAGGAATAAGTTAGTCCTAAATATTTCCAAAACTAAAAGTATTGTATTTGGGGCAAATCATTCACTAAACCGTAAACTTCAACTAAATCGTGTAATAAATAATGTGGAAATTGAGCAAGTTGAGGTGACTAAACTGCTTGGAGTAACCCTGGACTGTAAACTGTCATGGTCAAAACATGTTGATACAACAGTAGCTAAGATGGGGAAAAGTCTGTCAATAATAAAGCGCTACACTGCCTTTTTAACAACACTATCAACAAGGCAGGTCCTACAGGCCCTAGTTTTGTCGCACCTGGACTACTGTTCAGTAGTGTGGTCAGGTGCCACAAAGAGGGACCTCGGAAAATTACAATTGGCTAAGAACAGGGCAGCACGGCCAGCCCTTAAATGTACATGGAGAGCTAACATTAATAATATGCATGTAAATCTCTCATGGCTCAAAGTGGAGGAGAGATTGACTTCATCACTACTTGTTTTTGTAAGAAGAGTTGACATGCTGAATGCACCGAGGTGTCCGTTTAAACTACTAGCACACAGCTCGGACACCCATGCATACACCACAAAACATGCCACCAGAGGTCTCTTCACAATCCCCAAGTCAAGAACAGACTATGGAAGGCTCACAGTACTACGTAGAGCCATGGCTACATGGAACTCTATTCCACATCAGGTGACTGATGCAAAAACCCAGATAAAAATACACCTTATGGAACAGTGGGAACTGTAAAGAGACACACACACACATGATAAGACATACGCACTACACACACGTACACAAGGATTTTGTATTGTAGATATGTTATAGGAGAGTAGTGGCCTGAGGGAACACACTTAATGTGTTGTGAAAAGTGTTATGAAATGTAATGTCATGTAATATTTTAAATTGTATATAACTGCCTTAATGTTGCTGGACCCCAGGAAGAGTAGCTACTGCCGTGGCAGGAGCTAATGGGGATCCTTAATAAATACAAATACAAAATGCCAAGAGTGTGCAAAGCTGTCATCAAGGCAAAGGGTGGTTATTTGAAGAATCTCAAATATAAAATATATTTTGATTTGTTTAATACTTTTTTGGTTACTACATTTGTATTTTTGTATTTTTGTATTTATTACGGATCCCCATTAGCGGCTGCCAAGGCAGCAGCTACTCTTCCTGGGGTCCAACCACAATTTACATACAATAAAACAATACATAACACAACACCTTATTACACACTACTCTACCATAACATATTTACAATACAGCAAAGTAACAATATTAAAATGTGTGTGTGTAGAGTGTGTGTGTTAGCATGTGTTTGCGAATGCTGTGTGTGTGCCTGTGTGTGTGTGTTTGTCTCTTCACAGTCCGTGCTGTTCCATAAAGTGTCGTTTTATCTGTTTTTTAAAATCTGATTTTACTGCTTGACTGAGTTACATGATGTGGAATAGAGTCCATGTAGTCATGGCTCTACGTAGTACTGTGCGTTTCCCGTAGTCTGTTCTGGACTTGGGGACTGTGAAGAGACCTCTGGTGGCATGTCTCGTGGGGTATGCATGGGTGTCTGAGCTGTGTGCCAGCATTCCAAACAGATAGCTCGGTACATTCAGCTTGTCTACACCTCTTAAAAAAACAAGCAGTGATGAAGTCAATCTCTCTTCCACTCTAAGCCAGGAGAGACTAACATGCATGTCATTAATGTTAGCTCTCCAAGTACTTTTAAGGGCCAGCCGTGCTGCCCTGTTCTGAGCCAACTGTAATTTTCCCAAGTCCCTCCTTGTGGCACCTGACCACACTACTGAATAGTAGTCTAGGTGCGACAAAACTAGGGCCTGTAGGACCTGCCTTGTTGATAGTGTTGTTAAGAAGGCAGAGCAGCGCTTAATTATGGACATACTTCTCCCCATCTTAGCTACTGTTGTATCAATATGCTTTGACCATGACAGTTTACAATCCAGGGTTACTCCAAGCAGTTTAGTCACCTCAACTTGCTCAATTTCCACATTATTCATTACAAGATGTAGTTGAGGTTTAGGGTTTAGTTAAAGATTTGACCTAAATACAATACTTTTAGTTTTGGAAATATTTAGGACTAACTTATTCCTTGCCACCCATTCCGAAACTAACTGCAACTCTTTATTAAGGGTTGCAGTTATTTCAGTTGCTGTAGCAGCTGACGTGTATAGTGTTGAGTCATCCGCATACATAGACACACTGGCTTTACTCAAAGCCAGTGGCATGTCGTTAGTAAAGATGGCAAAAAGTAAAGGGCCTAAACAGCTGCCCTGGGGAATTCCTGATTCTACCTGGATTAAGTTTGAGAGGCTTCCATTAAAGAACACCCTCTTTGTTCTGTTAGACAAGTAACTCTTTATCCACATTATAACAGAAGGTGGAAAGCCATAACACATACGTCTTTCCAGCAGCACACTATGATCGATAATGTCAAAAGCCGCACTGAAGTCTAACAAAACAGCCCCCACAATCTTTGTATTATCAATTTCTCTCAGCCAATCATCAGTCATTTGTGTAAGTGCTGTGCTTGTTGAATGTCCTTCTCTATAAGCATGCTGAAAGTTTGTTGTCAATTAGTTTACTGTAAAATAGCATTGTATCTGGTCAAACACAATTTTTTCCAATAGTTTACTAAGGGTTGGTAACAGGCTAATTGGTCGGCTATTTGAGCCAGTAAAGAGGGCTTTACTATTCTTAGGTAGCGGAAAGACTTTTGCTTCCCTCCAAGCCTTGGGGCACACACATTCTAGTAGGCTTAAATTGAAAATATGGCCAATAGGAGTGGCAATATCGTCCGCTATTATCCTCAGTAATTTTCCATCCAAGTTGTCAGACCCCGGTGGCTTGTCATTGTTAATAGACACCAATCATTTTTTCACCTCTTCCACACTCACTTTACGGAATTCAAAATTACAATGCTTGTCTTTCATAATTTGGTCAGATATACTTGGATGTGTAGTGTCAGCAATTGTTGCTGGCATGTCATGCCTATGTTTCCCAATTTTGCCAATGGAATTTGTTTTGTGATGAATGAGCCATCTGATTCAATGAATGATGGAGCCGAGTTTGCCTTTTTTCCCTACATTTAATTTAAGGTGCTCCAAAGCTTTTTACTATCATTCTTTATGTCATTTATCCTTGTTTTATAGTGTTGATTCTTCTTATTTTTATTCAGTTTAGCCACCTGATTTCTCAATTTGCAGTACGTTTTCCAATCGGTTGTACAGCCAGACTTATTTGCCTTTCCTTTTGCCTCATCCCTCTCAACCCTACCATTTTTCAATTCCTCATCAATCTATGGGAATTTAGCAGTTTTACAGTCATTTTTTTAATGGGTGCATGCTTATTAGTATCTGGAATAAGCACTTTCATAAATGTGTCAAGTGCAGCGTCTGGTTTCTCCTCATAACACACCACGGACCAACATATATTATTTACATCAACAACATAGGAATCACTACAAAACGTATTGTATGACCGCTTATACACAATATTAGGCCCAGTATTTGGAACTTTGGTTTTCCTAGATATGGCTACTATATTGTGATCACTACATCCAATTGATTTGGATACTGCTTTCAAACAAATCTCTGCAGCATTAGTAAAGATATGATCAATACATGTTGATGATTTAATTCCTGTATTGTTTGTAACTACCCTGGTAGGTTGACTGATAACCTGAACCAGGTTGTAGGCACTGGTTACAGTTTGAAGCTTTCTCTTGAGTGGGCAGCCTGATGAATATTTAAATCACCCAGAAAGTATACCTCTCTATTGATATCACATACATTATCAAGCATTTCCCACATGTTATCCAGATACTGACTGTTAGCACTTGGTGGTCTATAGCAGCTTCCCACCAGAATTGGCTTTAGGTGAGGCAGATGAACCTGTAGCCATATTACTTCAACAGTATTTAACATGAGATCCTCTCTAATCTTCACAGGAATGTGGTTCTGAATATAAACAGCAACACCTCCACCATTGGCATTTCTATATTTTCTGTAAATGTTATAACCTTGTATTGCTACCACTGTATCCTCAAATGTATTATCTAAGTGAGTTTCAGAGATAGTCAGAATATAAATATCATCTGTTAAGGTGGGCTATTTTGAGCTCTTTTCTTCTGGGATGCTTACTTGTTTTTATTGCTTTACTGGGAAGCTTAGCAGCAGTAGATTTGGTCATGTTCTTTATGTGCAGGGTGAGCTGCACACAGTGGCCTTCGTCCTCGGGCACACCGGCTCAGTGCTTACAGTATAAATCTGGTTCTTAGGCACATGATTACTGCATACAATAGCTGTAGGATCAGCAGAGGCATTCAGGGCAGTTAGAGGGACATAAATTAGGTTACTTATATTGTGTCTACCGACACTCCTGTTGTAATGTACATTTGCTGAAGCATTTTGACAACTCTGCGTCACAATGGTAGGGATTAGCTGAGCTGGGCTTGGGTCATTGCTAAGTCATTGTCTCAACGCAGCCTTATAATGCTCTGAAAGGATCCCGGAACCCAAATGATTTG
This sequence comes from Coregonus lavaretus, assembly GCF_964263955.1. NCBI lineage: Eukaryota > Metazoa > Chordata > Actinopteri > Salmoniformes > Salmonidae > Coregonus > Coregonus lavaretus. Next base: position 7,442,772 of record NC_139990.1, on the reverse strand, counting down.
GGTGGATCCCATCCTCCTTATAAAACATGTTTTGTTTCCAAAAGGTATCAATTCCATATGTGTTATTTCATAGTTTTGATGTCTTCACTATTATTCTACAATGTAGAAAATAGTAAAAATTTAGAAAAACCCTTGAATGAGTAGGTGTTCTAAAACTTCTGACCGGTAGTGTATGTAAATGAGATATTTCTGTATTTCATTTTCAATACATTTGCAACAATTTCTAAAAACATGTTTTCACTTTGTCATTATGGGGTTATTGTATGAAGATGGGTCAGATAATTTTTTTTATTTAATCCACTTTGAATTCAAGCTGTAACACAACGAAATGTGGAATAAATCAAGGGGTATGAATATTTTCTGATCTCACTTCTTTTTCATCTGAACAATGCTGTTTCTACTGCTCTTTGCTGGCCTCCAGTTTTTCATTAGAGAATTGTCCTCCTCACCCTCTCCTGGTAGCGTCTCTCGAAGTACGCCATGTCTTCTTCCTCTCTGGTGCCGAGGTCAGACAGAGCCCTGGTCACGGACGTCACTGAGCTCTCCTCTACATATCAGAGGGAAACTATTAAATTAACGCAATACATCTATTATGAGACAAATATCATCTCTGTTTAGGATTTCTATATGCTCTATAGCAGGGTTTCCTTAACTCGGTCCTGGGGCTCCCCCCTGGGTGCATGTTTTGGTTTTTGCCCTAGTACTACACAGCTGATTCAAATAACCAACTCATCATCAAGCTTAGATTATTTGAATCAGCTGTGTAGTGCTAGGGCAAAAACCAAAACAGGACCGAGTTTGGGAAACCCTGAACTATAGGATAAATTGCATCCTAAATTACACTCAGATTAGACATTTCATAGTCTCGCCAGGCCACCCTTCCAAATATCGTACGTGAGAAGCATGCGCTTCCCAGGCTAGACATTTCAAAGCACAGTCATAATGATGTACCCCAAAGCCTCCTATAGCTTGGTTGGGTTCTGACCTGTAGGTCCTGAGCCTGCTGCTGGTCCATAGGCTTTCTCAAACACATGCTCCTGTTGAGATGACAGAACAGACAGGGGAGGGGCACCTACGCAGGCACACGCACGCACAAGGTCAAGGGTAACAATTAGATATCTCATATCTAAGGCTAAAATTAGACTCATTAGATAGACTGGGATGTCTATGCTGTAATTCATCTTGTGGCTGTCTCTTGTCAGTGAGTCTGTGATGAGTCTGTGATGCAGCCTGGAGGTCTCACCTGCCCCGCTATCATCCAGTCTCAGGTACCCATCAGCCAGGGAGCTGAACCCTGTCAGACCCCCCATGGCTGCGTACGGAACATCTCTGCCCACCGGCCGACCCCGGGACTCCCGTTCTGCCTTCGTCTCCACCAGTGTCTGGTGGGCGGAGCTAGGCTGGCCACACCCACAGCTGAAGGGGCTCCGGAACCCAGAGCAGGATGAGCCTGAGGACAGAGAGAGAGGAGAGGTAGGTCAATGTGGCCTCAACAACACTGACACTACTTTTAACACAACAAATTGGAAGGCAGGGAGTATAGAAGGAGTGTTATAACAATGACTCAGTGCTTCAGCGAGGGGACAACAGAGACTCACATTTCCCACACAGGTGTTCTGTGGTCTCACTGTGGTCGTAGGCAGAGTGCTTGCACCTGCAGCGTACGGGCTGCGACCCATTCAGGTGCACGTACTGGAAGGCCAAACACCGACACCCTCGAACCCGGCATGGTAGCGCTATCGGACGCTCCAAAGGAACCTCCTCAAAGTCTGTCTGATGCTGTTTGTACCTGGAGGGGTTCAACCCAAGACAAGTGTAGCGATTAAGAAGGATAGCTGGAGTGATGCTTGAACCAGTGACCATGCGGTTCCTGGGAAACCATGCTTCCTCCTCAGCCATAACGGTTCAGATCTCTTTGCAGAGGTCATAGTGCATTTTGGAGGCACACAATTAATGAACTAATCACAGTGTTCTACTAGAGATGGAGGATGTTGCTAACGTGTACCTGTGTGTGCAGAAGCAAGGTGTCTCTGGGCCGATGAGTTTACAGTCTATTCCCCCTGGCACTCCAAAGCTCACATACAGCCTGTTGTGTAGTCTCTTGGGCAACTCTGTTCTCTTATACTTTTCATATTCCTCTGGGGAGAATAGTCTGCCGCCATCGTCTTCACCCACGATCCTGACACACAACAACAGGTGCCACAGCACAGGGGTAGGATTAGTATTTATTTTTTATTTTTGTAGTACAAAACAAGAACACACAAAGAAATAACACAAATACACAGCTGCCAGACATATGAAATTAAGTATTGCTTAAGTATTGCAAGACAAGGGACAAGAATAGAGCAACAATGACAGTTACAATAACAATAAGCGTTCCTAGTCAGTCTTCACGATCAGTCTCTGTCCAGAAGGTCCAGAAACGGACCCCAAATCATGAGAAATCTGATGGAGGAGTTAGTCCTGAAAAAACTAATATTTTCCAAGTTAATGGTGTTAATGATTAGTAGTTCTGATCATAGAGTAGCCTGATTCTGCAAATTATTCCTTTCCTCCTTAACTATAATACTGATACACAAGTAGTATGCTATATGGTAAACTAGACATTCAACTTCATCATTTCATCAGTTTCACCTATGTAGTCCCATTAGATTGATCTGCTGAGGAAGGAAAGGAAGGAAGGAAGGCTATTCTAAAATAAACTGACTCCAGAAAAATGGCCTTGGTGACATTCTACATACAAGGAATGTGTGCACTTTCTAAGTTGTCTGAAGGCAAACATAACAAAGCAAATAGGCCTACACAGTCAGTCAGGTGACAGAGGAACATTCCAGCAGTGCTCCAGGCTGAATATAATCCTAGAAGGATGTTAATTGGCAAGCAAGACAAACCTCCTGTACTCCAGATAGTCGTCCACTGCCTTAGATGCAGTCTTGTCAAGACATATCCTCTCCATCACTCAAGTTCTGAGATACTGTTTTAGCTAGACGAATTTGTAAAATCCCTCAGCTCCTCGACTGAAGTCCTGTGCTAGTATCCGGTTCAGCACCAGGCGTCCACGTTGCTAAGCGATCGGCACCTTTCTCCCCTTTCCTTCTTCTTCGATGAGGTTTAACGGCGGTTGGCATCCAATAAATGTTCCATTACCGCCACCTACTAGACTGGAGTACAACTCCCTTATACTTTGCTTGAATAAAAATAATAAAATATACCCTACCATCTAACACTACACTCACTTATCCCCTTTCGTTTCTCCCTCCCTTGCTTTGGGCTGGTGGGCGGGTACCTTGTCCTTGGCTTATTCTTTCAGTGGGTCATATGCCATCCATTCATTCCTTTCCAAAACTATTACAATCAGCAAAGAAAAATAATGTTTTAAAGTTATTTTATGTTATTTTCTTTCTACATAGCCACTAGGATGAATGAGCAAACTGGACCTCCACGCCCACATGTTTCTTTATGCCAGAGAGGAAGAGGCGAAGCGAGAGGGATACCTTGTCCCAAAATCTTTCTTCTCAAACAGGTGGTGTTTTGAGTTTTTGCATGGAGGTCAATTTGTCAATGGGTGAGCGTCGAATTTGGTTAACAAAAAATGTAATGGCTTATTTGCTACGTGTGGCTTGTTTGATCTAATATATTTTTCGTAATGATTAGGTTGTTACGCGTGTACTGATATAAGTAGGACACGTGACATCCCGGTAACTGACAAAAAAAACTTTAAATCAAAATTGTGCCTGGTCTTCACTAGTTACCACAGCCACAAAATCATAAACCTTGCGTATTTCCACAATGTATTTTCTTAAAATGTGACTTTAAACCTAACCACAGTGCTAACCTTATGCATAACCCTAACCTTAAATTAAGACCAAAAAGGTAATTTTAGTTTTCATGAATTTTGACTTTGTGGCTGTTGTAACTAGTGGAAACGGTCGTGGTCCTGCGTATCTGCCCTCTCATTGGCTAGAATGGTCCCACCTGATCTTGCCTCCGACTGTCTTCCATTTTTTAAATACATTTATTTTCATTGTTAGAGTGGCCGCTAGAGTATCTGGTCAATATAATCAAAGATTATGGATATACTGACAATATACTGTCTCTCCGCCCTCACAAAGCGGCATGGCGGGCTGTCTAGCTCCCAATCCTTTTTGAATATTCGATGAGCGTTGTTGATGTTAACCGCTTGTATTCAATGGGGAGAGATGCTGGCCTCATGTCATGAATATGCATAGCCGTCTCAAGATAGTGTTTTTTCTCAAAGTTGCCCGGGATGTCACGTGTCCTACTTATATCAGTACACTCGTAACAACTTATGCCTTACGAAACTTCTAATCGAGCAAATAAACCTCACGTAGCAAATAAGCCATACGTTTTTTTGTTGACCAAATTCGACACTCATTGACCTCCATACAAAAACTAATTTCTTCTTCCTCCTCTTCTTCGGATTTGGGTTGGCGGATCGCATCCAACTTTCAAGGTGCACACACCGCCACCTACTGTACTGGAGTGTGAGGCCAGTCGAGGCCTAACTACACTAAATTCTCTAAGAAAGTGAAATAGAGCCCTAGATACCACTTCCCTCCCCCACTACACCACCCAAACCCTAACCCCAACCCCATCTAGCCTCTCTAACCTTTTCACACAATCTCTCCATATCTATGTCATACAATTCACAAAATATCAACACATGCTCCACCGTTTCCTCCACTAAACACTCATCACACAGACCTGTTTCATGTCTTATTTTCATCCACAACGAGGCATTTAAACCTGTATGGTCAAACCATAGTCTACTCCAACATTGAAATCTGGGATATACACCCCAGCCCCCACCCTTCCACTGACTGGATCATTTGAACTATGTATATATCCTTAAAAACGAATAAAACCGATTATCTATATATCTCTCCACACACCATCTCAGGTTCTCACCCCATTCTCTCCTGCCCTCAATCATGTCCACACTACTAAACAGCCACGGAGGAACATTCCCCAATGCAATTGCCGGCTCTATCTCTCTCCCCCCGTCCATATTCTACCACCTTCTGCCCGATTGGCCCAGCGTCGTCCGGGTTTGGCCGGTGTAGGCCGTCATTGTAAATAAGAATTTGTTCTTAACTTACTTGACTAGTTAAATAAAGGTAAAATACAATAAAAAATGTCCACCCGTACGCCCTCTGTTGGAGGGAGCCAAACAACGAAAAAACGCCACCTGCTGGAGGGAGCCAGATTTTCCGCCGAGTTGGGCCTCTCTCTTCCTCTTCCTCTCTGATTATCTGTGTTTATGCGCAATACATTTCCCTTGAATCCATACAGCAAAAAGCGATGACGCAGAACACACAAAACAGCTATTCGTCGCTTAGGAAACGGGCTGCGCTCGAGACCGATTGCATTATGAACAAGTCTTTAGCCTAGGCATGCAAACAATTATGCAATGCCACTTTAATTTAAGAACAGGCCATTTGTTTAAGTTGTAATGCATAATATTATTGAGTTATTAGATCCCGTGTTAGCAGTGAGCTAGCTAGCTATCAAGGATCTTCTGACAGTGACATTTCGGTCCCTGCACTGTCTGTGGTGCGCTCCGTCTTGGATTGGAATCGCAGACTGACGTTCCGAACAGTTTAGTGATTAAAACGAACAAATCCAGGTAATATAACGTTAGTTTGCTTTTAGAAGGGTTTGATAAAAGTCAATTAAATACTGTTTGAGATGTGAGACAACTTTGTGGGTGTCTGACTGGCCAAGTTATGTTCGATAAGAAGACTAGCTAGCATGTTTACGTCATCATGCACGCTATCAACAAGCTAGACTAGCAGCTAGCTAGCGAACTCAGCACTGTAAGCTAGCTATAGTCAGCCAGTTTTCTAGAAATCTAGCTAACGGTTTAGCTACATGTATCTCTGCTACCATCAAGCTTAAATGTGTGTGTTTAAGAAACGGTTTAAAAAGTATGACTTATTTGCTAACATAGCTAGCTATGTCTATTATTGGCTATCTTTCTTCGTTTTTCCACCAACTGTTCTGTCATACACTAACAAGCTAACTTTTCCTTCCTCAAACCTGAGCCAAACCTTGCTGCATTGCCTAGTTGTTGATTGAGGTGATGACACTATCCTTTTTATTTTTATACTTATGTATTGTATATTGTTTTTTTGTGGTGTGGATTTTCTATAAGCCCTTTGCCTTCCAACTACACCTGCTTAACGTTTATGTATTTGTTTTTATCTGTATTATTGTTTATCACTTTTCTTTGGTGAAAATAAATTAAACCTTAATCCCAGATGGCAGCTGTGTAGGTCAATGTTTAACTAATGGATTTGTTGCCTCAACTTGCTTTGTGTATAACAATGCTTGACAGATGGTTAGGTGAAGTGGACAGCATACCTTATGGCATCCTTCCACGCACACACCCTTTTTGTTTGAACACTAACATGCTACCCAGACCGCACGCAAGTTGATTTTGTCTTCAGTAGACCTTTTCATGATGACACAATTAGGCCTAGATGTCAAATACCAATATCCTGCTTTTATGCAGGAAACCACATCCTCCCATGAAAGCAGTAAGAGATAGATGAGAGCCTTTGCACTCTTATCTATTGTCGTCAGGAACTGCCATGCATTCGAATAGCCATGTCATAGATGCACAAAATGCTAGTTAGTCACCTAGCATTTTGTGCATCTAGGGCTATTCCAATGCATGGTCGTTCCTGTGGCCACTCTGTGAGCCCTCTGAAAGGCCTCAACTGTAGCTTGTCATCACTCCTTTCCCCTCCAGTTGTTTTGCCTGCTGTCCGTTAGCATAGAGCTCACAGGAAGGGAGTGTGTGTGCGATTAGTACATTGAAACCGGGCTTCTGTTACCTTTCTTTTCATAATTTATTCCCCTCTGTTTAGTGTCCCTTATCTGCTCCCTCGATAGGATATGCCACTCCCAGAGCAAGAATTAAAGCATTGACAGAGCTGCTGTGAAATATGATAATTTGATTTCCGTTTTTTTACCTGCATGTATTACGCAGTCTTGATTAGAAAATGAAGGTAGCCTATATATCACTGTCTGTATTAGAAAATGGTCTGTGAAATCCTGGATCCTTGGGACGTCCCTACCCCGTTGAAATTTGAAATGGTTAAGGTTCGGTAAGGGAAGGGTTTAGGGTAGGGATGTCCCAACGATCCCAGATAGCACTGACAATTAGAAAATAGGCCTACTACTGGGAGAGACGATTTGGCCCTGTTTATAAATCCATGCCAGGGATTTATGTAATGCAGAGAAACATTTATAATACTTGCTAAATATAATGTATAGAGCAGCTGTCATGAATTCGTAATCTGCGCAACAGAGCATCATTTCAGTTTTACTCCATGCATTTCTTTCTAAACAGCCTTCCGAATGATGCAGCACTGAACATTGCAGATAGAAATGCCATGAATAGAGCTGACATCATTCATCTTCACTCATGATTTCTTACGTCTGAGAGAAATGTCAGTTCTACACAATGCTTTTCTATCTGAAGACAGTAGTACGTTCTACAACATTGTTGTGGCCGTCTGATCCCGGCCCAGGTTCCTGATTAATTGTGTCTCGGTGTCATGGATTCCCCACAGAGTGAAACATGACATGAATGACTCGCCTGTTTCTGTCTGTGTCTGTCTCTCTTCTTCAGATCCTCCCTCTCTGAGTGACGCAGCTATGTATGTGTTTGGGCCCCATGGTTGACTGCCAGGTGTATGTAGTGTTTTTACCCCCCTACTCCTCCATACCCAACCCCAGCCCAATATCCCCCAGCCCTATATCCCCCAGTCCTAACCCCAGCCCCCTTAACCCTGTGTCAGAGTATTTTGCCTGAACTAGCCCCTGTCTAAGTCCTAGCCCCAGCTCCAAACCCCTGCCCCTTTGCCCCTAGATCCTTCTCCTTCCTTTCCTCACACCAGCCCCCTTGCCCATTCAATTCAAACCCATTCAAACCACCCACTTCCAGACCCAGCACCACTCCCAACCCTTTTCCCCCAGCCCCACCCTCTATCCGCCAGGCCCAACTCTCTATCCCCTAGCCCTCTCCCCTGGCCCACCACCATCCACCTCCAGCCCCACGTCCAGCCCCAGTACCATGCTGGGGAGGAACATGTCCCAGAAGCTGAGCGTGCTGCTAATCGTCATGGGGCTGGCGTGGGGGCTCATGTTGCTGCGCTACACCGTGCAGCAGCCGCGCCACCAGAGCAGTGGCGAGCTACGCCAACAGATCCTGGAGCTGAGCCGGCACTATGTCAAGGTGCTCAACGAGGAGAACCAGAACTCACCAGGAGGACCGCAGGGCCCCTCTATGGCCGGTTATGGTAAGGACTGTTTTAGAGTTGAGAAAAATCCTGAAGCCACAATTTTCTTTCGTTGTGGCGCTGGAAATGAAAGGAAATGCAAATGTACTTACTCTCGTTCTCTTTCTCTCTCTCTCTCTCTCTCTCACTCACTCACTCACTCACTCACTCATACACACAGCTGATCTGAAGAGGACCATAGCAGTGTTGCTGGACGACATCCTGACACGCCTGGTCAAGCTGGAGGGGAAGATGGAGCTGGTCGCCAACACTTCAGTCACTAACTCCTCCCATCCTGCAGGGGGCTCCCTGGCCTCAGCTCCAGTTGCCTTACACAAGCAGGACATGCCAGGCAACCACCGCCTGGACACACCTCGCCTCCCTCCACACACACCCAACAGACCTCGCCCAGGGGTATAGTGGTGTGGGTAGTGATTGAGGCCCTGTTCAAATACAAGTGCATCCTTTCTTCCTTAGGTAGTCACTGATCTAATAAGGATGGTCGGGTGGCAACTTTCCTTTCACTTATCCATTCATTTACAGATCAGTGATTAGCTCATGGAAGGAAGAAAAGAGGGAAGGATATATTCTAGATAATTTAAAACTAACCCTGAGAAAGGACTGACTGCCTGTTCGTTTCCAATAAGTACATGGCTGATTTCAATTTTTTTACGAAGACAGTTGAGCACCTTTTTTAATACTTTCAGTCATGGACTCTCTTAGGCATAAATTTTAGCTTCCCTTTTTAGTGGTTTTATCATGGATGGGTCTACAAACTGCAGATGTCTCTGAGGATGTCTGTGGGCAGCAACAAAGCATCAACAACAGTAGAGAAAATGAACAAATGTCTGTACTCTGTAGAGTCTTCAAGGAAGCTGATGATGAATATGAATGGCACAGCCACCCCGATATTACATCCCTTGGACATACTAACTACGAATTTGCTGTACTGCTTCTTCAAATCTCATCCATATCAGAATTTGCTGAACTAAACAATGCACTCATGGTAGTTTGGGAAATTATGTATTTGAGTTTGCAGCAGCTCCTGGTGCTTAACATGTAGATTTGAAGAGTCCCATTTTAGCTTATATATATATATATATATATATATATATATATACACACACACACACACACAGTGGGGAGAACAAGTATTTGATACACTGCCGATTTTGCAGGTTTTCCTACTTACAAAGCATGTAGAGGTCTGGAATTTTTATCATAGGTACACTTCAACTGTGAGAGACGGAATCTAAAACAAAAATCCAGAAAATCACATTGTATGATTTTTAAGTAATTACTTTGCATTTTATTGCATGACATAAGTATTTGATACATCAGAAAAGCATAACTTAAGATTTGGTACAAAAACCTTTGTTTGCAATTACAGAGCTCATACGTTTACTGTAGGTCTTGACCAGGTTTGCACACACTGCAGCAGGGATTTTGGCCCACTCCTCCATACAGACCTTCAGGTTTCGGGGCTGTCGCTGGGCAATACGGACTTTCAGCTCCCTCCAAAGATGTTCTATTGGGTTCAGGTCTGGAGACTGGCTAGGCCACTCCAGGACCTTGAGATGCTTCTTACGGAGCCACTCCTTAGTTGCCCTGGCTGTGTGTTTCGGGTCGTTGTCATGCTGGAAGACCCAGCCACGACCCATCTTCAATGCTCTTACTGAGGGAAGGAGGTTGTTGGCCAAGATCTCGCGATACATGGCCCCATCCATCCTCCCCTCAATACGGTGCAGTCGTCCTGTCCCCTTTGCAGAAAAGCATCCCCAAAGAATGATGTTTCCACCTCCATGCTTCACGGTTGGGATGGTGTTCTTGGGGTTGTACTCATCCTTCTTCTTCCTCCAAACATGGCGAGTGGAGTTTAGACTAACAGCTCTATTTTTGTCTCATCAGACCACATGACCTTCTCCCATTCCTCCTCTGGATCATCCAGATGGTCATTGGCAAACTTCAGACGGGCCTGGACATGCGCTGGCTTGAGCAGGGGGACCTTGCGTGCGCTGCAGGATTTTAATCCATGACGGCGTAGTGTGTTACTAATGGTTTTCTTTGAGACTGGTCCCAGCTCTCTTCAGGTCATTGACCAGGTCCTGCCGTGTAGTTCTGGGCTGATCCCTCACCATCCTCATGATCATTGATGCCCCACGAGGTGAGATCTTGCATGGAGCCCCAGACCGAGGGTGATTGACCGTCATCTTGAACTTCTTCCATTTTCTAATAATTGCGCCAACAGTTGTTGCCTTCTCATCAAGCTGCTTTCCTATTGTCCTGTAGCCCATCCCAGCCGTGTGCAGGTCTACAATTGTATCCCTGATGTCCTTACACAGCTCTCTGGTCTTAGCCATTGTGGAGAGGTTGGAGTCTGTTTGATTGAGTGTGTGGACAGGTGTCTTTTATACAGGTAACGAGTTCAAACAGGTGCAGTTAATACAGGTAATGAGTGGAGAACAGGAGGGCTTCTTAAAGAAAAACTATCAGGTCTGTGAGAGCCGGAATTCCTACTGGTTAGTAGGTGATCAAATACTTATGTCATGCATTAAAATGCAAATTAATTACTTAAAAATCATACAATGTGATTTTCTGGATTTTTGTATTAGATTCCGTCTCTCACAGTTGAAGTGTACCTATGATAAAAATTACAGACCACTACATGCTTTGTAAGTAGGAAAACCTGCAAAATCGGCAGTGTATCAAATACTTGTTCTCCCCACTGTGTGTGTGTGTATATATATATATATATATATATATATATATATATACATATATACATATACAGTGGGAAAAAAAAGTATTTAGTCAGCCACCAATTGTGCAAGTTCTCCCACTTAAAAGATGAGAGAGGCCTGTAATTTTCACCATAGGTACACGTCAACTATGACAGACAAAAGGAGAATTTAGGATAGGATTTTTAATGAATTTATTTGCAAATTATGGTGGAAAATAAGTATTTGGTCAATAACAAAAGTTTCTCAATACTTTGTTATATACCCTTTGTTCGCAATGACACAGGTCAAACGTTTTCTGTAAGTCTTCACAAGATTTTCACACACTGTTGCTGGTATTTTGGCCCATTCCTCCATGCAGGTCTCCTCTAGAGCAGTGATGTTTTGTGGCTGTTGCTGGGCAACACAGACTTTCAACTCCCTCCAAAGATTTTCTATGGGGTTGAGATCTGGAGACTGGCTAGGCCACTCCAGGACCTTGAAATGCTTCTTACGAAGCCACTCCTTCGTTGCCCGGGCGGTGTGTTTGGGATCATTGTCATGCTGAAAGACCCAGCCACGTTTCATCTTCAATGCCCTTGCTGATGGAAGGAGGTTTTCACTCAGAATCTCACGATACATGGCCCCATTCATTCTTTCCTTTACACGGATCAGTCGTCCTGGTCCCTTTGCAGAAAAACAGCCCCAAAGCATGATGTTTCCACCCCCATGCTTCACAGTAGGTATGGTGTTCTTTGGATGCAAATCAGCATTCTTTGTCCTCCAAACACGACGACTTGAGTTTTTACCAAAAAGTTCTATTTTGGTTTCATCTGACCATATGACATTCTCCCAATCCTCTTCTGGATCATCCAAATGCACTCTAGCAAACTTCAGACGGGCCTGGACATGTACTGGCTTAAGCAGGGGGACACGTCTGTCACTGCAGGATTTGAGTCCCTGGCGGCGTAGTGTGTTACTGATGGTAGGCTTTGTTACTTTGGTCCCAACTCTCTGCAGGTCATTCACTAGGTCCCCCCGTGTGGTTCTGGGATTTTTGCTCACCGTTCTTGTGATCATTTTGACCCCACGGGGTGAGATCTTGCGTGGAGCCCCAGATCGAGGGAGATTATCAGTGGTCTTGTATGTCTTCCATTTCCTTATAATTGCTCCCACAGTTGATTTCTTCAAACCAAGCTACTTACCTATTGCAGATTCAGTCTTCTCAGCCTGGTGCAGGTCTACAATTTTGTTTCTGGTGTCCTTTGACAGCTCTTTGGTCTTGGCCATAGTGGAGTTTGGAGTGTGACTGTTTGAGTTTGTGGACAGGTGTCTTTTATACTGATAACAAGTTCAAACAGGTGCCATTAATACAGGTAACGAGTGGAGGACAGAGGAGCCTCTTAAAGAAGTTGTTACAGGTCTGTGAGAGCCAGAAATCTTGCTTGTTTTTAGGTGACCAAATACTTATTTTCCACCATGATTTGCAAATAAATTCATTAAAAATCCTACAATGTGATTTTCTGGATTGTTTTTCCTCAATTTGTCTGTCATAGTTGACGTGTACCTATGATGAAAATTACAGGCCTCTCTCATCTTTTTAAGTGGGAGAACTTGCACAATTGGTGGCTGACTAAATACTTTTTTTCCCCACTGTGTATATATATATATATATATATATATATATATATATATATATATATATATATATATATATATATGAGCAAAACATGTGTACAGTAGATTTTTTTTTTTTTAAAGGATAAAAGTGATAATCCAAAGATTTTTATTTGCACTCTCCTTGAAGGCTTGAGAAATGTATTTTTACTTTGATGATTTTAGAGGATGTGTATAACAAGTCGAATGTAACTGTCAATAAGCAGACGATTACCAAGTGATTACTATAGATCAATTCCAACTCCATCTCTATCCTCTTTGTCACTACCCAGACTGTTAGTCCTTGTTGATTCCGCTTTGCAGTTTAGCCCTTTGATGAAGTTGCTTGTCTATTTCTTACACATATCAGTCTGAGCTCACATTACACATTGACTGTTGGGGGATGCCCTAAAAATAGTGGGCTAGCCCAATGTTTATACTTTTAAACATGTGGGAGTGCCTGTCTATGGCACACCCTTACCCCCTTTACTACAAACCATCGGCTGCATCCTGATTCTCCACCCTTACAGAAGTGTGCACTTAAACACTACCTTTCAAATCAAATTTGATTTGTCACATGCGCTGAATACAACAGGTGTAGACCTTACCGTGAAATGCTTACTTACAAGCCCTTAACCAAAAATGCAGAATTTTTTTTAAAGTAAGAAAATATTTAAACTAAAAGAAACTAAAGTAAGAAAAAAAGTAACACAATAAAATAACAATAACAAGGCTATATACAGGGGGTACCGGATCCGAGTCAATGTTTGGGGGTACAGGTGAATCCAGGTAAAATGTACATGTAGGTAGGGGTAAAGTGACTATGCATAGATAATAAACAACGAGTAGCAGCAGCGTAAAAAAGGGGGTCAATGCAAATAGTCAGATTAGCCATTTGATTAACTGTTTAGCAGTGTAATGGCATGGGGGTAGAAGCTGTTAAGGAGCCTTTTGGACCTACACTTGGCGCTCCGGTACTGCTTGCCGTGCGGTAGCAGAGAGAACAGTCTATGACTAGGGTGGCTGGAGTCTTTGACAATCTTTAGGGAATTCCTCTGACACCGCCTGGTATGGAGGTCCTGGATGGCAGGAAGCTTGGCCCCAGTTATGTACTGGGCCATACGCAATACACTGTAGCGCCTTACGGTCGGATGCCGAGCAGTTGCCATACCAAACGGTGATGCAACCAGTCAGGATGCTCTCGATGGTGCAGCTGTATAACTTCTTGAGGACCCATGCCAAATCTTTTCAGTCTCCTGAGGGGGAATAGGCATGGTCATGCCCTCTTCACAAGTGTCTTGGTGTGTTTGGACCATGATAGTTTGTTAGTGATGTGGACACCAAGGAACTTGAAGCTCTCGACCCGCTCCACTACAGCCCCGTCGATGTGAATGGGGACGTGCTCGGTCCCCCTTTTCCTGTGGTCCACGATCAGTTATTTTGTCTTGCTCACGTTGAGAGAGAGGTTGTTATCCTGGCACCACATGGCCAGGTCTCTGACCTCATCCCTGTAGGCTGTCTCATCATTGTCGGTGATCAGGCCTACCACCGTTGTGTCGTCTGCAAACTTAATGATGGAGTCGTACATGGCCATGCAGTATTGGGTGAACAGGGAGTACAGGAAGGGACTAAGCACGCACCCCTGAGGGGCCCCCGTGTTGAGGATCAGCGTGGCAGATGTGTTCTTGCCTACCGTTACCACCATGCATTTAAAAGCATTGGATTGGTTTAAGCGTTGGCTGGAGGGAGTTTCCGCTGTTGTTAAAGCTAGAATCCTTAATTGAAACAATAACAAAGCCGTCTCCGCACCTCTGTTTTGGTAAAAACGCTGAAGGATGGGCCTGGAGAAATGTAACCACTCTCAAATTCATAGACCGAGGTATGGATGCAAGGATTGACCATCGTAAGGCGCTACAGAGTGTATGATAGTTTTAACCATGTTTTGAGGCTATACATGTTTGTGTACATTTCAGTAAAACAAGCTAATATTTTGGGTTCTGATAGGGTACGCCAGTTGACCTAAGCTCATGAGTAATTTATAAGTTATATTCAAGAATCAATGGCTATAATCATTAATTTAAAGTCCAAAAATGGATGTAGCAACTAAGGATTCAAGATTTAAATTCATGACTAAGTGTTAAGAAGTTTGATGACTTCACCCATAACCTCTAGCCACGGCCCTTCCTTGCCACTCACCTCAAGTGTCTCCACTCTGCTCACTAGCACCCTTGACTATTTAAGCAGCAGTTTCTCCCTCCAGTCTTCCTTATTCCTGTTGGTGAATGCATGGGGCGGCCAACTTATGTTTTCCTTTCCATGTTGTGCGTGACTGACAAGTGAATACTTTCCATTATTGTGTGTAAATGTTAGTTTTAAGATCATTTTTTAGTTGTTAAAGTGTATATGCTGCTGCCAAATGACTGACAATTTCCTGTCAGTCCAGCATGTGAGATGCATTTGTTATTTAGCCCTTTTGCACTTGTCAGTCATGCTTGTATGTTAACATGTTTGTATCTCCCTCTTGTATTTCCCTAGTAAACCACAACATTATCCTGCAACATTTCCCCATGTGCTGCTGTGTTTGCAATAAAACCCCACTATTTGGATTCCCGCTTCATCTAATTTCATCTGCATTCTTATCGATGCATCTAATTTCATCTGCATTCTTATCGATGCGCCATGGTGGCACTTTGAACTCTGAACCAGTCAAACCCTCCTTATACAGTCTAACATTGCTATAGTAAGTGTGCAAGTGCACACTTTTGGGAGAAGGGTGGAGAATCAGGATGCAGCCCATGCTTTTTGATCTGTGATACTAGAGAATCAATACGTTTGTGAGTGAGGGGGTTAAGCGTTGGTTTGGAAATGCAAAACTGACCTAAGATCAGCGTTCAGCAGCAACTTAACCCAAGACAATGGCAAGTTGACTGAAAGACTGGAGCCCAAATTATACTATTTTCCTATTTCATGGGTTTTGTATTCACAAAGCAGGGGATCAACTGAGAGACAAATAGCCATGGCTGGGTATGGGGTGGTCAGTTTCCGTCAATGGTCATATGGCTAATGGGTAGAGTTGTAATGACTTATTGGGGTACACAAGTTTGGGGACCCTCTGGGTCCTACAGAAATGGCCAGGGACACTATTGTAATACCGTAGCTACATCTGGTCAAGATTCTTAGTTTGTCATTCAGACCTAGGCCTACAAGATCTGCATTTGAATTGAATCAATGCATGGATGGACTATGGCACTGTAGTATGAAGCAGGCGTGGCAGGAATCACGATGACGTCGGCACAAATTCTGCAGTTGATAAACAAACTAAAAACTGCCGTCCTCCTCCGCCATCTTCCACCACCACCAGACCAGCACGAGAAAGAGCAGAGAAGCGCAAAGGAGGACACTATTATTTTGTCTGAAAACGTAAGCTAGCTCACTAGCTATATTGTTCATCTCTTTACAAAATGAGTGACATTGAGGATGGAAACTTCGATGGACGAGTAAGTATTAGCGTTGCAACGGAAACCAAAATAATGTCCTATCTTTTGCTGACATACAGTACTGTAGCTAGCTAACTAACAGGGTAAGTTAACAGTAGTTATCTTTGTTAGTAACGTTGTGGCTAGATAACTAGCATAGCAGGCTAATTAGCGATTTGAGCCGCTAACGTTAACTAACGCTAGTAAATTCGTAATTTAAAAAGGTGGCTCGCTAGATTGCAACATAAAATGTTCTCCACACTATTGTAAGCTTACTAGGATAAACTGGTTAGCTAGTAATAGCTACCTTCCTTTCGCTAGTTGCCAGCCGAACAATACATTTTACATTTACACGTTAGTCATTTAGCAGACGCTCTTATCCATAGCGACTTACAGTTAGTGAGTGCATAATTTTTTTTTCTTCCATACCTACGCTAGGTAACATGCCTAGCTAGCTAACTTAGTTATCGTACATGATGCTACCGGTAGCATAAACGTAACGTTATGCACATGGCACAAACTAGCTAGTTAGCTATTCGCTAGCTCTCAGGTAAGTTTGGTGCCTTTGTCGTACCAGTTGTAGTCAAACAATCTGAGCTTCAAGCCACTCTTATTTTCCTGCTTACAACCATCTTTCATTCTAATCCTATAGCTAAATAAATTAGGGGTGAAAGTAACATCACCTCGTAGCTAATGGTGAAAGTGAAACCGTTTTCTAAAGTCATCTCACAATGTTCACTTACTCAGTGTTATGCTGCTACAATGTTGCTCTATTGAAAAGTTGTACTCATCACTAAACCCTTCATTGCCCTTCTGAGATGAAGGGTATAAACTAAACATTTGTTGCAAGTATAGTTTGTCCTGCTATACTAAATATACTGTAGACATTCATTATTTTACGAAATATCTTTTTTTTCTATAAATTAATGATATTTAATTGTATTGAATGTTCTTTTTTCATTAAGGTTATTGATCGTGAAGGATTTGAAGAGTTTTATCCAAGAATGTGGAAGAAAATATCCAAGAATAAACGAAGGCTTTTGAATAACAGTTACAGAGCAGAACATAGAAGTGGGAAGGGGAAAATGAATGAAACTGGAAGATTGGTGGTCAGATATAGAAGCACTTGCAGTATGTATGGCTAAAGGTGAAAATGGTTTCTATTTGGGGAAGAGCGAAAACCCGGCATCAGAAAATGAAAATGGAAAAAAGAAGAACAACGAAGAACAGTAGAATTCCTGACAGAAGGAAGTAGCGTATATAAAGAATCTGGAAGAAAGAATGAATGTATCCCTAGGTTAAGTAAATATACGGTATATGTTCCAAGTGTCTTTACACTACTATGCTCCATTTCTATAGTTTAAAAATGCATGATGACTTTAGTTTGACCCAGGTAGAAGAAACGAGTTATGGGATATGTTAACATTATGACACAGGGTTCTAGCATATTATTAATCCAAGCGAAGGATTATTATTTTTTTTACCACGTGATAGACATGGTGGAGCACTAACCCTTTCCTCCACAGTGTATGAGCTCTAGTGGTTTATGTCTGACTTTGAAAAGTTGCTGACTTTGAAAAGTTGCTTGTGTGTGTTCCTTTTGAGTAATGTGTGTATAAGTAAAAGAGGGGGCCTCTTTAACACGCTGCTACTGTAAAATTAGGACTCTCGCTCTCCATCCAAATCGGACCGTGGCAGTCCTGTCCGGGTCAAGTCGGAGAGCAGATCCGGCTCCCCGAGCCCATCCCGGGCTGCCAAACACTCAGAGTCTCGCTCCCGCTCTAAGTCCAGGTGAGTCTGTCCTCCTGTTATTTCTCTTAGCAGAGTGAAGAGTGATGTCTCAATGTGCTGTGGGGTAACTTGACACAATTCTCTTGCTCTCCTCTTTCCCTCATTTATCTGCTCCTTCCTATTACCCTCTGCCTCTCTCTCTCTTCCAACCTCTCTCCAGGTCTCACTCTCGGAGGCACTCCAACCGCAGGTACAGCCGCTCTCGCTCCACCTCCAACAGGAAGAAGTCCCGTTCCTACAGCCCGGAATACCGGAAGAAGAAGAGCCAGAGCGCGTCGCCTAACCACCGCCGCCCCAGCAGCAGAGTGAGTGTCACATCGCTAACAGGTCAAAGGTCAGGGTCTGACTGCTGATGGAGTAGAGCAGTACTTCCCAACCCTCTCCTCGGTAACCACCAGACGTTTCACATATTTATTGTAGTCCTAAACTGGCACACCTGGTTCAACTAGTCAAGGGATTGATGATTAGTTAACTAGTTAAATAAATGTTCTCACTCCAATACATTTTTTTATAGAAAGTTAGCAATAATAGATAAGATCTTGCTACCATGGAAAGGTAAATACCTGTCTACTTGTGGAAAAATCACCCTGATTAACTCTTTAGGATTATCCCAGTTTACCTATTTGCTTATTGTCTTGCCTATGCCTAGCGAACAGTTTTTTTTTATTATTATATGAGAGAAAAAATATTCAATTTTATTTGGAACGGCAAGCCAGACAAAATTAAACGGGCCTATTTATATAATGAATATGAATTCGGAGGACATAAATTATTAAATATTAAAGCATTAGACCTATCACTAAAAGCTTCAGTCATACAAAAGTTATACTTAAATTCGAACTGGTTCTCTAGCAAATTAGTAAGATTGTCTTACCCCATGTTCAAGAATGGCCCTTTTCCCTTTATTCAGATTACAACCTCACTTTCAGTTATTTGAAAAGGAAATCATCTCCCAAATATCACTATTTCTAAAACAAGCCATAGAAAGTTTGTTGCAATTTCAATTTAATCCTCCAGAAACGACAGAACAAATAATGCAACAAATATTGTGGTTAAACTCAAATATACTAATTGATTAAAAAAAACATTATAAACAAACAAAAACATTTTTTAAAGGGGTATAATCTTCGTAAATGATGTCATAGGTAGGACTGGTGCATTTGTCGCACCTGCAGCTAACAAAAACAAACAAAATATAATTATTGTAAAATTGACTGTCCATAAAATGTATATAGTATGTATAAGCTGGAAGTAGAGCCCTAAGTGTTGTTGTTCACTAGTTTACTCCAATTAGGGGAGGGGTGGTGGGGTTGTAAATTAATAAAGGGAAATGTATTTTAAAAGGGGTAGGTGTGTGTGTGTGTGTGTATATATATATATATATATATATATATACACAGCTGTGGAAAAAATTGAGACCACTGCAAAATTATCAGTTTCTCTGGTTTTACTATTTATAGGTATGTGTTTGGGTAAAAATAACATTTTTGTTTTATTCTATAAACTACTGACAACATTGCTCCCAAATTCCAAATAAAAATATGGTCATTTAGAGCATTTATTTGCAGAAAATGACAACTGGTCAAAATAACAAAAAAGATGAAATGTTGTCAGACCTCGAATAATGCAAAGAAAATAAGTTCATGTTCATTTTTGAACAACACAATGCTAATGTTTTAACTTAGGAAGAGTTCAGAAATCAATATTTGGTGGAAAAACCCTGATTTTCAATTACTGCTTTCATGTGTCTTGGCATGATCTCCACCAGTCTTTCACATTGATGTTGGGTGACTATTCCACTCCTGGTGCAAAAATTCGGCTTTGTTTGATGGCTTGAGACCATCCATCTTCCTCTTGATCACATTCCAGAAGTTTTCAATGAGGTTCAGGTCTGGAGATTGGGCTGGCCATGACAGGGTCTTGATCTGGTGGTCCTCCATCCACACCTTGATTGACCTGGCTGTGTGGCATGGTGCATTGTCCTGTTGGAAAAAACAATCCTCAGAGTTGGGGAACAGTGTCAGAGCAAAAGGAAGCAAGTTTTCTTCCATGACAACCTTGTACGTGGCTTGATTCATGCGTCCTTCACAAAGACAAATCTGCCCGATTCCAGCCTTGCTGAAGCACCCCCAGATCATCACCGATCCTCCACCAAATTTCACAGTGGGTGCGAGACACTGTGGCTTGTAGGCTTCTCCAGTTCTCTGTCTACCCATTAGACGACCAGGTGTTGGGCAAAGCTGAAAATTGGACTCAACAGAGAAGATGACCTTACTCCAGTCCTCTACGGTCCAATCCTTATGGTATTTTGCAAACCTCAGCCTGGCTCTTCTTTGCTTCTCATGATGAAGGGCTTTTTTGTAGCTTTGCACGACTGCAGCCCTGCCCCTAGGAGCCTGTTTCAAACCATCCTCGCCGTGCACTTCACCCCAGCTGCCGTTTGCCATTCTTTTTGTAGGTCACTTGATGTCATCCTACGGTTGTTGAGTGACATTCGAATGAGGTGGCGGTCATCCCGGTCAGTAGAGTCGTTTTCGCCCTCTGCCGGTCTGTAGCTTTGTTGTCCCCAATGTCTGCTGCTTGACCTTGTTCTTATGACCCGCCGTCTTTGACATTTTAAGGATGGAAGCAACCTGACGCTTACTGTATCCCTCTGCCTGTAAAGCCAGAATTGAACCCTTTTCCTCACTCAACTTTCCTTTTCAACACTATTGGCATGGTCAATAGTATTTTTTTAAATTTAATATTACTTTTGAGATACTATTAGCACTGTTTTTGCCATCCAGCTGGTCCTATTGCAGGAGGATAGTGATGACCACAGCAGTGGTTGTTATACTTTTCCTCGTTAAATAAGATTTGGTTCAGGTGATCACCTAATCAGTACCTAATTCAGTAGAATGAGGTGTGCCTGTGTTGGAATTCAACAGACACTGGAATGGAATGGCTGTCATACATGTAGAGATGCTGATTTAAGAAACATTTGCAGTGGTCTCTTAATTTTTTCCACATCTGTATATATACATACAGTGGGGAGAACAAGTATTTGATACACTGCTGATTTTGCAGGTTTTCCTACTTACAAAGCATGTAGAGGTCTGTAATTTTTTATCATAGGTACACTTCAACTGTGAGAGACGGAATCTAAAACAAAAATCCAGAAAATCACATTGTATGATTTTTAAGTAATTAATTTGCATTTTATTGCATGACATAAGTATTTGATACATCAGAAAAGCATAACTTTAATATTTGGTACAGAAACCTTTGTTTGCAATTACAGAGATCATACGTTTACTGTAGGTCTTGACCAGGTTTGCACATACTGCAGCAGGGATTTTGGCCCACTCCTCCATACAGACCTTCTCCAGATCCTTCAGGTTTCGGGGCTGTCGCTGGGCAATATGGACTTTCAGCTCCCTCCAAAGATTTTCTAATGGGTTCAGGTCTGGAGACTGGCTAGGCCACTCCAGGACCTTGAGATGCTTCTTACGGAGCCACTCCTTAGTTGCCCTGGCTGTGTGTTTCGGGTCGTTGTCATGCTGGAAGACCCAGCCACAACCCATCTTCAATGCTCTTACTGAGGGAAGGAGGTTGTTGGCCAAGATCTCGCGATACATGGCCCCATCCATCCTCCCCTCAATACGGTGCAGTTGTCCTGTCCACTTTGCAGAAAAGCATCCCCAAAGAATGATGTTTCCACCTCCATGCTTCACGGTTGGGATGGTGTTCTTGGGGTTGTACTCATCCTTCTTTATCCTCCAAACATGGCGAGTGGAGTTTAGACTAACAGCTCTATTTTTGTCTCATCAGACCACATGACCTTCTCCCATTCCTCCTCTGGATCATCCAGATGGTCATTGGCAAACTTCAGACGGGCCTGGACATGCGCTGGCTTGAGCAGGGGGACCTTGCGTGCGCTGCAGGATTTTAATCCATGACGGCGTAGTGTGTTGTACTAATGGTTTTC
Organism: Coregonus lavaretus; assembly: GCF_964263955.1. Taxonomy (NCBI): domain Eukaryota; kingdom Metazoa; phylum Chordata; class Actinopteri; order Salmoniformes; family Salmonidae; genus Coregonus; species Coregonus lavaretus. The sequence continues at coordinate 7,420,856 of NC_139990.1, read as the reverse complement.
TTTGAAACTGTTGTCCCAGCTCTCTTCAGGTCATTGACCAGGTCCTGCCGTGTAGTTCTGGGCTGATCCCTCATCTTCCTCATGATCATTGATGCCCCACGAGGTGAGACCTTGCATGGAGCCCCAGACCGAGGGTGATTGACCGTCATCTTGAACTTCTTCCATTTTCTAATAATTGCGCCAACAGTTGTTGCCTTCTCACCAAGCTGCTTGCCTATTGTCCTGTAGCCCATCCCAGCCTTGTGCAGGTCTACAATTTTATCCCTGATGTCCTTACACAGCTCTCTGATCTTTGCCATTGTGGAGAGGTTGGAGTCTGTTTGATTGAGTGTGTGGACAGGTGTTTTTTTATACAGGTAACGAGTTCAAACAGGTGCAATTAATACAGGTAATGAGTGGAGAACAGGAGTGCTTCTTAAAGAAAAACTAACAGGTCTGTGAGAGCCGGAATTCTTACTGGTTGGTAGGTGATCAAATACTTATGTCATGCAATAAAATGCAAATTAATTACTTAAAAATCATACAATGTGATTTTCTGGATTTTTGTATTAGATTCCGTCTCTCACAGTTGAAGTGTACCTATGATAAAAATTACAGACCTCTACATGCTTTGTAAGTAGGAAAACCTGCAAAATCGGCAGTGTATCAAATACTTGTTCTCCCCACTGGTATGTATGTATGTATGTGTATATATATGTACAGTTGAAGCCGGAAGTTTACATACACTTAGGTTGGAGTCATTAAAACTAGTTTTTCAACCACTCCACAAATGTCTTGTTAACAAACTATAGTTTGGCAAGTCGGTTAGGACATCTACTTTGTGCATGACACAAGTAATGTTTCCAACAATTGTTTACAGACAGATTATTTCACTTATAATTCACTGTATCACAATTCCAGTGTGTCAGAAGTTTACAAACACTAAATTGACTGTGCCTTTAAACAGCTTGGAAAATGCCAGAAAATGATGTCATGGCTTTAGAAGCTTCTGATAGGCTAATTGACATAATTTGAGTGTATTGGAGGTGTACCTGTGGATGTATTTCACAGCCTACCTTCAAACTCAGTGCCTCTTTGCTTGACATCATGGGAAAATCAAAATAAATCAGCCAAGACCTCAGAAAAAAATGGTAGACCTCCACAAGTCTGGTTCATCCTTGGGAGCAATTTCCAAACGCCTGAAGGTACCACGTTCATCTGTACAAACAACGGTACGCAAGTATAAACACCATGGGACCACGCAGCCGTCATACCGCTCAGGAAGGCGACGCGTTCTGTCTCCAAGAGATGAACGTACTTTGGTGCGAAAAGTGCAAATCCTCTGGTCTGATGAAACAAAAATAGAACTGTTTGGCCAGGGAATGTGTACTAGGATTAAATGTCAGGAATTGTGAAAAACTGAGTTTAAATGTATTTGGCTAAGGTTTGTGTGTGTGTGTATATGTGTGTGTGTGTATATATATATATATATATATATATATATATATATACACACACACAGTTGAAGTCGGATGTTTACATACACCTTAGCCAAATATATTTAAACTCTGTTTTTCACAATTCCTGACATTTAATCCTAGTAAAAATTCCCTGTCTTTGGTCAGTTAGGATCACAACTTTATTTTAAGAATGTGAAATGTCAGAATAATAGTAGAGAATTATTTATTTCAGCTTTTATTTCCTTCATCACATTCCCAGTGGGTCAGAAGTTTACATACTAATTGAGTGTATTTGGTAGCATTGCCTTTAAATTGTTTAACTTGGGTCAAATGTTTCGGGTAGCCTTCCACAAGCTTCCCACAAGAAGTTGGGTGAATTTTGGCCCATTCCTCCTGACAGAGCTGGTATAACTGAGTCAGGTTTGTAGGCTTCCTTGCTCGCACACGCTTTTTCAGTTCTGCCCACACATTTTCTATAGGATTGAGGTCAGGGCTTTGTGATGGTCACTCCAATACCTTGACTTTGCTGTCCTTAAGCCATTTTGCCACAACTTTGGAAGTATGCTTGGGGTCATTGTCCATTTGGAAGACCCATTTGCGACCAAGCTTTAACTTCCTGACTGATGTCTTGAAATGTTGCTTCAATATATCCACATAAATTTCCTTCCTCGTGATACCATCCATTTTGTGAAGTGCACCAGTCCCTCCTGCAGCAAAGCACCCCCACAGCATGATGCTGCCACCCCCGTGCTTCTGGTGTTCTTCGGCTGGCAAGCCCCCCCCCCCCCCCCCCCCCCTTTTCCTCAAAACATAACGATGGTCATTGTGGCCAAACAGTTTTATTTTTGTTTCATCAGACCAGAGGACATTTCTCCAAAAAGTACGATCTTTGTCCCAATGTGCAGTTGCAAACCGTAGTCTGGCTTTTTTATGAAGGTTTTGGAGCAGTGGCTTCTTCCTTGCTGAGCGGCCTTTCAGGTTATGTCGATATAGGACTTGTTTTACTGTGGCTGTAGATACTTTTGTACCTGTTTCCTCTAGCATCTGTTCTGGGATTGATTTGCATTTTTTGCACCAAAGTACGTTAATCTCTAGGAGATAGAACGCGTCTCCTTCCTGAGTGGTATGACGGCTGCGTGGTCCCATGGTGTTTATACTTTTTTCTGAGGTCTTGGCTGATTTCTTTTGATTTTCCCATGATGTCAAGCAGAGGCACTGAGTTTGAAGGTAGGCCTTGAAATACAGGTACACCTCCAATTGACTCAAATTATGTCAATTAGCCTATCGGAAGCTTCTAAAGCCATGACATTTCCTGGAATTTTCCAAGCTGTTTAAAGGCACAGTCAACTTAGTGTATGTAAACTTCTGACCCACTGGAATTGTGATACAGTGAATTATAAGGGAAATAATCTGTCTGTAAACAATTGTTGGAAAAATGACTTGTGTCATGCACAAAGTCCTAACCGACTTGCCAAAACTATAGTTTGTTAACAAGACATTTGTGGAGTGGTTGAAAAACAAGTGTATGTAAACTTCCAACTTCAACTGTGTGTGTGTGTATATATATATATATATATATACAGGTAAAAGTCAGTAAATTAGAATATTTTGAAAAACTTGATTTATTTCAGTAATTGCATTCAAAAGGTGTAACTTGTACATTATATTTATTCATTGCACACAGACTGATGCATTCAAATGTTTATTTCATTTAATTTTGATGATTTGAAGTGGCAACAAATGAAAATCCAAAATTCCGTGTGTCACAAAATTAGAATATTACTTAAGGCTAATACAAAAAAGGGATTTTTTAGAAATGTTGGCCAACTGAAAAGTATGAAAATGAAAAATATGAGCATGTACAATACTCAATACTTGGTTGGAGCTCCTTTTGCCTCAATTACTGCATTAATGCGGCGTGGCATGGAGTCGATGAGTTTCTGGCACTGCTCAGGTGTTATGAGAGCCCAGGTTGCTCTGATAGTGGCCTTCAACTCTTCTGCGTTGTTGGGTCTGGCATTCTGCATCTTCCTTTTCACAATACCCCACAGATTTTCTATGGGGCTAAGGTCAGGGGAGTTGGCTGGCCAATTTAGAACAGAAATACCATGGTCCGTAAACCAGGCACGGGTAGATTTTGCGCTGTGTGCAGGCGCCAAGTCCTGTTGGAACCTGAAATCTCCATCTCCATAGAGCAGGTCAGCAGCAGGAAGCATGAAGTGCTCTAAAACTTGCTGGTAGACGGCTGCGTTGACCCTTGATCTCAGGAAACAGAGTGGACCGACACCAGCAGATGACATGGCACCCCAAACCATCACTGATGGTGGAAACTTTACACTAGACTTCAGGCAACGTGGATCCTGTGCCTCTCCTGTCTTCCTCCAGACTCTGGGACCTCGATTTCCAAAGGAAATGCAAAATTTGCTTTCGTCAGAAAACATGACTTTAGACCACTCAGCAGCAGTCCAGCTCTTTTTTTCCTTAGCCCAGGTGAGACGCTTTTCGCGCTGTTTCTTGGTCAACAGTGCCTTGACACGAGGTATGCGGCAGTTGAAACCCATGTCTTTCAAGCGTCTCTTGGTGGTGGATCTTGAAGCCCTGACTCCAGCAGCTGTCCACTCCTTGTGAATCTCCCCCACATTTTTGAATGGTTTTTTTTTCACAATCTTGACTAGGGCGCGGTGATCCCTATCGCTTGTACACTTTTTCTGACCACAGTTTTTCCTTCCCTTTGCCTCTCTATTAATGTGTTTGGACACAGAGCTCTGAGAACAGCCAGCCTCTTCTGCAATAACCTTTTGTGTCTTTCCCTCCTTGTGCAATGTGTCGATGGTCGCCTTTTGGACAGCTGTCAAATCTGAAGTCTTCCCCATGTTTGTGTAGGCTTCAGAACTGGACTGAGAGACCATTTAAAGCCCTTTGCAGGTGTTTTGAGTTAATCAGCTGATTATTTTGTGGCACCAGGTGTCTTCAAAATGTAACCCTTACACAATATTCTAATTTTGTGACACACGGAATTTTGGATTTTCATTTGTTGCCACTTCAAATCATCAAAATTAAATGAAATAAACATTTGAATGCATCAGTCTGTGTGCAATGAATAAATATAATGTACAAGTTACACCTTTTGAATGCAATTACTGAAATAAATCAAGTTTTTCAAAATATTCTAATTTACTGACTTTTACCTGTGTGTATATATATATATATATATATATATATATATATATATTATTTATTTATTTATTTTTTATATATATTTATTTTTTCGGGGGAAAAACATATTGGGGATTGGAGGTGATGCAGACAATTACATTGATGGAAGTTAATCTATTTGCAATATTAAAGCTGATCTACCCCCTAAAAAAATAAATATGTAAAGGGAGACATATATGCGGCAGGTAGCTTAGTGGGTAAGAGCGTTGTGCCAGTAACCGAAAGGTTGCTGGTTCTAATCCCCGAGCCGACTAGGTGAAAAATCTGTCGATGTGCCCTTAAGCAAGGCACTTAACCCTAATTGCTCCTGTAAGTCGCTCTGGATAAGAGCGTCTGCTAAATGACGTAAATGTATGTAAAAAATGTAAAAAAAGTATGTGAAACATCTGATGGTTACCAAGAAGAGGGTTGGGAAACCCTGTGGTGGAGGGACAGCTCAGTATGGTATAGAAAATACCAAATTGTCAAATGTGTTTTAAGGGCTTGCAGCTGCTTTATGTAATTGTGGAATTTCATTAGGATGTGTGTACACAGATTAGTTATAGGAATGTAGGTAGCGTGTTCATTTACCAGTTAGTGTTCCTATGCTGCTCCTGTCCTGACCCCTTACAGGAAACAGAATTATGTGATTTATTTAATAACCCTTTTATTAACCCTCCCTCTCTTTATGTCAACAGAGCCATGACTTCAGAAAAGAGACATTCAGTCAGGGAGGAGGTGGTGAGGATGCCAGGGTATGTAGACCTTCTTACCTTGATACCTTCTACATTAGAAGAGCACTGGAGTAGCAGTAAGGCTCCTGAATACGTCACATGTATGCTTCTCAGATCAGGGGTTGTGTGTGAGCGAGAGGGACTGAGACGAAGAGTGATTTACAGAGATGGAATCCAAGATGTGTATCCAAAGTGTATTATGTTGTGTCCTCGTGTAAATAGGCAGTTTTTTTGGTGGGGGGGGGGGGGTTGTATATATTTCGCTTTCCATCCTTAACTATATATACTTTCCTGCAACCCGCCTCACCCAATGTGGAACGGATTCTATTATTTATTTTATCAAGAACCCACGGCTGAAACTAGCCAGCTAACTAGCTACTTGCAATTAGCTATTGCTATTAGCCACCGTTAGCGGTCTTCACCACTGTCCGTGGCCTGCACTACCTACCTACCAGCCAGCTCTAGCCTGGACAATTACCGGCCAGTCTTCACAGCGTGCTATCGACCCAGAGCATTTTGGATTTTCTGCCAGAATCACTGAATCACTGGACCTTAACACCGGATCATCACAACTAGCTAGCTGCAACCGAATGGATGTTGTTGTTGGCTAATCCTCACTTGTCCCAAAGCTAGCACCAGTTAGCCTTGAGCTAGCCTCGAGCCAGGCCCATCTTCCGGCTATCCACCTCTCTGTCAACCGGACGGGACCTCCTAGTGTCGACACGGAGCCCCGCCGATCCATCACGACTGGTCTGCCGACGTAATCGTCTAATGTGGTTTCAACAGGCTTCCCGTTTCGACGACCACGAAGATCCATCTGCTAGCACCGGCCCGCTAGCATTGTCAATCAACAGCCGTGCCTCCTGCTCGCCTGTGCTGTAGCAGCCTACGAACTGCTCCTGGACTTACCTATTGCTGTTCACTGGACCTTATGATCACTCAGCTACACATCTGATGCCCGCTGGACTGTTCCTTTACACGGTACCCCATCCTGTTTAGCCTTAGCCCAAACTTTCGTTGCCATTACCAGTTGTTGTCTTAGCCCTCTCGAATAACACCTGTGATTGCGTTATGCCTCTCTCCCATGTCAATATGCCTAGCCTATTGCTGTTTGGGTTAGTTGTTATTGTACTATTTCACTGTAAAGCCCCCAGTCCCGCTCAACCTACCTCAGATAGCTTCTTTGTCCCACCCCCCATACACGCGAGGACAGGCTCAATCGGTACCTCCAGTGATGCTATCGCTTTAATCGTTACCCAATGATTAGGTGTACCTCCACTGTAATCATATCCTTCCATATCCTTGTCTGTACATAATGCCCTGAATCTTTTCTACAACGCCTGGAAATCTGCCCCATTTATTCTCTGTACCCAACACACTAGAATACCAGTTCTTAAAGCCTTTAGCCGTATACTTATTCTATTCCTCCTCTGGTGATGTAGAGGCTAACCCAGGCCCTGCAGCCCCCAGTATCACTCCTACTCCCCAGGCGCTATCATTTGTTGACTGCTGTAACCATAAAAGCCTTGGTTTCTTGCATGTTAACATCGGAAGCCTCCTCCCCAAGTTTGAGTTATTCACTGCGTTGGCACACTCTGCCAACCCTGATGTTCTAGCAGTGTCTGAATCCTGGCTTAGGAAGGCCACCAAAAATTCAGAAATGTCCATCCCAAACTACAACATTTTCCGTCTGGATAGAACTGCCAAAGGGGGTGGAGTTGCAATCTACTGTAGAGAGAGCCTGCAGAGCTCTATCATACTATCCAGGTCTGTGCCCAAACAGTTTGAGCTCCTACTTCTAAAAATCCACCTTTCCAGAAATAAGTATCTCACTGTTGCCGCTTGCTACAGACCCCCCTCAGCCCCCAGTTGTGCCCTGGACACCATATGTGAACTGATTGCCCCCCATCTATCCTCAGAGTTCGTACTGCTTGGTGACCTAAATTGGGATATGCTTAACACCCCGGCCATCCTACAATCCAAACTAGATGCCCTCAATCTCACACAAATTATCAAGGAACCTACCAGGTACTACCCTAAATCCGTAAACATGGGCACCCTCATAGATATCATCCTGACTAACTTACCCTCTAAATACACCTCCGCTGTCTTCAACCAGGATCTCAGCGATCACTGCCTCATTGCCTGCGTCCGTAATGGGTCCGCGGTCAAATGACCACCCCTCATCACTGTCAAACCCCTTCTAAAACACTTCAGCGAGCAGGCCTTTCTAATTGACCTCATTCCGTCAGTAGAGGATGCCTGGATGTTCTTCAAAAGTGCTTTCCTCTCCATCTTAAATAAGCATGCCCCTTTCAAAAAATGCAGAACTAAGAACAGATATAGCCCCTAGTTCACCCCAGACTTGACTGCCCTTGACCAGCACAAAAACATCCTGTGGCATACAGCATTAGCATCGAACAGCCCCCGCGATATGTGGGGAACTTTTCAGGGAAGTCAGGAACCCATATACACATTCAGTTAGGAAAGCAAAGGCTAGCGTTTTCAAACAGAAATTTTCATCCTGTAGCACTAACTCCAAAAAGTTTTGGGACACTGTAAAGTCCATGGAGAATAACACTGTCACCACCGATAAATCTATGATAATCGAGAATTTCAATAAGCATTTTGCTACGGCTGGCCATGCTTTCCACCTGGCTACCCCTGCCCCGGCCACCAGCTCTGCACCCTCCGCTGCAACTTGCCCATGTCCCCCCCTGCTTCTCCTTCACCCAAATTCAGATAGCTGATGTCCTGAAAGAACTGCAAAATCTGGACCCCTACAAATCAGCTGGGCTAGACAATCTGGACCCTTTCTAAAATTAGCCGCCGTAATTGTCGCAACCCCTATTACTAGGCTGTTCAACCTCTCTTTCGTATCGTCTGAGATCCCCAGAGATTGGAAAGCTGCCGCGGTCATCCCCCTCTTCAAAGGGGGTGACACACTACATCCAAACTGTTACAGACCTATATCCATCCTACCCTGCCTTTCGAAAGTATTTGAAAGCCAAGTTAACAAACAGATCACCGACCACTTCGAATCCCACAGTACCTTCTCCGCTATGCAATCTGGTTTCAGAGCTGGTCATGGGTGCACCTCCGCTACGCTCAAGGTCCTAAACGATATAATAACCACGATTGATAAAAGACAGTACTGTGCAGCAGTCTTCATCGACCTGGCCAAGGCTTTTGACTCTGTCAATCACCGCATTCTTATTGGCAGACTAAATAGCCTTCGTTTCTCAAATGACTGCCTTGCCTGGTTCACCAACTACTTCTCAGATAGATTTCAGTGTGTCAAATCGGAGGGCCTGTTGTCTGGATCTCTGGCAGTCTCTATGGGGGTGCCACAGGGTTCAATTCTCGGGCCGACTCTATTCTCTGTGTACAGTGGGGGGGGGAAAAAGGTATTTAGTCAGCCACCAATTGTGCACGTTCTCCCACTTAAAAAGATGAGAGGCCTGTAATTTTCATCATAGGTACACGTCAACTATGACAGACAAATTGAGGAAAAAAATTCCTGAAAATCACATTGTAGGATTTTTAATGAATTTATTTGCAAATCATGGTTGAAAATAAGTATTTGGTCACCTACAAACAAGCAAGATTTCTGGCTCTCACAGACCTGTAACTTCTTCTTTAAGAGGCTCCTCTGTCCTCCACTCGTTACCTGTATTAATGGCACCTGTTTGAACTTGTTATCAGTATAAAAGACACCTGTCCACAACCTCAAACAGTCACACTCCAAACTCCACTATGGCCAAGACCAAAGAGCTGTCAAAGGACACCAGAAACAAAATTGTAGACCTGTACCAGGCTGGGAAGACTGAATCTGCAATAGGTAAGCAGCTTGGTTTGAAGAAATCAACTGTGGGAGCAATTATCAGGAAATGGAAAACATACAAGACCACTGATAATCTCCCTCGATCTGGGGCTCCACGCAAGATCTCACCCCGTGGGGTCAAAACGATCACAAGAACGGTGAGCAAAAATCCCAGAACCACACGGGGGGACCTAGTGAATGACCTGCAGAGAGCTGGGACCAAAGTAACAAAGCCTACCATCAGTAACACACTACGCCACCAGGGACTCAAATCCTGCAGTGCCAGACGTGTCCCCCTGCTTAAGCCAGTACATGTCCAGGCCCGTCTGAAGTTTGCTAGAGTGCATTTGGATGATCCAGAAGAGGATTGGGAGAATGTTATATGGTCAGATGAAACCAAAATATAACTTTTTGGTAACTCAACTCGTCGTATTTGGAGGACAAAGAATGCTGAGTTGCATCCAAAGAACACCATACCTACTGTGAAGCATGGGGGTGGAAACATCATGCTTTGGGGCTGTTTTTCTGCAAAGGGACCAGGACGACTGATCCGTGTAAAGGAAAGAATGAATGGGGCCATGTATCGTGAGATTTTGAGTGAAAACCTCCTTCCATCAGCAAGGGCATTGAAGATGAAACGTGGCTGGGTCTTTCAGCATGACAATGATCCCAAACACACCGCCCGGGCAACGAAGGAGTGGCTTCGTAAGAAGCATTTAAGGTCCTGGAGTGGCCTAGCCAGTCTCCAGATCTCAACCCCAAGAAAATCTTTGGAGGGAGTTGTTTTCTTCAAACCAAGCTGCTTACCTATTGCAGATTCAGTCTTCCCAGCCTGGTGCAGGTCTACAATTTTGTTTCTGGTGTCCTTTGACAGCTCTTTGGTCTTGACCATAGTGGAGTTTGGAGTGTGACTGTTTGAGGTTGTGGACAGGTGTCTTTTATACTGATAACAAGTTCAAACAGGTGCCATTAATACAGGTAACGAGTGGAGGACAGAGGAGCCTCTTAAAGAAGAAGTTACAGGTCTGTGAGAGCCAGAAATCTTGCTTGTTTGTAGGTGACCAAATACTTATTTTCCACCATAATTTGCAAATAAATTCATTAAAAATCCTACAATGTGATTTTCTGGATTTTTTTCTTCTCAATTTGACAGGCCTCTCTCATCTTTTTAAGTGGGAGAACTTGCACAATTGGTGGCTGACTAAATACTTTTTTCCCCCACTGTAACTTCTAGGCAAATCCCCGCCTTATCTTAGCTCATTGGTCACCATAGCAACACCCACCCGTAGTATGTGCTCCAGCAGGTATATCTCACTGGTCATCCCCAAAGCCAACACCTCCTTTGGCCGCCATTCCTTCCAGTTCTCTGCTGCAAATGACTGGAACGAACTACAAAAATCTCTGAAGCTGGAGACTCTTATCTCCCTCACTAACTTTAAGCATCAGTTGTCAGAGCAGCTTACCGATCACTGTACCTGTACACAGCCCATCTGTAATTAGCCCACCCAACTACCTCATCCCCATATTGTTATTTATTTTGCTCATTTGCACCCCAGTATCTCTATTTGCACATCATCTTCTGCACATCTATCACTCCAGTGTTAATACTAAATTGTAATTATTTTGCACTATGGCCTATTTATTGCCTTACCTCCATAACTTACTACATTTGCACACACTGTATATAGATTTTCTATTTTCTATTATGTTATTGACTGTACGTTTTTGTTTATTCCATATGTAACTCTGTGTTGTTGTTTTTATCGCACTGCTTTGCTTTATCTTGGCCAGGTCGCAGTTGTAAATGAGAACTTGTTCTCAACTGGCTTACCTGGTTAAATAAAGGTAAAATAAAAAACTTGCATGCAACACGTAGTGAGTGCCTGGTAATCTGTGTTCCTATCAGCTGCTGTGAAATCTGACCCCTTTGACTTCCAGGCGAACCCTGACCCCAACCAGTGCCTGGGGGTGTTTGGGCTGAGCCTGTACACCACAGAGAAGGACCTGAGGGAAGTGTTTGGCCGGTACGGCCCGCTGGCCGGGGTTAACGTGGTGTATGACCAGCGCACTGGGCGCTCCCGCGGCTTCGCCTTCGTCTACTTCGAGAGGATCGACGACTCCAAGGAGGTATGGGACAAACTGAGAAGTCTGGGCCTCTCGCAATTTGTCTTTCCTCAATTATTGCGTCCTCTCTCCTTGCCTCAACCTATTCGAGTAGAGAGGTCTAAGTCCCTCCCCTCTGACCTTCTTGTCCAATTGTTTTTGATAAGGAGGAGAGGAAAGAGGAATCGAGGAAAGATTAATTGAGAGAGTGTTTAGGAAAAACGTTATGGGTCTTATTCAGAACCAATTTTATTGTCGTAAGAAGTGCTGTTGATCATTGGGTAATACAGTAATACCTAAGAACTGATGGTAACTTTGCTTGTGGTGCCATCAAACGCCTTATTCCTCAATCGTTGAAGATCTAAAAGGATCAAGATCCAGTTATTTTGCTAATTCATCTTGAACCATTGATATTGTACACTGACTAGTCCGTACGCTGTTTCGTTTTCATATTGTATCTGTGGTAGTGTTAAGTGTGATCACTCATAAGCACCACCAGGTGTCAGGCTTGCCATTCACTTAAAGTTCCCTGTGGTACCAGTCACACAGGGAACTCTTCACTGTAATGAAGGTTCTAAACCCAGAGGCCCAACATCGAGACTTCGGGGACTGCTTTGCGAAGCAGACTCGGCAGACCAGGGTTTGAGAAGTCAATGAGAGAAGTGAGAAATTCTTCCTTAGTTGTTAGATTTCTCAAAATCTAATGGCACAGCTTGGATTCGCACCTATATCTTTAGTATCTGAACATGTTACTCCAACCTTGTGAAAGTGACAAACTGACACATCTTCATAAAAAAACAACTTTATATCGAAGGAGTGCCTTTGATTTGACGGCCTGCACATGCTCAGTTCGGTGCGAGATATTAGACCCGATGACGTGTTTCTGCGTATGAGCTTAGCTAGCCAACGTTGCCATGACATCACCTACAAGGGTGATCGGGGATTTCTATCGGAGAAGCAGTTTCAACAAATCTTCATACTAAACCATCTATCGGCTCAGTGTTGGATCAATGGGAGAGTGCAAGTTTTGTGCTCAGTATGCACCCCAAACCTTTCCATGTGCAAATAGAACCCAGAGTTGAGATGGAGAGAAGCTCATTTTCAGAGTAACTGATTTTAAACTATCATTTTGTTCCTCATCTCTCTGTTTCCCTAGGCGATGGAACGTGCCAACGGTATGGAGCTGGACGGGAGACGTATCAGAGTGGACTTTTCCATCACCAAGAGGGCCCACACCCCTACGCCTGGCATCTACATGGGCCGACCCACACAGTAAGTATAGGATGGTGAATCTGTGCTCATTTTTTGATTTGCAGATGTCCACCTGTCTTGCTGCACTGTTTTGTCTCCTGTGGGTATTGCTGTGTCTGTTTTTTCCTTCTTGGATGTCGTTGTGTGATGTAGTGATACTGGGGGATAGTGTTACTTTGTTTATTGGGAGTTAAGGGCTGTGTGAAATGGCACCCTATCCCCTATGTAGGGAATCTGGTGGCATATCGGACGCAGCCAGGGGTTGTGTTTTAGGGAATCTTGTACTCTCAGTAAACATGAACTTGTCCCTTTCCTCAGTAATGGTGGCGGTGGAGAGCGAAACAGTGGCAGCAGTGGTGGAGGGAGGAGGGGACGGGACTCATACGACCGATACGACGATCGACGGGGCGGCGGCTATGACCGTGGATACGACCGTGGATACGATCGGGGAGACCGGGGATACGACAGATATGACGATTACGACAAGTACAGGTCAGTTATACTCAGGATGTTGACTTCATTCAATAGATTAACATCGGAGATACCCTCAGGTAGCTATGAATATATTGGAATTCAAAATGTTAATTTTATCTAGAGGTAACTCATTAACATTGTTGGTGTTCTTCGGGTTACACTTGAGGGGATGAATGGGGTTACTTGTCCAATGCTGGCTGATATTGTGAGTTATTCTTTATACACTAGTGTAAATCTTTTTGTTCTCTCTCCCTCCTACAGTCGCAGGCGCTCTCCCTCTCCCTACTACAGTCGATACAGGTCACGCTCCAGGTCTCGCTCATACAGCCCACGTAAGTACACACGCATGCCTCTAAACAGCTTTTGTTACATTTTAAACCATACTCAGTGGTGTTTGATGTCTGAGAGAGCCTATCACACTAACATGGATCCTTGTCTCTTTGCAGGACGATACTAACAAACTTCCATCAAGATTAAGTTTTCCTTTTCTTCGTGACCCACATGGGAACGGAGCCGTTCGGGAGTGTTGTCAAGCTAACTAAAGTGTATATCTACTGACAAAAGCTCCTCTGCAACTTAGCACGAAAGTCGGAGTTCGGAAGGAGAGTTGTTTGTTTACGTGCTGTAGACGTCTTGATTTTTAGACTTTTTCGATGCATCCATGTAGTGTGTGCTGAAGACCCAGAGGGTGGTAATGAAACCTGTTGAGCCTGTTTTGAGTATCTTTTAAAAAGCACCCTTCTCCTTCATCACTGATCTGTAAGTGACTGGATAAGTGGAAGCATGGTATACATTTTATTGCTTTCACCAATCCAGCCTTGTCAGATCAGTGATTAAGGAAGAAAGGATGTATTTAATATTCAAACAGGCTCTTTGGTTTTAGTAGTAGGAGGAAATGTTAAATGGATCTGAGAGTATCAGTGGATTGAGGAGGGTCTTCGTTTTTGATTCGGATGTTTATCGTCGGGATACCTCCAGAGATTTTTATTTTGATGTTTGATAATTTTTTCTTTTTATGGAAATAAAAACTCAAATCCTGGTGCGTGATGGTGATTTTTGAGCTTGATTCTGATATGAAAGTGAAGCTGTGAGGGTACCACTCAAAATAATGTCTCACAGATATGCATTAGTCAATACAGATGTTTGGATTATATTGATATTAAGAACTTCTAGACCACAGTGCACGTCCTAATCAAGTTTTCCTGTTTGAGCAACAGAAACTTGCGGAAGTATATGTGAAAGAATTGCTCATAAGAATGGTACACACATTTGTGCTGCTCATGCTTGATAAACGTGGCCTCTGCTTTTCAGACATGTATCGCTTTACTGAAATATACCTACTTCTCAAGCTTATATCCTCTTTCCTGATTTTCATTGTATTCAGCCCATCTCTGATCAAACAAGTGAAAATTCCCTCTTCCAATTTGCCCCTCTGTTTTTCACAATACAATTGTTTTACTATGTAATGATACATACACTAGTCAGACTCCTTCATAGGGTGTGTTCAGCACTGTGAACCATTCACAACACTGCAGATAGCAATACACCATAGAGATAGAGGACACGTTGTGGCATCTGAGTGCACAGGCAGGGCCATTGAGTCCATCTCCATTTTGAAGTAGTCATAATTTATTCTATAACTTCTATGAGTTGGTAAACAAAGGGTGCATATTGCCACCTGGAGTGTTTGATCAGGTAGAAAGCCACGGTTGGCGATTTACTACCATCTGCAGTTATGGAATGTTGCTTCTAGAGTATAATTAATTGGCTGATAACTCCTAATGACTTGGATGGAATTATGTGATCATTTCTTAACCCATAGCAAGTCTCCCCAGTTGACTACTTCAAAATTGTGAAAGTTCTCAATGGCGCTGCCCATTTAAAAACTGGCTTTTGGGAACTCGAGTCTACACTATCTATCTCTATGCAATTCACTCCACAGAAAGAACCTGTTCTCCACATAAAATAGCAATTACTGCCTCAATCCTCAAGTAGGCACAACTACAGGAAGTTCAGTTTGAAATGTGTGGTGTAGAACAGCAGATAATTTCTCTGTCATGTAGAATAGACCACAGGGATTGTGTCATCTCTATGCATTGCATTTCTATCTGCCACGCTGAATAATCCAATCAGACAGAGAGTGACACACCTTGTCTGAGAAAACACTCAACAGGATGGGTGTGATCCACACAGTCAATGGTGTGATCAGATGGGGGGACCATCAATCTAATGAACACACAGATTGGTATGGAAGGGTAAAGAAGTAGTGAAAAGAATGAAGAGCATTGTGATTCAGGCAGGCTAGGTGACTGGTCAGAGGCAGTGAAACTGAGAAGTGATAGAGGGGTGGGAACCTCAACGTTTATCTGGTGTATCTGGAGACCTTGGCACTGATGATACCGGAGCCCACTGAAGTGGGTGATGGCTACCATCACACCACTGATGACACTGTGGTTACTGTGGGGTCAGAAACATAAACATTAGAAAATAATGCTATAAGTTACAGTTCAAGGATCAAAGTGCAAAGTCTGTCTTAAGAGCTAATTATTTTTATTCCAAGATACAGTTACTAGGGAAAATATAAGTAAGTAGACCAACCCTACTAGTTTATGTTAGTGGCGCAGTGGTCTAAGGCACTGCATCGCAGTGCTAGCTGTGCCACTAGAGATCCTGGTTCGAATCCAGGCTCTGTCGTAGCTGGCCGCGACCGGGAGACCCATGGGGCGGCGCACAATTGGCCCAGCGTCGTCCAGGGTAGGGGAGGGAATGGCCGGCAGGGATGTAGCTCAGTTGGTTGAGCATGGCGTTTGCAACGCCAGGGTTGTGGGTTTGATTCCCACGGGGGGCCAGTATGAAAAATAAAAAAATAATGTATGCACTCACTAACTGTAAGTCGCTCTGGATAAGAGCGTCTGCTAAATGACTAAAATGTAAATGTAATGTTGACCAATAGAGTTTCATCTTCCCCTTGCAAGGGGAATGGCTACAGAGAATGAGGTCATATTTTGAGGCTATCTTTGAAAATAGTAGAGTTGCACATGTTTGAAAGAGCATGTCATAAGACCACTTTCACCTTTCTCTGACTGCCTTTATCAGCATCACCACCTGCTACAGACACTGGTTGGTGAATAGTAATGCAAACATGGTTGAAAATTAATCATAGGGGACAAATGTAACATTACAAATGCAGACAGAGGAGTAAGTTTTACCTGCAGGATGGTGAGGCTTTTCGCTGGATGAGACTGGGGAAACATCATAGCCAATCAAATCATATCCAAGCACTGGTGAATCAAACATGCTGAGCTTAAACCAATAAAACAAAGTTGTCTAAGGAAATGTAAAAGTTACTTTAACGTGTGGAAACCAAATGAGTGGCCCTCGAGGTTGAACCCCAACAACTGCATGGCTATCTCTGCTATATGTCTGCAAGGAAAAACAGTGGCGCAAGGATAACCTCTGCCAGAGACGGAAGAGGAAGCGAGACACCCCACTCGCTGTTTTTTTCTGGTTCAATTAAAGTCAATGAAGTAGACCAGACCCAGCTGCTATTGCATTGGTGTCTATGGGAGACACCCAGTTAAGTAGACCAGAACTGACCATTTTATTCCAATGGTAAACGGCCTGAGTGAACTATCTTTATTTATCCACCATCTTTGCCTCTGCCTCACAGTTAAGATGAGTTGATAGGCTATTCCCTAACCTCAGGTCAGAGGCATAATGTGTGTCCCAAAGGGCAGCCATATTCTCTATATTGTGCATTCCTAATGAATAGTTCCGCCCAGATCCAAAACAACCCTAGTTCCTACCGCTTCTGTGTTTGCAGATTTGAAAAGACAAGATAGGTGTAAGCAACATGGTGAAAGAGATCTAATGTATTCTCTGCCATTTTGCTTAAACCTCTCTGTCTCTTTCAGATCTGCAAACACCAAAGAAGTAGGCTAGGGTCTAGGGGTGTTTTTTTGACAGAGTTTATAACTGTTCATCATCCTGATCTATCACGACTGTCTATAGACTGTTTAGAGCTACTTTAACTCCGTTACTATTCAGCATGATTATGTAGTATCTCAATTAATCAGACAAGATCCATTTTCCATTTACCAAAGGCCTATTCAAGATTTTCCTCTTGTAGGACAATAAACGTGATTCTGATTCTGGGTGCAAAGTTCACACCATGGCAGATTAAAACATGATGTACATTCTAGAACATAGAACAGACATGATCCACTATCATGTAATACGTAAGTTATTACACTCTATTCATCACACTTCTATCTGCAACATTCTGAACGTTGCACTCTGCTAAATTTTCACTTATTGTTAATTCATTTTTTTAATCAAAAGATTTTAAAAAATTAATGATGTCTAGATTTGTTTGTTTTTTGTCATTTGAAATCCTACTGGCTGCCAGCTTGCAGGCCAGGATTGGTTTTATTGGTGAGATGTGTTTCAATATGTTTGCTTTTCAAATTTAGCATGCAGAGGCTTGGTCTGAACTTCAGAAAACTATCTCTCTGAAGTGTTTTCTGTTATCTTCTTATAAATTAATGTGTGTGTTATATAGTACATTTTACAAAAGGCACTAGGTACAGTTGCTTTCATACAACACCAATAAATAACTGTTTCAAATAACACCAAAATCCAACATTGATCACAAGTTAATTGTATATAAATTCCAAAATAAATTGGAAATGAGTGAATAAATTAACATAGCCTAATGTAATTAAGTGACTTGAAGTGTAGTTTGCATCAGAGCTTAGGTCAGTTCCATTTCACCTTAAGTCCACTCAGGAACTAATTTGATGTAACTTAATTAATAAACAATATTTAGATTCATTTTCAAATCATGAGGTTATCGTTCATAAATGTGTTTTCTGTATTGAACTGGAGTAAGAAAATCTACCATGAAATGACGATATACTGCAACTTCATACTACAAATAATTTATATCAAGAAAATTAGCTGACATATAAATAACATCAGTTGATTTGTTGTTTCATGTAATATTGTACAGTGTCTGAAATACTACTTTCACATCTACACTACCGGTCAAAAGTTTTAGAACACCTACTCATTCAAGGGTTTTTCTACATTTTTACTATTTTCTACATTGTAGAATAATAGTGAAGACATCAAAACTATGAAATAACACATATGGAATCATGTAATAACCAAAAAAGTGTTAAACAAATCAAAATATATTTTATATTTGAGATGCTTCAAATAGCCACCCTTTTCCTTGATGACAGCTTTGCACACTCTTGGCATTCTCTCAACCAGCTTCACCTGGAATGCTTTTCCAACAGTCTTGAAGGAGTTCCCACATATGCTGAGCACTTGTTGGCTGCTTTTCCTTCACTCTGCCATCCGACTCATCCCAAACCATCTCAATTTGGTTGAGGTCGGGGGATTGCGGAGGCCAGGGCATCTGATGCAGCACTCCATCACTCTCCTTCTTGGTAAAATAGCCCTTACACAGCCTGGAGGTGTGTTGGTTCATTGTCCTGTTGAAAAACAAATTATAGTCCCACTAAGCGCAAACCAGATGGGCTGGCGTATCGCTGCAGAATGCTGTGGTGTCTTGAATTCTAAATAAATCACAGACGGTGTCACCAGCAAAGCACCCCCACACCATAACACCTTCTCCTCCATGCTTTACGGTGGGAACTACACATGCGGAGATCATCCGTTCAAGCACACAGCGTCACACAAAGACACGGCTGTTGGAACCAAAAATATCAAATTTGGACTCCAGACCAAAGGACTAATTTCCACCGGTCTAATGTCCATTGCTCGTGTTTCTTGGCCCAAGCAAGTCTCTTCTTCTTATTGGTGTCCTTTAGTAGTAGTTTCTTTGCAGCAATTCGACCATGAAGGCCTGATTCACACAGTCTCCTCTGAACAGATGATGTTGAGATATGTCTATTACTTGAACTCTGTGAAGCATTTATTTGGGCTGCAATTTCTGAGGCTGGTAACTCTAATGAACTTATCCTCTGCAGCAGAGGTAACTCTGGGTCTTCCATTCCTGTGGCGGTCCTCATGAGAGCCAGTTTTATCATAGTGTTTGATGGTTTTTGTGACAGCACTTGAAGAAACTTTCAAAGTTCTTGAAATGTTCCGTATTGACTGACCTTCATGTCTTAAAGTAATGATGGACTTTCGTTTGTCTTTGAGCTGTTCTTGCCGTAATATGGACTTGGTATTTTACCAAATAGGGCTATATTCTGTATTACCCCCCCCCCACCTTGTCACAGCACAACTGATTGGCTCAAACACATTAAGAAGGAAAGAATGTGTGGAATTTAACTTTTAACAAGGCACACCTGTTAATTGAAATGAATTCTAGGTGACTACCTCATGAAGCTAGTTGAGAGAAGGCCAAGAATGTGAAAAGCTTTCAATAAAGCCAAAGGGTGGCTATTTGAAGAATCTCAAATATAAAACATATTTTGATTTGTTTAACACTTTTTTGGTTACTCCATGACTCTATATGTGTTATTTCATAGTTTTGTTGTTTTCACTATTATTCTACAATTTAGAAAATAGTAAAAATAAAGAAAAACCCTTGAATGAGAAGGTGTTCTAAACCTTTTGACCAGTAGTGTATTTTCTGGACAGGTTTCTGACAACAAGTTAATTGCTGTTTTCAAACAAATATTTAATTCTTATAACATTCCTAAAAGTCACATTTCCTAAGCTATTTGTAAATGTATTACAATAAATATCGGTGAACATCTTCACCAGCAATACTATGCTTCACTAATTGAATAGATCACACTTACATTCACATAAAATAGGCCTAGATCCAGACTGGAAAAAAGGGTATTGAACAACAATTTGAATGGATAGAATCCAAAGCGAAGCACTTAAAAAACTGTCTTCAACATCTTTTTTTTTTATAAAGAACTATATAACGGGCACAAACAGTGTTTTGAACTTAAATGTTCATTCATTTCATTTTGTCATTCACTTAGAACCTTTCATTACCAATAATATACATTCTTTTTAGAATGATTATTGAAGTAGACCTAGGCAGAACACCGCCATTTTCTGTGCACAATATATTAGTGAAAGTCTATAGGGTGACCTCACAGGGGAAAATACCAATCCAACTCGAAAAAAACAAAAAAATGTAAGGCACATTTCATGCAATTTAAGAATAATCTATGGATGTCGGTCGAAATAAGTTATTTATCCATATCATATCGATTATAAAAATCGTTGGAGAAAAGTTCTCACACGTTTTTTCAACATTCACTACAACATGGCGTTCACTACAAGAATGCCCCATACATTCTAGATCAAGCAGTCAGCCAATGGAATGCATTGAGACTAACAAGAGATGATTCGAGATATTCGACTGAAGTATAAATAAATAAATAAATAGATAAAGGGATCTCACCCAAAACGGTTCCCCTACTTCACTGAATGACGGGAACGAATGAGGCATTGTTCCCCCACAACACGACACATCAATACATAGCCTATTGTTTAAACTTAAACATTGCTTCATTATGGAAAGAAATATCATAGTATTTGGTATTACAATCTCACCGATGTTTCCCGTGTGCTTTCCATTCTTAAAAATCTCAAATCATTCCACACAAGACGCAGTCTTGGGTATATGAATATTTCTTTATGTAAGCCTGTTTACCCCTAAGGAATAAAGCCATACCAAATTTTCCTCCAAAGAATGGGGGCGGGGACTTTTTCTGTACATTCTTCACTGATATATTCACCACTTTGCAGTTCCTTAGCGCCTTGTACAAGCCTGGAATCGTAACCAAGAGAAGGATTGCGCACATTGTAAACAAAGTGTAGAATCTAAGTCACACTGACAGTCCAATATTTTATCTATATGAACACATAGCATATTTCACATTTCCAGAAAACAGTATCATATAAACATTTTGTTATTTCACAACAGATGGAATTAGAGTTGGGCTCATTGAATAAATCGACTCAATTGTGCGGGTTTATTGAAGGAATAGGCTTGACTATTGAACTAAAACGAATTAATTACACAGTTGTTTATTGATTGTTGAAAGGAAAGTATGGTTTTATGTTGATGAAAAGATGACACATCCTTATTTTCACCATTTAATACATTACAGGTGAATTTGCGAAGCAGACATAGAGGTGTTTGAAACCATCTAATTTACCTTCTTGTAATTCTCTTTTTTTATTTTGTATTTATAAGATAATTTCCATCTCCAACTTTAACTAATTTGAACAACACATATAATGGGACTGCTCTTGTGGAGTAGCCTAACATGCATCTAGTCGCATCTTAATTATTTCGTTAGATTAGGAACGTGTTATTACCTTTATTCATAAACAGTGAAAAAACTAATTTTTTTCGCGCGCTGATTCATATAGAACAGCAGTACAGAAGAGCCAATGAATGAACACGCTGAGTTCGAGCCAGCGAGAGTAGTGGGGAGCGAGAATGAGCTCTCTGATTGGTCAGTCTTTCCAACCAATAGGAGAGCACTCTATGTTTGGCCAACACACAGTACGTCAATTTAAAGTGCTGCCAGTGCCATAGCAGAGGGCCTACCATTTTAGGCTTTGACAATACCAGCTTATTTCCTTTTTTCTAACATGAACATGTCCATAAAACTCAATTGTTGTTATGTTTTCTAGAACCAAGTGACTAACTTTTCCTGCAGTTACACATTTGAAGAAGGCATTTTAGCAGTATGCCATGACAATGGCTACACACGATTTAAAAGTTGAATAAACGATATGCACACACAAATGGTATAGATACTGGCTAAATTATGGACTATCCTGCTCTGGTATGTGTGCGTAAAATACTATTCAACAGTAGCCATGCATGCGTTTCGAATTACATTTTATGGATTACACTTTCATTCTATTATTCCCTCCAAATTTCTAAACCCGAAAACCTTTTTTATTTTCACCATAAAAGTAAAGTCCATGCGTTTGATTAATGTTAACACTAATTGAATCTAGTACAAAAATGGAGAAGAAACTTGTTTCAGAACGTTTTCAGGAAGGAAGAGAACACCTATCCATTGTAACGCCATTAAGAGCAATGGGGCACACAGGCAGTGGCCGCTCATTGTAGGCTTGTGTGTAACATGGATCACTTCGATTAAATTAAATTAACTTAACTAAATAACTCTGTTGTATTGCTACTTTTGTTGGCGCCTTTGAACTTGCACGCTCTCCGGGGACCAATGAAGTAACAAAGTAGCAATGGAAGTATGGCCTATCAGAATGGATAACGGGCTGAGACCATGCATAGGCTATGCTAAATGTAGCATAATACATTTTGTAAGACTACTTTGGAATGAAAGTCCATGTTTGAACTTGCGTTGTGAACTGCATCTACCCGAAACTACAATAATTTTACACTAAATACATATCAACAAGTGTAATTGTCTGAAGACATGTACTAGGCCAAGCCAGGCTACATTTGATTGAAACTTGCTTGCTTGTTACATTTGTCGCCAGTTCGGTAGGGTCACTTCTCTGTATGAAGAGACCCCTCCCTTTCTGTACTTAGCCTATATCAGAGAGGAAGAGGCGAAGCGAGAGGATTTACTCCTCCTAAAATCTGTCCGCCTGCGATAAGCCCCTTTTTGTATGGAGGTCTATGAGAGAGTGTCGAATTACGTGAGGCTTATTTGATCGAATAGAAGTTTCGTAATGTTTAGGCTGTTACAAATGTACTGATATAAGTGGACGCACGTGGCATTCTAGCAACTTTAAGAAAAACAACTTAGTTGTGCCTTTTGTTCACGGGTGTATCTGCCCTCTCATTGGCTAGAATGGTCCCACCTGATCTTGCCTGCCTTCAATCATTGAGCACATGTATTTCCATTGTTAGAGCGGTCACTCTACTATCTTGTCAATATAATAGGTCATCTTTGCCTACATACCCTCGCCATAAATGTAGTAACAGGTTCACAATATGCAGTATTAGCAGAGACGGAAGAGGAAGCAAGACACCCACTCACTGTTTTTTTTTCTGGTTCAATGAAGGTCAATGAACTAAGTATACCAGACCCAGCTGCTATTGCATTGGTGTCTATGGGAGACACACCCAGTTAAGTATACCGGAACTGAAAAAAAAATTATATGGTAAAAAGCCTGAATGAACTAGCTTCATTTATCCACCATCTTGGTAGTAGCAAGCTCAAAATATTTCTGGTTCTTCTATAGGTTTCTTCTCCAGATAAGTGTTTTCGAAGACGAACAAGCAATCTTGCCCCAGACACCTTATTCCCCTCTCTGCCATTTCGTGTTTACATGGACAAATCTGGCATGTTACTGTATTGTAGAGCAGGGAACCACCTCAACCTTGGTAGAGAAGATGGATGCCGTCATGTGGATGGTAGTAAACGTGTCATTCCCATGTTGACCGGGCCATGGGCCTAGTAGGGGTTGAGGCATTCTAGACTTTCATTGATTCAATCCTATCCAATGTGTTTCACATGCATACATTGTAACAACATCGTGCGATATAATTTATGAATGGCACCTCTCCCCTCTCCCTCTCCCTCTCCCACCATACTTGTTCCATATAGTAGGCCTACACCCACCGCAAGCTCACATGCGTGCGCGCAACCCCCCGCAACATTGCTGTTCCCCTTCTATGGGCGTGCGTGAGTGCACTGCCGTTTTACTATTTCGACCAGCGACCAATGGGAAGCGAGGGTTTGTAGAGAAAGACACACAAATGTGATTCTAGTAAAAGATACACTGGGTTCTCACGGAATCCCTAAACGCACGTAGCTCGCCAGGTTTTCCCCCAAAACCAATCCACTCTTCCCCTCCTTTTCTTTTGACTTCCGTCTCCATGGTCCCCACCCCGGATTCCCGTGACATTTTTCCAATCCAACACTTAATTGAGCAACTGGGATTCCTCACGTGCGGGGTTGATTTGTAGTTTGAACACGTGGCTCATTCAAAATAGCCGGAATATCCGAGTTTTTTTGCTTCCTTTGCCCGTTCTTTTTCTTGTTTTTATTCAGAGGCGGGTGCGAACCTTAACGTGTGACATTCTCTAGGCCAAGGGGTTTGGATGAAGACAAAAAAGTAGTTTATCCCTTTTTCATCCAGCCCGCCATCGTTTTGGAGAGACGTAATAAATAATTACGAATTTATTTTTTGTGCGCAATAGAGGGGCGAGGGAGCGCAAACACGGACGAGGTAGCCCGTCAAATATATCTGTGGCTCGAACGACCGGGGGAAGCACGCCACCGCCACTCCGTTTAGTAGTAAGGCGATTTTGGCGACTCCAAACACTGCACACCCGAGAGAGTAAATAACGGTTAACCTTCTGCGTAAAGGTTGTCAATTTCAGCGCAGAACATGAATAAGCTGTACATTGGAAACGTGAGTGAAGAGGCGAGTGCGGAGGACTTGGAAACTATCTTTGAGCAGTGGAAGATTCCACACAGTGGTCCGTTTCTCGTCAAAACTGGTTATGCGTTCGTGGATTGCCCCGATGAAAAGATTGCAATGAAGGCCATCGACATACTTTCAGGTGAGACAAAAAAAAACGATAAAGGCGTTCGAGCGTTGGGTAAAGGGTACTTTAATTATGGAAATTGCTACGGGTTTACTTTAACCTCTTTAGATGGATGCATGGAGCCCAATATGATGGGTGTGTATTCAGTCTGGTCTTGCCTCTCACTTGGCCCCTGACACCGTATAAGGAAAGTCCATGTCTTTGATTAATTCAAAGTGTTAACACTAATTGAATCTAGTACAAAAATGGAGAAGAAATTTGTTTCAGAACGAAGGAGGGAAGAGAACGCCTATCCATTGTAGCGCCATTCAGAGCAATGGGGCGCACAGGCAGTGGGCGCTCATTGTAGGCTTGTGTGTAACATGGATCACTTCGATTAAATTAACTAAATATAACGTTTGTTGCCGCCTTTGAACTTGCACGCTCTCCGGTGACCAACCAAGTAATAAAGTAACAATGGAAGTATGGCCTAAGTTGTTAAATTGTAGCACACAACAGTGCATTTGCGTATACTGACACACAAGGTGGCTTCATTGTGTATTGGTAAAATGTAGGCCAACGAAATGTAAGACTTTTGCCAAACTACTTTTTATTTAAAATTTAAAAACTACAACTGTACGAAATGTGGGAGGAAAAAGTGGCATTCTGCAGGCCACAATCTAGAAATAAATATACAATTTTACGAAATGTTATCGTATTTAGCTCAGGTGTCGTGGACTTATCACAGTTACCGTAGTTAACCTTTTAGAATTGGCATTCACGTTGGCTATTAATTTAGTGAACATTTTGTAATTTTAATGGTCATACAATTGTGCTACGGATTGCATTGAAAGTAATTTCGTGCAAGGCCATTTTGGTCATAAACTAGGGTAGTTGAGGCCTACTTTTGGCTGCCTGTGAGAACAGTTGAAGAGCACTAAACTAATTGTGAACTAAAATTGCTTTTATTCTCCTCACTATAGGTAAAGTTGAACTACATGGGAAACTCCTAGAAGTGGAGCACTCGGTCCCTAAACGTCAAAGGTAAATTCTGATTATAATCTCCTATATTGTCCAAGTAGTTAATTTATACTGCCAATGGCTGCTGCTGTCCTCCAAATTGTACATATTTCCATGACCCTTTTATGGAAACATGTTAACGTTATTTGATTGAAGTCGTCTGATTGTGTCTTGTGATTGTGTAGTCAGCAGGAAGTGAAGGGGCGTAATGTCTGTTCTTTTGTGGAAAAAGCAGAAATTAATATGCTGATTGTGTAGGGGTTGCGTTATAAGGGCATGAGGGATGTCACCTCGTCACGCCTATGGCGCCTAAAATTATGCAACTTTAATAATAATAATAATGATGTACCCTCGTATTTTACACACCATACCCATCTGTGGAAGAGGTTAGGCTGTTTAGTGCAAATCTTCAGTGTTGTAGGGCTATTTATGCAGCAATGGCCTACTGGGCCTGCTTAAGTGTGTGTGCATGTATGGATGTGTGTGTGTTGAGGGGAAGGCACTCTGAAGTCGTCCATTTGAGGAGGATCTACCCGTCATTCTCCCTGCCTGCCCCACGCTTCCGCCCTCCTCTCCTCGTTCATTGTGGTTGTGCACGAGATGGACTCCCAAACGCGATTGGAATGGGCGGTTTGGGTCCTAGTCACGGAAAAACCCCGGTCTGCTAAAAAACATGTAGCTCCATGTACACAGCCAACCGGATTATACTGTACTGAGTTATAGCATTTAGTCTGAGGCTATATTGATCCTCATTTACGTGGAAGCGGGACAACAAATGCAACAATTCGGCTTGGCGTGAAGGATTTCCGCCACTTTACACATTTTGGCCATTATTAAACTTCTTGGCTTTTAATTGCGATCATTTGAAATTAGTAATTCAATTTGTGTAATGATTTGGAGGAAGAGGATTTGGAGCCAAATTGCACTTCAATGTGTTATAAATGATTATGTTTTTTAATTAGTTAGTGGGCTACATGCAGTGCATGAAGGCTACTGCTAGGTTGGTATGGAATTAGAATGAAGGCATGTGATCACCACGTTTCAAAATTAATCTTGGAAGTGAAGTTTGACTGAATTATGATTTTTATAATTGCCAATACGACCATTTAGGCCTAATAAATCAAATAATCGGTTTTATTGACGTTCTGCACAAAATGGCGTGAACATATTTTACATTCTAGAATTTATTATAGTGGACATATTTATTTGCATACTTTGAAATGGCCATGCATTGAATTGTCGAGGTTAGGTCTAATGACGTTCGGCAAGGGCCTTCACCTGAATGCATTGACTGCTTTTAGCGCGCTCGTTATTGGCATGGAATCATGGAGGTATTTTTAAAATGTCAAATCACTCTGGTCAATTTGTGGACCTTTCTCCTACCAAAGTGGTGCTAGGTATTTTTTGCTAAATGATTATTATTTGACATGTGTAGGTTTACACACACACTGGCGATTTTAGTAGTAGGCCTTATAGTGAAGTGTAAACCTCAACCTACAAAAAAAGGAGAGGGTGAAAAACTTTAAGGTGATGGCCCCCTTTTGCCAAAGGAAAGGTTATAGGCGCAACTGGGAACAGTATCCAGCCCATTACACACAGTGGTGTCCACTGGGGCCCGTCTTTGCATTCCAGCCTGCTGAGTATCAGCTGGAGGCTCGGCCAATCACCACGACTTAACCTTTGAACTGGTGGGGAAGGGGAAGCGTGAGCAGGGAGGCAGAGGCTCCCAGAGTCCTCCACAGGGTTCCAGGGTGGGATGAGAGCAGGAGAGAGTGGGGGTGGTGTGCCGATGGAGGCAGAAGGCTAGGTTTTGGTGCCATTTGCCTTATAGTCCTACTTCTGCAGTCATCTTTGGCCTACATATTGTAATAACAGTAGTTTGATCATGAGGGGTTGCAAGAGTTGAAAAGGGAATAATTATTCTCGGCCCTGCGACATGTTGGGTATAGGTGTATTTTGGGTACTTATAGTTTGCGCACTAATTTTGTTTGTTTTATTATTGAATCTTCATGTTTAACTCTTATGCCCTATTAGCTGCACTAGTGAGTGTCAGTAGGACACACAGAAACCCCTATAACTTGTTGTTACACTGTGACCTCTGATTTAAAGCTATAGTCGTTTGAGTTAACTTGAAATAAACTCCCCCCGTCTGTATAAGAGGTGGTCCAAGTGTGCCAATCTGTGTAATTTTGTATGTGAGCACTCTCTAAAGTTCGATCAGGCAGGTCGAGGGCCGTGTAGTAAGCTGCTGTGTAAATGTGTACTTGATGAATCAGGGTTTTTGAATTTGAACTCCTAGTCTGGCTTGTGAAGATGGTTCAACTTGAACCTAGTTTACTATTAGTCTTGGGACTTTTTACACCAGACAAAAAATCGGAAGTTGTACTATTTGGCACAGTAACTTTCTCACACGTTTTAAAATTGCAAAGATGTAGATTTTTTGTGTGCAATATTCTCCTCATCAAACGGGGAGGGGGGTCAAGAAATCCTAAACATCGTCATTTAAACTAAAAATACACCCATTGCTCTATTCCTTTTAACAGCCCCAAAAAACTCCTAATAGTAAAAGCAAAGCTTGCTTCCATGGCCATTCTAACCCAGTAACTGTGGCTTTGTGAGGAGAAGTACCTCCCAGCTCTTATTAAAGAATTTGGGGTCAGGGGGTCAGTGGGGCCTAACCTGCAAAGAAGGGATTTTGGACGGAAGCACGGGGGTGCCCGAAATTCTCAATGTGGCCCCTTGTCCCATTTAGCTTGCGGGACTAGAGGTCTCTAAACTCGCTCATGCTTATCACGGAGTGAGAAACACTGTGATAGTGTGGACTTATTTTGCTAGAGAACCATTGCATAGCATGCTGCAGGGAGATTAAGCTGTTAGCTTTTTTAAGTGTGTAAGACTTCACAGATTTAAATTTGTAAATGTCTGGCGCGAAACAATTTAGCACATTTTTAGCTATCAAACTATAAATTTTAGCAATTTTTGCTGCAGAATGGACTCTGTAAGGCTCTATATAAGATTGCAGCGGAAAGTGAGCAGTTTTGAGTTCAGTCATTCAGAACCCCTGCATACTGAATAGTCAATGTGTGTGGATGGATGGGTGTTGAGCACAGACCTGGGAGTGTGTGCTGACATGGATGTTTTTTTAGTCTGGACGCCGATGTTTCTGAGTATTGTATGTATGATAAGATGTGTGGTGGGTGACGTGGATGAGCATGGATGTGGTTCAGTCATGTTGCTCGACATGGGATTCCTCGTATGGGCTTTACACACACTCTACGGTGGCGCAGAGGCCCATAGATCTCAGCTGGGCCGCGGTCTGTCGGAGGGGGGCAGTGCCGTTGAATGTGTAGAATGTTAGTTGAATTTAAAAGTAAATAAGGAACCTTGGCCTCCTGTGTCGTCACGTGACCAGCCCTCACGGTCCCCCTCCCTTATCCCCTCCCCCCTCCGTATTTCTGTCAGTGGACTTCGTGTCCATGGCAACAGGAGCCCCACCCCCACAGGGCAGAGAGGGCCCTTGTTACCCTTCCCTGTAACAGGGCTACCTCTCCTACAACCCCACCCACCCCACCCTCCTTTCCTAAATCTAAGGCTGGGACTGGGGAATGCACCCCCCCCTTTCCCCATACCCTGGCTGACTTCCTCCATGTGTGGAGCTATAGGTTAATCTGGCTGGAAGTGCTTGGTGCATTTGCACATTTCGCACGGTGTTCCCACTGCAATGCAGAGCAAAGCACACAGGGAAAAAGGGGGCCGGATCTGCCGGGAATGGCACAGTAGACCGGAAAGGGCTGGAATTCCTCTCGGAAGCTCTTTGGGATTTATTTTATTCACCATTTTAGAATATATTAATTTCTTTATGGTCCAAATAAATGAATAAAATTCATTTGGCCCTGATGTCGTGACCATGTTGAAAGGTCCTCCAGATCGAGTGTGCGTGTTAAAGAATGTGTAAACGTCATTGAACCTTCCCATACTATGTGTTTTGACTGCAGCCTAGTGCTGCATGCAAGGAAGTTATCCAACCTTCTAGCCTGCAGATGGAGATTTCTGTGTGTTTGAGGTATCAAACATTTTTAAATATGCTCCATTGTTAAGCGTGCTTTCTCTCTGGGTCATGTGTACAGAATGAGCGACTTGTGTGTTGCTGGCCTTGATGTGAGCTGGGCCCTGTCCGCGTGTGTGGTGGACTGAGAAAAACATATTTAAGGATGCTCTCTGGGACCAGAGGAGACCAACCAGCCTGTTCGTAAAAACTCAAACGCTTGACTCACTCATTGGCCTCTTCTCTTTTGGGCAAAAGTCCGTCCTTCACCCTCTCTCCTCGTCCTCTGTGATCCGGAAACCGATAAGTGGTCGAGGAGAGTGTAAATTCGTAAGTAGGCAAACAGAAGACGGCCCTCCCCTCTATAGCCTCCATGTGGCTAGAAAGCACAAGTGTGTCTTACCCAAATCCTTTGTGGAAGAATTGTATTATCTGCCACACCCCATTTGAATCAGACGTTTACTCGAAGGAGAAAAGCATGCAAACTTTAAAAACGATATGCTACTATCCTTTTATCTATAATATGTCTTGCACAACTAGCTAAATTAGTTTTTATCACTTAATATCACTTAAATACATTTATTTTGGGATTCCACCCTATACACGTCTTTTGCCTGATGAGGTGCGATTTGGAGGAGTAATTTCGTACAAGCGCATTTTTGTCCACTTTCCCCCTCCTCCATTACCTTTGACCTTTTTCAAAAGGAGGCCAGAGAGGACTGAGGGTAGGACGCAGGAGTTGAGCGAATCTAA
Organism: Coregonus lavaretus; assembly: GCF_964263955.1. Classification (NCBI taxonomy): domain Eukaryota; kingdom Metazoa; phylum Chordata; class Actinopteri; order Salmoniformes; family Salmonidae; genus Coregonus; species Coregonus lavaretus. The sequence goes on along the minus strand of NC_139990.1, from coordinate 7,390,534 downwards.
TTGAGAAAAGGCCATTGACTTGCACAACTTAAAAATAGCTGCCAGTTAATTTTCAACTCTAGGAGTTGGAGAAGCGTGTGTTCAATTTGAATGTAAATTAATCGTATTTCAAATGTATAGTCTATTGAACAAGAGGGTGATCTGCACATCCTAAACTTGAGAATACTGGTGCTGGGGGAACAATTACACTGATAAAGGAATGAGGCCTGCACAAGGAATATTGCTGCTCCACAATGCTTTAGTCCTGACCCCCAAAACACAACGTTTCCACTTCAACAGAAGTCTTCATCAGGCGACCACAAGACAAAAGGTCTCTGACATTTCCTGTTAAATCATCCCAAGTCTTAATTTCCTGGTCAAAATTGTGCTTTTAGTCACTGACTGGTCCTAGTGTAAGGGGTTAGTTGTGTTTTGTGATGTAGCTTATCTCTCATGTAGATGTTTGTGGGAGAAGTTTCCGGTAACATTGTAAGTGTTAGGTTTATGTTGGGAGTACGTTCGGCATATGCCGTGTGGGTGTTTGTACGTCTGTGTGGAACTGGGTCGGTGTGTGTACGGGTCACAGTTTGTGCTAGAAGTCCCAGCTGCATGTACATTGTGTGTGTGGACTTTGGAGCAGCCTGTCCACTTTTCCCACATTTATATAATCTCCCGGGTCTAAACAAACACTTTTATGGAACATGTCACAAGTGCACAAAATTAGTCTTGAAGTGTGTATGTCCACAGACTCGTTACGATTCACAAGTCCAACCAAGCATCTGAATGAGCTCTTAAATATTTGGGTCCTTGGTATTCACAGTGTTTCATTGTGGAACTGAAAGTATTCAAAATGTGAAAACAATTGGCTGTATGGAGTTGAAATACAGGGCATTCTGGATGCTAAGGCTTTGGCCAGACTGATCTCTGGAGAACGGACACCAAATTAGAATGGATTAATTTCGGTCCATGTGTGTGCTTCTCTTTTTCTAATTGGCTACCGTATCCATTGGCCCGTCAAAAGTTAAGCTCATCTGATCTTTTTGTCCGTGGATGGAAATTGTATGGATATGGACCGTCAACGTATGACTCCCATTGAGAAAGCATAGGAAATTCGGATACAATCAACAGGCCAGTTTGGCTGCACCCTTAACCAGAGTTTTACAGTGCGGTAATTGGTAGGAGAGAGTCTGTTCTGCGCTGCTCAGTGCTGTGCTCCTGTTGCCTGCGATGTCAGCGCTCCTTCCATTCTGAATCCCCATCTGTTCTGATACCGCTAGGAGAGGTTCCCTCTTCCCTGGGCTTGGCATCCCTCCTTTTTCTGTGCTCCCTCGCTCACTCTCCTCCTTTATGCTCTCCTCTGCCTTTCACCTTTTCTCTCTTCTCTCTCTGTCCTCCTATCCACCTTTCCTTTCTGCTCCTCTCTCCTCCATGCTCTTCCTCCCTTTCTTTTCTGGCCCCCTTCCTGTCTCTTCCTTTTTCCTTTACCTTCCTCCTCTCCCTCACTACCTCTCCTTGCCATGTGCTCCCTCTCTCTTTCTCTCGCTACCTCTCCTTGCCATGCGCTCCCTCTCTCTCTCTCGCTACCTCTCCTTGCCTTGCGCTCCCTCTCTCTCTCACTACCTCTCCTTGCCATGCGCTCCCTCTCTCTCTCTCACTACCTCTCCTTGCCATGCGCTCCCTCTCTCCCAATCCGTCTCATATTTTAATGGGATGATCTTGTTTTAACATTTTCTCCGCATCGAGCCACCCGTCCAACAATGCAACCGCTTCCCTCCCTTTTATTCTCCCTCCATCCATCCCTCCCTCCCTCTGGTGCACACCCGCTGGTTTTGGGAGTGGTATTAAACATTAGTCATGCCCACAGCTTGTACACCTCTCCTCTCACAGAGCATGGGATGATGGAAGGAGGCACCTACTAGCCTGCTGTGTTTTTAGAATGGGACACCTTGTCCTTTAGCCTAACCAACCACTGACGCTAACTGTCTCGCTTTATCTCCCTCTTTCTCTCCCTCTCGTAGGAGCTGTAAGCTGCAGATCAGGAACATTCCGCCTCATATGCAGTGGGAGGTAAGTGTTAATTGGTCCGTTGGTAAAGCTTTGGATCTATCTAGCTATACTGGGTCCTGTTCAATAGGAACAAATGTTAAAAAATCATTTGAAACAAAGTCAAAGTAAGCCTTTTTACTGGGTGCAAACAAGTACACTGAACAGGTTCTTTGCCATCTTTGGGTCAATTTTTAGTTCTGGATCCACTCGTTAGTTCTTTAGAACAGAGGCTGATATTGCAGGTCTCAATTTTCTCCTGGCTGTCTCAGTACGGTACTTTACAGTTAGGTTGTGTCCCAAATGGCACACTTCCCTTTATAGTGTACTACTTTTGACCAGGGCCCTTAGGGTGCCATTTAGGACACACATAATTATACTGAACAAAAATATAAACATCTAAAGTGTTGGTTTTATGTGCTGAAATGAAAAATTTTAATACACACAAAAAGCGTATTTCTCTCAAATTTTGTGCACAAATTTGTTTACATCCCTTTTAGTGAGCATTTCTCCTTTGCCAAGATAATCCATCCACCAGACAGGTGTGGCATATCAAGAAGCTGATTAAACAGCATGATTATTACACAGGTGCACCTTGTGCTGCCATGGGGACAATAAAAGGTCACTCTAAAATGTGCAGTTTTGTCACACAACACAATGCCACATGTCTGAAGTTTTGAGGGAGCGTGCAATTGGCATGCTGACTGCAGGAATGTCCAACAGAGCTATTGCCAGAGAATCTGTTAATTTCTCTACCATAAGCTGCCGCCAACGTCGTTTTAGAGAATTTGGCAGTACGTCCAACCGGCCTCACAACCACAGACCACGTGTAACCACGCCAGCTCAGGACCTCCACATCCGGCTCCTTCACCTGCGGGATTGTCTGATTTGCTGATTGGCTGGGCCTGGCTCCCCAGTGGGTGGGCCTTTGCCCAGTCGTGAAATACATAGATTAGGGCCTAATTTATTTATTTCAATTGACTGATTTCTTTCTATGAACTGTAACTCAGTAACATCTTTGAAATTGTTGCATTTCATATTTTTTTTCAGCACAGTTTACCATTAGTACAGGTAGTCATTTAGTAGTCGATGTTGGGGGACTATTTCGGTCAGAACAACTCATTAAGGGAGTGCGTGAGTTCCAGCATAAAGCAAGCATAGGACAGGCATTAAAGCTCAAATCTGTTTCATTGCTGCAGACTTGTTTGTCATGTAGGTATATACAGTGCCTTCGGAAAGTATTCAGACCCCTTGACTTTTTCCACATTTTGTTACGGTACAGCCTTATTCTAAAATTGATTAAAAAAATAAATAAATCCTCTACACGCAATACCCCATAATGACAAAGCGAAAACAGGTTTTTAGACATTTTTGCTAATTTTCTTTCTTTTTTTAAACGGATACCTTATTTACATAAGTATTCAGACCCTTTGCTATGAGACTCGAAGTTGAGCTCTGGTGCATCCTGTTTCCATTGATCATCCTTGGGATGTTTCTACAACTTGATTGGAGTCCACCTGTTGTAAATTAAATTGATTGGACATGATTTGGAAAGGCACACACCTGTCTATATAAGGTCCCACAGTTGACAGTGCATTTCAGAGCAAAAACCAAGCCATGAAGTTGAAGGAATTGTCCGTAGAGCTTCAAGACTGGATTGTGTTGAGGCACAGCACTGGGGAAGGGTACCAAGACATTTCTGCAGCATTGAAGGTCCCCAAGAACACTGGCCTCCATTCTCAAATGGAAGAAGTTTGGAACCACCAAGACTCTTCCTAGAGCTGGCCAGCCAAACGCAGCAGTCGGGGGAGAAGGGCCTTGGTCAGGGAGGTGATCAAGAACCCGATGGCCTCCAGAGTTCCTCTGTGGAGATGGGAGAACCTTCCAGAAGGACAACTGTCCTCCACCAATCAGGCCTTTATGGAAGAGTGGCCAGACGGAAGCCGCTCCTCAGTAAAAGACACATGACAGCCCGCTTGGAGTTTGCCAAAAGGCACCTCAGACCATGAGAAACAAGATTCTTTGGTCTGAAGAAACCAAGATTTTACTCTTTGGCCTGAATGCCGAGCGTCACGTCTGGAGGAAACCTGGCACCATCCCTACAGTGAAGCATGGTGGTGGCAGCATCATGCTGTGGGGATGTTTTTCAGCGGCAGGGAGTAGGAGACTAGTCAGGATCGAGGCAAAGATAAACGGCGCAAAGTACAGAGATCCTTGATGAAAACCTGCCCCAGAGCACTCAGGACCTCAGACTAGGGTGAAGTTCACCTTCCAACAGGACAACGACCCTAAGCACACAGCCAAGACAACGCAGAAGTGGCTTCGGGACAAGTCACTGAATGTCCTTGAGGGGCCCAGCCAGAGCCCGGACTTGAACCCGATCTAACATCTCTGGAGAGACCTGAAAATAGCTGTGCAGCAACGCTCCTCATCCAACCTGACAGAGCTTGAGAGGATCTGCAGGGAAGCATGGGAGAAACTCCCCAAATACAGGTGTGACGAACTTGTAGCGTCATACCCAAGAAGACTCGAGGCTGTAATCTTTACCAAAGGTGCCTCAAGAAAGTACTGAGTAAAGGGTCTGAATACTTATATAAATGTGATATTTCAGATTTGAGCAAAACCTTTATTTTGTCATTATGGGGTATTGTGTGTAGATGTGGGGGGGGGGGGAACAATTTCATAAATTTTTGAATAAGGCTGTAACCTAACAAAATGTGGAAAAAGTCAAGGTGTCTGAATACTTTCCGAAGGCACTGTATGTATGTAATCAATGGAGCTGTGATGGTCTGTGTAACTCCAGAGGATTGCCTTTTAGCCCAGTGACCTCCTAGTGAAGTGCAGCCCATGACATACCTGATGATGACAGGAAAAATGGCCATACAAATGCTGTGCTGCCCTTTGTATATGCCAACTCCTCTGCTAAGTTAAAATGAAAGGGACGTGAATAGCCATGCTAACCCAATGACGGCATGTACAGCATTCACAAATCAACAGATAAAAAGTTCATCAATGACTGAAATGCATGAATAGCCCAAAATATTGTTTGGAGACCATTATAAAACACTGTCAGTGAACATACTCATTGTTTAATGTATAGGATTGATTTAATATTATGGTACAATTTTACGATAACCTACCTCTTCCACATGAGTACACTAGACCGGGAAGAGGTAAGGAGGCCAGGGGATGTTTATGAATGGGAATGCAGAAGGAGATGGAAGTGTGCAACATTAAATTAGGGCACTTACAACAACAAAAGGAATGTACACTCAGACATGGGAACTTTTCAGATTTGGAGTAATATTGTAAAATGGCCTGCAATAGTGCCTTCAGAATGGGATTGATGCTAGCGGTCAACTGTCTTGTTTGGAGAGCAAAAAATTATCATCTGAGAAGCCGGTACATTCGTAGTGAGTCATCTCCGGTATTTCCCTCTTAATCCTTGATCCTTTCTGCTTGCAATCTAAATAAGGGAAAGGAAAGGGGGATATCTAGTCAGTTGTACAACTGAATGCATTCAACTGAAATGGGTCTTCCGCATTTAACCTAACCCCTTTATGGAGTGGGTCTGTGTCACGGGCAAAATCTACTTTAGCAAAGGGCTGTTTCATTTCTCAATTTGACCAATTGGAATACAGTTGATGGACAAAGGTTATTCTTCCATTCTAAACTCAGTGAATAGGCTAAAGTAAGACTGATTTGAGGCTCTCTGCCCTTTTTGAGTGTTCTGTTCTAAATTGACACCATGCTTTTGTGGTTGGTAGCCTGTATATAGCATGTTGGCTAGCTGATGGCCTTTGCACCAGAGGGGGTTATGGTGCAGGTTAGGTTTTTTCGTCATGAATCTTGTTCTGGAGGCAGCTCTGCATAGTGGTCACTAGCTGGCACAGCCACAAAGTCATATAGTCAGATTCTAACCATAACCTCACTGCTAACCCTAATGCCTAAACTTTAAATTAAGACCAAAAAGCAAAAGTAGTTTATGCATTTATACAATATAGCCAATTTTGACTTTGCAGCTGTCCTATCTCAGGGGAAATTGCTCAATTCTGCCTCGAGGACAAGAATCATGACTAAATGTCAACCTGCGGTTGTGGTAGGGTTGGAATGGAGGGGGGACACCGAACAAAGTTTTTGATGTAAAGGAGACCTTGTATCTTATTAGGAAGATAACATGGTGCCTCAGCACAAAGCCATGCAGGCAGAGAGCAATGGTAGCATGTTCGCTAGGCTAGCTCGCTATGAGTGGGTGGGACAGACACTCACAGAATGTGTAGCATTACTCCTGTTCCGCCCCTCCCCCCAATCCAACCACCACTTCCTGCAGGAATGCACTCCACCCTTTCCTGAATGCCCTGGATTCTCATTGGCTGGGTTCTGGAGACGGACAGGCGTGGCAGCCAGTGAACATGGAGGTGCTACTCGCCACATGGAATGTTGTATCAGTGCTGGGAACAGCCAATGGGACGACTTTGAGATGGCTCCGGGGCAGGTGGGAAGGGGATTGGTGGGTTGGGAGAAAAAGAGGACCTGGAGGGAAGTTGATTGGTCACAAAGGGGGGGTTGAGCTCTTGTGGGTGTGTCTTCCAGTAAGCCTGGGCATGATTGGATGTCCTCGGCCTGTAGTCTGCGTTTGGATCCTTCTCTCCATCGCTCCCTCCCTGATGACTGCACTTGAAAGAGGAGAACATTTTATCTAGTAGAATTCAAATCCTGTGCTTGCCAGATTTGGGCAGGTTGCCAGAATGGGTTGGCTCTGACATTGATTTTGGTTCTCCTAATAAAAAGCAAATCAATTCCCCCCCGACTTTCTCTATGGACTCACAAGGGAATAAAGATCAGTTGTTCAGCTTGATAATGTGGGGAAATAAAACTTCATGAACACAATTTAGGAAGTTCTTTCTCCTGTTTGAGAATGTAATATAATGGTGTGATTCACCAAAGTAGGAAGACATTGCCTCTCAGAGGGAGTAGTGCTGATATAGCATCAGGTACCCCCTGTCCATGTGATCATATTCATTGTGATCTAAAAGGCAAAACTGATCCTAAATCAACACTCTTACTGAGACGCTTGATTCATACGTCCCCAAGGTCTCTGGTTGATGGGTGGTATTGAAGGGCCAGTTAGTTGAATCACAGGACCCATAATACCAGGCGTTGAACAGTTCAGATGCAAAGTTTGGTAACAGAATGATGAAACAAACCGCCATCCTGTTACCCAACTTTGCATCTGCACATTTCTTTAAGTAAATGTTTTTGTAAAATGTTCTGTGGAATTTGTTAAAGGTAGTCCTTGTGCATGGTTGTATGGTTTAACTTTGCAATCGTTGGATTTTGTTTGACACTCCTTTTTATTCTCAATCATTCTGTTACAGTGGAATTTCCCTTAACCATAAATGGCTTTAGGTAAAACCCTCTGGTAAATGATCTTATTATCATGATGGGCCCATGGGCTGTTCATTGGGATGTGGCCGTGGTGTGTTGGAGTGAAGTTGTGCCTAGACTGATCTTGGGTCACTTTTGTATTTTCCCCACTAATGGTTAAGGTTAGGATTGGGGAAGAGGAATCTGATCCTAGATCTGTACCTAGGGAAAAATTCACCCCAGGGCTTGTGTTCGTGATCACCTGCTGGGTGTTGACGAATGGTGGTGATTCAACATGTAGAATTGAACTGAAATTGACGGCCGACGTTCTGGTCAGAGGCGAAAGGACGGCCGTCCATTGCTTTGCTGTTTCCTGGCCACTTGTACATCAAGCTGCCTCACGCTACAGAAACAGGAGATGGGCTCCTGCCCAATGGGCTGTTCTGGCTCGGACAAGAAACAGGAGATGGGCACCTGCCCAATGGGCCGTTCTGGCTCGGACAAGAGCGGCAGGTAGCCTAGCGTTTAGAGTGTTGGGTCAGTAACTGCAAGGTCGCTGGATCAAATACCCCAGCCAACAAGGTGAAAAATCGGCCGATGTGCCCTTGAGCAAGGCACTTAACCCTAATTTGCTCCAGGGATGCCATACTACTATGGCTGACCGTGTAAAACAACACATTTCACTGCACCTATCCGGTGTATATGACAATGAAACATATTTGTTATTTACTTACAGAACTGTACTCACCAGAAAGGCAGTTTGGGTCTCCATGATGGTGTGAAAAAGACACTAACACCTCTCCGGTCTGGTTCTAATCACACTCTTTCCTGTGGTTCTGGGTCAGGTTCTGGACGGCATGTTGGCCCAGTATGGCACAGTGGAGAACTGCGAGCAAGGTACGCGCACACATGTAAACGCACACACCACACGTACGTGCGAACACACATACACACTCCTTAGCATGTCTGTTTGTCTTCTGCATCTGCTGTCTGTGTGAGCATGTTTCTATTAGGTCTTTGTTCAAGTCTGTGACTGTACAGTTGAAGTACATGTTTAGTGTATAAACTTGTATCGCCTTGTGTGTTTGTGGGTGTTGCGTCCATGCTCTCTCTCTCCTCACAGTAAATACAGACACAGACACTGCAGTGGTCAACGTCAGATACGGTGCTAAGGACCAGGCCAGACTGTAAGCGCGTGCACACACACACCTACATACCTACCCTCCTTTTCTTAGTTTGACTGCTCTTGCAGAAAGACTACATTTGTCTGAGTGGTTTACACTCTTTCCCCACACTGCATTTGTATTGAATCTATTTTAATTGATTCCCTTTATTTGTTAGTTCACCTGACTCCTCTCCACCCTCTAAAGCAGTCACTTCTAATTAGTTGCTGCTATAGGAGTAACATGCTGGCTGAGAGATGCTAGCTCACTGCTGCCCTCTGGTGCATGTGTGGCGCTCTGGCCTTTCCTGGTAAAGTGGGCGTGGATGGTGTATGAAAATGAATGGGATCCTTCAGAGCAGTTCACAGAACAGTCAGTCCTAGCCGTGTAGAGCAAAAGTGTGTGCAGGGTTTTGTTCCAGCCCTGAACTAATATACCTGATTCTTGTAATGCCTTAATCAAGATCTTGTTTCATTAGTGGGATAGAGAGAAAATACAATTGTGAACTGTCTTTGGATCTTGCATCATTATCTAGAGGGGTCAAGCAAGTTTCTCCTTCTCTGTGACCGAAAGCTTTCTATTATCAGTGCTGTGACAGTGAGTGATTGCTGTCTCTTTGTGTGGTTGCCAGGGCAATGGAGAAGCTGAATGGCTTCCTGATGGAGAACTTTGCCCTGAAGGTGTCGTACATCCCTGACGAGACTGCCACCGCTGACGCCCCACCTCTGGGAGGGGGTAGGAGGGGCTTCGTCCCCCGTGGCCCGCCCCGCTCGGGTTCTCCGGGCCTGGGGGCGCGTCCCAAACTACAGTCGGAAGTCCCCTTGCGCATACTCGTCCCCACGCAGTTTGTAGGAGCCATCATCGGCAAGGAGGGAGCCACCATTCGCAACATCACCAAACAGACACACTCAAAGTAGGACTACCTCCCTGATCATGTACACAGTACACACCCTAAAGGTTGCTGGGGTGCATTCAGCAGGACACAACGTTGTGCAACATTCAGATAGAAATAAAGCATGTAGGTCAAACACCCCTCTCTTAAATGTAGAATTAGAAATTACGTTGGCACTATTCAATACATTTCTATCTGCAACTTTCCACAACGTTTGGCTACTGAACTTGGCCCTGATTTTATGTCCATAAATGTAAATTAATTTTATGATTCCCTTCTTGGCTTGGCAATATAAATAATCAGACTCAATAGATTTTGGCTCTGGCTACCTATTGATGTGACCCTCTCAAGGCATCTCAAGTTGAAAAAGATGGACTTTGACCGTTTCACCTATCTTCTGTGTTTTCTGTGGGATTAAGCCAGTAGAAAGGGTGGATGCTGGGATTGAACCCTGGTCTCCAGTAGGGAGTAGTATGAGACTAGCCAATAGCGTAACCGCTAGACGACGGGCTCTGCACACTCTAGCTGTTTTTTTTGGGGTGAGAATAAGATTCTTCCCTTCAAACGCCATCATTCTCTCTGTTGCCCCTCACCAGGATCGACATCCACAGGAAGGAGAATGCGGGAGCGGCAGAGAAGCCCATCACGGTCCACTCCACCCCAGAGGGCTGCTCCAACGCCTGCAGAACCATCATGGAGATCATGCAGAAGGAGGCCCTCGACACCAAGTTGTGAGTTCACGCATGCATACACACGTGAACTGACAGCATTTAAACTAATTTGCAGATATGAAACAATCATAATACAGTGCATTTGGAAAGTATTCAGACCCCTTGAATTGTTCCACATTTTGTTACGTTACAGCCGTATTCTAAAAAGGATTTTAAAAAATTAAAATAAAAACTCAATCTACACACAATACCCCATAATGACAAAGCGAAAACAGGTTTTTTAAATGTTGGCGAATTTATGAAAAGTAAACACATACCTTATTTACATAAGTATTCAGACCCTTTGCTATGAGACTCGATATTTTTGGTATTTTATTTGGATCCCCATTAGCTGTTGCAAAAGCAGCAGCTACTCTTCCTGGGGTCCACACGAAACATGACATAATACAGAACATTAATAGACAAGAACAGCTCAAGGACAGAACAACATACTTTTTTTTTTTTTTTAAAGGCACACGTAGCCTACATGTCAATACATACACACAAACTATCTAGGTCAAATAGGGGAGAGGCGTTGTGCCATGAGGTGTTGCTTTATCTGTTTTTTTTAAACCAGGTTTGCTATTTATTTGAGCAATATCAGATGGAACGGAGTTCCATGCAATAATGGCTCTATATAATACTGAACGCTTTCTTCAATTTGTTCTGGATTTGGGGACTGTGAAAAGACCCCTGGTGGCATGTCTGGTGGGGTAAGTGTGTGTCAGAGCTGTGTGTAAGTTGACTATGCAAACAATTTGGGATTTTCAACACATTAATGTTTCTTATAAAAATAAGTGATTGAGTCGTTCTCTCAACACTTAGCCAAGAGAGACTGGCATGCGTAGTATTTATATCATCCCTCTTATTACAATGAAGAGCAATACGTGCCGCTCTGTTCTGGGCCAGCTGCAGCTTAACTGGGTCTTTACCTGCAGCACTCGACCACACGACTGGACAATAATCAAGATAAGACAAAACTAGAGTCTGCAGAACTTGCTTTTTGGAGTGTGGTGTCAAAAAAGCAGAGCATCTCTTTATTACGGACAGACCTCTCCCCATCTTTACAACCATTGAATCTATATATTTTGACCATGACAGTTTACAATCTAAGGTAATGCCAAGTAATTTAGTCTCCTCAACTTGTTCAACAGCCACACCATTCATTACCAGATTCAGCTGAGGTCTAGAACTTGGGGAATGATGTGTACCAAATACAATGCTTTTAGTTTTAGAGATGTTCAGCACCAGTTTATTACTGGCCACCCATTCCAAAACAGACTGCAACTCTTTGTTAAGGGTTTCAGTGACTTCATTAGCTGTGGTTGCTGATGCGTATATGGTTAAATAATCAGCATACATGGACACATGCTTTGTTTAATGCCAGTGGCAGGTCATTGGTAAAAATAGAAAAGAGTAGAGGGCCTAGAGAGCTGCCCTGCGGTACACCACACTTTACATGTTTGACATTAGAGAAGCTTCCATTAAAGAGAACCCTTTTGAGTTCTATTAGATAGATGGCTCTGAATCCACGATATGGCAGAGTTTTTCAACAACCGGTTATGTTCAATAATATAAGAGGCTGCACTGAAGTCTAACAGTATAGCTCCCACAATGTTCTTATCAATTTCTTTCAACCAATAATCAGTCATTTGTGTCAGTGCAGTACATGTTGAGTGCCCTTCTCTATAAGCATGCTGAAAGTCTGTTAATTTGTTTACAGAGAAATAGCATTGTATTTGGTCAACACAATCCAACAGTTTGCTAAGAGCTGGCAGCAAGCTTATAGGTCTGCTGTTAAAACCAGTAAAGGCCGCTTTACTACTCTTGGGTAGCGGAATTACTTTGGCTTCCCTCCAGGCCTGAGGACAGACGTTCCTCTAGGCTCAGATTAAAGATATAACAGATAGGAGTGGCTATAGTCAGCTACCATCCTCAGTAGCTTTCCATCTATGTTGTCAATACCAGGAGGTTTGTCATTATTGATAGATAACAATTTTTCCACCTCTCCCACACTAACTTCACAAAATTCAAACTTGCAATGCTTTTCTTTCAGTTTTTTTTTTATGCATGAATACGATGGCTCACTGTTCGTTGTTGGCATTTCCTGCCTAAGTTTGCCCACTTTGCCAATAAAGTAATCATTAAAATAATTGGCAACATCAAATGGTTTTGTGATGAATAAGCCATCTGATTCGATGAAAGATGGAGTTGAATTTGTCTTTCTGCACGTAATTTCATTTAAAGTTCTCAAGTTTTTTTTCCCATCATTCTTTATATCATTGCTCTTGGCATCATAATACAGTTTCTTCTTCTTTATGTTGAGTTTAGTCACATCATTTTCTCAATTTGGGTTAAGTCGGCCAGTCAGATGTGCAGCCAGACTTATTAGCCACTCCTTTTGCCACATCTCTTTCAACCATAGTTTTTCAATTCCTCATCAATCCATGGAGCCTTATTGTGTATCCTGTTTCCATTGATCATCCTTAATGTTTCTACAACATGATTGGAGTCCACCTGTGGTAAATTCAATTGATTAGACATGATTTGGAAAGGCACACACCTGTCTATATAAGGTCCCACAGTTGACAGTGCATGTCAGAGCAAAAACTAAGCCATGAGGTCGAAGGAATTGTCCGTAGAGCTCAGACAGGATTGTGTCGAGGCACAGATCTGGGGAAGGGTACCAAAAAATGTCTGCAGCATTGAAGTTCCCCAAGAGCACTGTGGCCTTCATCATTCTTAAATGGAAGAAGTTTTGAACCACCAAGACTCTTCCTAGAGCTGGCCGCCCGGGGGAGAAGGGCCTTGGTCAGGTAGGTGAACAAGAACCTGATGGTCACTCTGACAGAGTTCCTCAGTGGAGATGGGAGAACCTTCCAGTAGGACAACCGTCTCTGCAGCACTCCACCAATCAGGCCTGTATGGTAGAGTGGCCAGACGGAAGCCGCTCCTCAGTAAAAGGCACGACAGTCTGCTTGGAGTTTGCCAAAAGGCACCTAAAGGACTCTCAGACCATGAGAAACATTATCTTGAACCCGATCGAACATCTCTGGAGAGAACTGAAAATAGCTGTGCAGTGACACTCCCCTTCCAAACTGACCGAGCTTGAGAGGATCTGCAGAGAAGAATGAAACTCCCCAAATACAGGTGTGCCAAGCTTGTAGCGTCATACCCAAGAAGACTCGAGGCTGTAATTGCTGCCAGAGGTGCTTCAATAAAGTACTGAGTAAAGGGTCTGAATACTTATGTGGTCCTCTGTAGCTCCGCTGGTAAAGCACGGCGCTTGTAACGCCAGGGTAGTGGGTTCGATCCCCGGGACCACCCATACACACAAAAGTATGCACGCATGACTGTAAGTCGCTTTGGATAAAAGCGTCTGCTAAGTGGCATTATTAAATGTGATATTTCTGTTTTTTATTTTTAATACATTTGCAAAAATGTATAACCTGTTTTTGCTTTGTCATTATGGGGTATTGTGTGTTAGATTGAAGGGGAAAAAACAGTTTAATCAATTTTAGAATAAAGCTGTAATGTAACAAAATGTGGAAAAAGTCAAGGGGTCTGAATACTTTCTGAGTGCACTGCCCAGTTTATGCTTCAAAACCAACTATATAACAGGTTTTAAAAATAGGTTGTTTTACTAAAAATTCCATGACATACAGTGAGGCATTGTTGGCAGAATTGATGGATGCAGTTCAATGCATGATTAATATAATTCACCAATACATTTCTTGGTAGTCCAAAACGTTTAGCTATCAGGTTGTAAATCAAAGCTGGCCTGGTACATTGTTTGCTGCCTCCATTCAGCATGCACTGTTTCAGTTTCAATGACTCAATATTTTGGACAAAAACGGACGCCTGTAACTAAGGCTGGGAATGTCAATACAATCAAACTAGCAAGGGAAATAATCACAAGTTAGTCATAACATCAGTAATAGGCTAGTGCACATGTCAAACAAGGCGTGACACATTTCTATCCAGCCCGGCAATGATTTGGGTTGTCAATTCATTTTGGCCCGCTACAATACCGCCAGCCAAGGACTCCCATGAGAGTGCTAGCCATTCAATGCCATTTTCACTATGCTAGTACTTCCTGGTTTGGGGGCTTATCTAAGTTTCTGAAGGGGAAGCTCCAGATAGCCCAGAATAAGCTGATAAGGGTAGTATTGAAGGTGAGTCATCATACTCGCATAGGCAGGAGCTGCTTTCAAGTAACTCAACTGGCTGTCTGTTGAGGCTAGGGTGTCCCAGATTTAGACTGGGTTTGGTTTACAGCAGTATTTGTCGTTCTGCGCCCAGATATCTAACTGATTACTTTCCCCATGTTAGGAATGCACACAATCACAGCACCAGATCAGGTGTTGCTAATGTGTGCTTATACCGGTTCAGGGGTAATGCTGGGAAAGGTACTTTATTGTATACTGGAGCCTCAGAGTGGAATGAGTTGCCTCTGCCCATAAAAACAACATAATAAACTGTTTGTCTTCTGTGCCCATTTTTAAAGCACCTTTTGTTTTATTATCTCACTGTCCTACTGTGTTGGATCTTGACTAGCCATCTTGTCTGAAGAGGACCACAATGGAAATAAGTCTTAGACTTTATCCTCGATTTTACTCATGTGCATGTATGGCTTTTCAAGTTGTATGGATGGTTGTTTTCTTAAAATGGTAGAATTAATAAACTAAGACGAGCAGGCTATCAGTGTAATTTTGACTGCCAACTAGCTGAAAAAGTTTGAGGTTTTGTCTTGTTGCCTCGTTACATTTTAGCTCATCTCGTTCTGGCTAGCATTAGCTAGTTGTTGATCATGTTTATGTGCGTAGGCAACTGAGGGGGAGAAACTACCTAGGACTGAAGTTCCCAAATGTAAAAGTATTTACATATTTGCAGAAATCCATTCAGGTGTATTTTGTGTCTTTTGGCGAATGCGTTCTAATCTAAAGTCACGCTGTTGCTACTGCCTGTAAACACACAGTCCAGTTCAAAGTGAATGATGGCCGGCCCATGTGGCAAATGGCTCATTTGCATATAGGCCTATTGTAGCTCTGATTGGCTATGGTGCACCGGTCTGCGTAGATGCTGGTTCTGGACAAGACAGATGTTTTTATTTACTGCAGTGTCTATTAATTGTCCAACCGCATGGCCGCGTTTCCTCTATTGCTATAGAAATTTCACAAATGCCTTGCTCTGTCATTCCCAAACATTCTATGAATTTATGAAAACGTGAATGACTAATTGCTCACAGAAAAGTGTAATTTCTTCCTGGGGGAGTAGATGATCAGATTTTAATACGATTTCATTTTGCTAAAACGCTGTTAGTTCCACTTTTAATTATTCTACAACTTGAACAATAGACCCCTGTCTTTCTCTCTTTCTCTGCCTCCTCTCTATCAACAGTACTGAGGAGATTCCACTGAAGATTCTGGCTCACAACAACTTTGTGGGCCGACTGATCGGGAAGGAAGGACGGAACCTAAAGAAGATTGAAGTGGACACAGAGACCAAGATCACGATCTCCCCGTAAGATGACCACACACGCGTCCCAAAATCACAATTTCTAATTTCTCGGACCACGTAATAATAATAATAATAATAATAATGGCTATTTTAGCATGTAAATCTTGGTGTGGCAAATTCAACCACATTTTTGGGGGATGCATGCCAGCAAAGCCACAACACAACACTAAACAATACATTAATTGCACTATAACGTGACAAACGGTGCCCTCAAACTGTTTGGACCTACATAAAGCTGTCCCGACAGCGGAGCGTTCCTTTCAGCATCATGGAGCATTACCACCGCTACACCTGGCTATCAGCGGAGCCTCGTCTGGCTGCGAAATAGTTCATTCAGCCTAAATTACTGCCTTAAAAAAAAACAATCATGGCTGACTTCAGCACTTTCAAAATGGACACAGACAGAAATTCAGGTGTTAGTTCAGAGAAGGACTTCATCTTGCTGAATTTAACTTTACTCTTTAAGTCACCAGAGAGAGCGACACAGTTAGCTTACCATTTTAAGTATTATATTTATCCATTTTTATCGACAATACGCCTATACTGACGCACAGACACCACATTGCGCAAACAAAACAACCCGTGCAATATCAACTGGAATTACATGGGTCTATTACTGAACTTTCACTGGCAAACATGGTTACAGACCCAACAACAGTTTCCCCTCCTCGTGGAGAAAAGCACATGAGCTAATTATAATACACAAAGTAAGCAAAACAAAGAAATGCATAATTCCAACGTTGCCTAAAATGCTAAGATACTGAGAGACCTAATATAAGCAATATAACAATTGTGATGTACAAAGTATGGCATAAGGGAACTATGAGCAGATGAGGCAAGACGTAATTTTGATGACATTAATGCGCAAGCGAAGACTGACGATAGGCCTATAACTATTTGTTCAGCACTTTTGAAATGGACAGCGACATAATTCAGAATATGGGCCGTTCTTACAATATTCGCCCTGTACACCAAGTCAGAAACGTATGATAAATAACGGGGGTATATAAGTAGACAAAGCTTTTTACAATATTCGATGATGACATTTCTCTGAAACTGGCTATAGGCTACGTGCGCACCACCAAGTCATAACAGTGTAGGCTTAGTTCTGAGGGGGAGAGGGACCAAATTATTAGGGTGAGACACATGGGGTACTAACAGCTTACTACACAACATGCACTTAGTATTACTTTCTTAGCTACATTATGCGTATCTCCCTGGCATATTATATCATTTATACATCAGCATACAAGACACAGGCTTATTTTTGGACTCACCGTTGCTGTGCTCACAAGGTGGCGTGGCGATCCTTCTTGTGGGCAAACTTTGTCAAAGTCTGGCATTGTCTGTATATATGGTGCTTTCAAGACAACTGGGAACTCAACAAAAAAAAAAAACAGGTCGAATCATGTCAGTGATCGTCAGGTCGGAAAGTTGGAGCTCTAGGAAGAGACCCGAGTTCCCGACCTTGAAATTCCAAGTTAGATGACCGTTCAAAACGTATTTTCCCAGTCAGAGCTAGTTTTTTGCCGAGTTCCCAGTGGTCTTGAACGCACCGAAGTCTTGAGATTTCCCGGTTCTGAGTTCCCAGTTGTTTTGAACACTGCAGAAGTCATGCTGGATTGACAGCATGGCAAATGTATTCAGCCCTTTTTGGCCCAAAGGAAAGGGAAAGGGGGATATCTAGTCAGTTGTACAACTGAATGCATTTAACTGAAATGTGTCTTCCGCATTTAACCCAACCCCTCTGAATCAGAGAGGTGCGGACGGCTGCCTTAATCGACAGCCACGTCTTCGGAGCATGGTGTTGCATGTTAATGTTTATCCTTTTAAACTTGGAAAAAGAGACCCTTTCAGATATTTTTAAATCCTTAAACCCAGACTTGGACCACACACCCTCTCCACCAAATAGCAGGCAGGGGAAGCAAAATAGTGATTGCTTTGCGACGTTGGCAGTTAGCCACTGATTCCTTCCAAACCATTCATTGTTGAATTTGCGATTTCTGACTTCTGTAATGTTTATGTTCAATGGCAAATGAGCACCGATAGGTTTTATCTATAATTTCTCTTCATAGGAAAAGGACTTCAAATCAAATTTTATTGGTCACATGCGCCGAATACAACAGGTGCAGACATTACAGTGAGATGCTTACTTACAGCCCTTAACCAACAGTGCATTTATTTTTAACCAAAAAAGTTAAAATAAAACAACAACAAAAAAAGTGTTGAGAGAAAAAAGAGCAGAAGTAAAATAAAGTGACAGTAGGGAGGCTATATATACAGGGGGGTACCGTTGCAGAGTCAATATGCGGGGGCACCGGCTAGTTGAGGTAGTTGAGGTAATATGTACATGTGGGTAGAGTTAAAGTGACGATGCATAAATAATTAACAGAGTAGCAGCAGCGTAAAAAGGATGGGGTGGGGGGGCAGTGCAAATAGTCCGGGTAGCCATGATTAGCTGTTCAGGAGTCTTATGGCTTGGGGGTAGAAGCTGTTGAGAAGTCTTTTGGACCTAGACTTGGCACTCCGGTACCGCTTGCCGTGCGGTAGCAGAGAGAACAGTCTATGACTAGGGTGGCTGGAGTCTTTGACAATTTTGAGGGCCTTCCTCTGACACCGCCTGGTATAGAGGTCCTGGATGGCAGGAAGCTTGGCCCCAGTGATGTACTGGGCCGTACGCACTACCCTCTGTAGTGCCTTGCGGTCGGAGGCCAAGCAGTTGCCATACCAGGCGGTGATGCAACCAGTCAGGATGCTCTCGATGGTGGAGCTGTAGAATTTTTTGAGGATCTGAGGACCCATGCCAAATCTTTTCAGTCTCCTGAGGGGGAATAGGCTTTGTCGTGCCCTCTTCACGACTGTCTTGGTGTGTTTGGACCATGATAGTTCGTTGGTGATGTGGACACCAAGGAACTTGAAGCTCTCAACCTGTTCCACTACAGCCCTGTCGATGAGAATGGGGGCGTGCTCAGTCCTCTTTTTTTTTTCCTACTTTCCTACTTGCCAGTAGATTGTTGACATGATTCATGATGACTGCTTGCTAGCTAAAATTTTGAAAGTATGATGTTGACATGAGCAGTCCAATCAAAGCTATGGTAGATATAACGTGATTTGAAGTAATTTAAAAAATATATATATAATTTTATCTGTGACCAATGACCTTGAGCCTTCTTGGACGGGCACTTCTAATTTAAGTCTATGTCAGCACCCAAGGGGGGCTTGAACTGCCTAGCTCTCCCTGTAGATTCTGCGGTGACAGTGTCCCCATGAGTGACAGCACACTGAGCCAATCACAGAGCAACTAGGGAAGATTACCAATGCCTGCGCTCTGTATTTTCACTGGCTGCCCCTCCACTACAGAAAGCACTGAGCTAGGCATTTTGGAGCTGCCTTACTCAAGACAGAGACCGTGTTTGTATGCGGCTTTATTAACTCAAGGATTAAATTTTTACATTGTTTGCAAACTGATATCTGACACAAATTAATGCCAAAATAACATGCAAAACAGGCACACACAATAATATTTTTTTGCTAAACAGGCAGGGCTCTTCACATTATCAAAATTACTGGATCTCTTTGTACAAGCGCCACACACATGCATACATTTTCGTCTCATCAAAATTACCTCTGTAAAATAATCCCACTAACACACCAATGACAAAATCCTCATGTCTCTAAGGTATAAGGAACACAACAAGATCAGTCTCCCATCACAATACGCGCGCACACCACACACACACACACACACACACACACACACACACACACACACACACCCACTAGAGACCAAGGTGGTAATGGATGTCCTCCTCCAGTCTCCAGGACCTGACCCTGTACAACCCTGAGAGGACCATCACAGTGAAGGGTTCCATCGAGGCGTGCTCCCGAGCCGAGGAGGAAGTCATGAAGAAGGTCAGGGAGTCGTATGAGAATGACGTGGCCGCTATGAACGTAGGTCCTTGTTCTAACGCACTTGGCATGGCACGCTGTGTTAGTAGAACCAAAGAATCTGGAGTAGTGTCCCTATAGTGTTCTACTTTTGTGCACTATATAGGGTGCCATTTGAGACGCAACCTGGGAGATTTCATTTTTTAGTTTTAATGAAATGACAAGTGAGGGTATAGAAATGAAATGTTTAACTACTTGCTACGGACCTGCGTTTGCCGTCCCTCAGCCTTTAATTGTATTTGAGTGGTTTCCCTGAGATCTTTTTCTGTTCTAGTTCATTTTGGCTGGTAGAAATCTCTTTCTCTCTCCCGCTATCCATCTCTCGCTCTCTGTCTCTCCCCAGCTCCAGTCTAACCTGATTCCAGGACTCAACCTGAATGCCTTGGGTTTGTTCCCTGGTGGTGCTCCAGGTATGGGCCCCTCCATGGGACACAACGTCCCACCTCCCGGTGCCCAGGGTGGCTACTCCTCATTCGGGGTGAGTGTCTGGACCCTTCCCCTCCCCGCCCACATCCCTGGGTCTACTCCACAGGGCCTCTTGGTGATGCTTTAAGATACCCCCCTCCTTACAGAGCTGTTCTGCAAGAAGAAACCTAAAACAGACCAACCTCTGACTGAGAAGCCATTTTGGATCTTTCAGTGACCCTGTCTGTGTTTTTCTCTCCTTATAGAGCAGCCATTTGGGGGCACGACAGTGACTTGGTTTCGTGTTATTCTCTCCTATAGAGCAGTTCCTTCGGGGGTGAAGGGCCATTTTGGGCGTCTGTGCTGTCGGCGAGCAGCCAGCCCCTCTCTGTAAGTCTCCCTTCCCACAGTGCTTTGCACGGCTTCTGGCTGCTCGCTGCCGGATAGGGTAACGAGGTAGGGCTCGCCACAGCTAAACTCCACCCCTCCCAGTAACCTTTGACCCCTAGGGAGGGCTTAACACGTCTATGTTCATTTCTTTAAAACCTGCTGGGAAGGGGCCCCTAGTCCCCGAGGACCTCAGTGTCTGCTGAGTTTAGTTGGGCCCTCAACTTGAGAAGACAAAAAAGCAGCTATTGAACACCTTGGCATGTTTAGAAGGTTACAAATGGGTGCAAATGTTTTCAAGCGGGCACCTTTCTATTGAACAGTTTTTAATCTGGAACCGCCTCCTTGGGAAAAGGTTTTCTCCCATCTGGAGGCTTCTGAATGTGACCAAGTGTTGGATGACTGAAGTGTAATGATTTGATGATGGTGTCCTCTAGATTAAAACATCCAGCAGTCCCATCAGCTCTGTCCCAAATGTCACCCTATTCCCTATATAGTGCACTACTTTTGACCAGAGCGGTATGGGTGCACTAAATGGATAATATTAATACCTCCAGGACCATGCCTCCCTGCCCCCTCATCTAAAAGATCTCACCCACTAACACCAGCCATGTGCAGTGAGCGGACGCAGTTTGCTACAGGTCATCTTTAATACAATAATCTGTTCTAATGTGTCTGTGGAAGCGCTGGGGTGTGACTGAGCAGGGCCAAGCATTCTCTGACCTCAGACTTCCATTTGAAAGGGATTATCTGAGTGGTGCATCCATATACTGTGTGGATTAGTTGGATGTGTACAGTTGCTGCAGAGAAACGGAGAACCCTCTGGGAATGCTGTGTTTACCTGAGCTAGGCGCTGGATGCTACAGATTTGCTTATCTTTCTAAAGTCGGGGTGGGTCTCTTATGCCCTGGGTGCATCCCAATATTCTCTCCTTTCTCCTGAAATGTACACTCGATCACTAATCCCCACAAATGTAAAAGCATTGGATTGGTATTGTTGTGGGCAGGAGGCAATTTTCATAGCAGTCTTTTTCTTTCTAATCCATAAAAGGAAGTGAACAAGTGCTCACTTGGGGAAAAAGGAGAGATAATTGGGACACACGCCACATTTGGAAGTTGAGGAGATTTGTTAAGTTGTATTCAACCTCTTCAATACTGTATGTTCAGTTCTTTCATGGTTATGCAGTGATATTATGCTTCTGTATGCTACTGAGGGGATAAATAAAGTTGAATTGGCCTAGATTTGACTGGTTAAATATGAGGTACAACTTTGTTAATAAAGCACTTAGGAAACTTCCAATCAGCTCTGCTTCCGGCCTCCCTGACTGTGTCCCAAATGGCACCTTATTCCCTGTATAGTGCACTACTTTTGACCAGGGCTTATAGGGCTATAGTCAAAAGTAGTGCACTGAATAGGTTGCCATTTAGGATGCAAGCTCTGTGAGGATCCTTCTTCCTGTGTCGCTGCATCAGTTGCTTGGTCGCGGTCATCTGGGCTGCTATCGCTGTTTGCCAGGCCTGGTTGTGGTCTCCTTACGGTCTGAATTGCTCTGTTGTGGTCTCACTGTGATCTCATTACGGTCGTGTGGCCTCTACTGTTCCACAGGGCCAGGGGCAGCCGGAGTCGGAGACGGTCCATCTGTTCATCCCGGCGCTAGCGGTTGGAGCCATCATTGGAAAACAGGGTCAACACATCAAGCAGCTGTCGCGCTTCGCCGGAGCCTCCATCAAGGTGAGGGATTTAACTGACAGGAGATGTTTGAGCTGCGTCTCAATAACTTAATGTAGCTTCTTGTCTTATTTGTTCTTTCACCAATTTCCACGCCTCCTCCATTTCAGATCAGTGCAGATGAAGTCAGTGTCGTAGATGCAAACCAGGTATATGTTTTTGCTTCCAACATTCAGATGAATTTTTTTTGTCTTGTTGCTTATATGCCCATCAATCCTCTCAGAAGTGCAAATGGGGTTAGGGTTCAGATTGGGATTGGGTGGCACCCCCTTCAGGCTGTTGTGATGCGTCCCTGATGGGTTAAAGGGAAGCAGTGGGCAGTAATTACAGCAAGTAAAGTGTGTGTGCAGATGTGTTAACACGTCATGTCCCTCAGTTAGCCCCTCCAGAAGGCATGGACAACAAGCAGAGGATGGTGATCATCGCTGGACCACCAGAGGCCCAGTTCAAGGTAGGAGCCCTCAGGACCTCGCTCTCCAGCCATGCTATGTCTGATCAATGCCCACCGCACCAGAGGAAAAGTGTTGTCCTTTTTCCCCAAAACATTGTAGTCTATACAATTAAACTACCTAGCTTGATGTCCAACGTCCCTGTCAAGTCAATTACATAAAATAAAGCAGATATTTACAGTTAGAGAAAGATGCTTCTGTAGCTTTTAAAAAAAAAAATATTTGGCAGACACTCTTATCCAGAGCGACTTAGTTAGTGAGTGCATACATTTTCATACTGGCCCCCCGTGGGAAACGAACCCACAACCCTGGCGTTGCAAGCGCCATGCTCTACCAACTGAGCTACATGCAGCTTCAATCAAGGGTTGTGAAATATCCTTTGACTCCAGTGTATGATGTGTGCCGTTTGCCCTGTTTCAGGCTCAGGGTCGTATCTTTGGGAAGCTAAAGGAGGAGAACTTCTTTGGGCCGAAGGAGGAGGTGAAACTAGAGGCTCACATCAAGGTGCCCTCCTTCGCTGCTGGACGTGTCATCGGCAAGGGAGGCAAAACGGTACGCAGAGGCCGGTCTCTGTCTGTGTGTGATCACTACAATTATTGTTGCAAAATGAATAAAAGTTCTGCTGCAGAATAATTGAAAACACCACTTATTACTTTGGCCATAATATAAATGGCTTTTATTAATTTGTTCTTAATTTCTCTCTCGCTCCCCGTCTCTCTCGCTCCCCGTGTCTCTCGCTTGCTCTCTCGTTCTCGCTCTTGCTCTGTTTCTCGCTCTTCTTGTCTGCCTCCCCCCTCTTCTTGTGTCTGCCTCCCCCCTCTTCTTGTGTCTGCCTCCCCCCTCTTCTTGTGTCTGCCTCCCCCCTCTTCTTGTGTCTGCCTCCCCCCTCAGGTGAATGAGTTGCAGAACTTGACCAGTGCTGAGGTGGTGGTCCCCAGAGACCAGACGCCTGACGAGAACGACCAGGTCATTGTCAAAATCACTGGACACTTCTATGCAAGCCAGGTATGTTACACTAATCAAAGTTTAAAGGGCAATTAAATTGCAACTCACTTTACAGTAAAACAACAACAAATGAAGTAGATCAAAAACAAGCATGAGGAAATAAAATAAAGGAGCGTAAAATAAATGAATGTATAACGTCTGAAATCAATTCACTACAGTACTAATACTGTTGCCCAATTCCAAATCTACCCCTATGGGAGGAGCTATGATTACAGGATGTTCCTCCACCCCTTTCACTGGGCAAGACGGGGTCTTCTATCTGACGGGGGGAGAGAATGAGTCCAAATTCATCCGTCAGCTCTGATTACTGAGCTAAAAGCCTGGTTCATGCTATGGGCACAGTATGAATGCAGCTGAGTGTAAGGTTGTGTGCTGTAGGGTAAAGGGAGTGTAGTTGAACCTTGGTAAAGTCAACAGATGTGGTTTGAGTAAAATGTATATAATGTCTGCTTCCTTATGTAAGGATTGTCCACCATACTGCTTCACATCTGTGTAGCATTAATCAATGGCTGCATCTGAAATGGCACCCTATTCCTTATATAGGGCACTACTTTTGGTCAGAAGTAGTGCCCTATATAAGGAATAGGGTGCCATTTTAGATGCAGCCATCATTAACCTTTCTGCTTGATGAATTCTTAATTCTACTAATCTTACAAGCAATGGATATGTGCATGTCATTGTCAGATGAAGTGTCCTGACCTCTGCCCTCTGCCCTTTGCCCTCTGACCCCTCCCCAGCTGGCCCAGAGGAAGATCCAGGAGATATTGTCCCAGGTGAGACGGCAACAGCAGCCCAAACCCTCACCCCGTGGGGAGGGACCCCCCCTCTCCCGCCCCTCCCGGAAGTAGACAGGGGTATCCCGTTGGGCCAGGGGGGCCAGTGACTGAACCACCCCGAAGACAGAGCAGAGCAGAGACCGGATGGGAAACACGGGCAGGGACAACGAGCTCATCTCAGGGGTTAAGGGTCATGGGTACCCTACTGTACACCCCCACTCTCGACGACCTCCTCGACCTTACACCCAACCCCCCTCGACGACCTCCTCGACCTTAGACCCCCCACCCCCCTCTTGACGAGCTCCTCGACCGACACTACCCCCACCCCCCTCTCGACGAGCTCCTCGGCCGACACTATCCCCACCCCCCTCTCGACGAGCTCCTCGACCGACACTACCCCCACCCCCCTCTCGACGAGCTCCTCGGCCGACACTACCCCCACCCCCCTCTCGACGAGCTCCTCGACCGACACTACCCCCACTCCCTTCTCGACGATCTCCTCGACCGACATTACCCCCACCCCCTTCTCAACGATATCCTCGACCGACACTACCCCCTCTCCCCCCGGCATCCTCAACCGACACTACCCCCCTCTCGACTATCTCTTCGACCGACACTACCCCCCCCCTCCCCCCGGCCGACACCACAGTGTGGATAAGACATTACACCCAGTCGCCACACCTCTCTGCATCTCTGTGAGAATGTACTTGAGGGTTCCAATGTTATCTCACACCCTCTCACCCCCTGCCCCCCCCTCACCCTCACCTCGGTCCTGATTGGTTTCTTATTTGTTTTAGTGTTGTTTTTTTTTGGTACACTAGAAAACACAAATAAATAATAATTAACCCCCTCCTGTCACTTCCCTGGTGTGGTAACACTCAACCACCTCACATGTTGATGACCGCTGTTAATTTTGACTTTAGTTTTACCTTTTTTATTTTACCTTGTTTTTTTTGCCCTGGATGAAGTGTTTATTTAGTTGGTTGAAGCTTTCTCTCCTGAGTTTTCTTTGGAAAGAAAAAGGCATTGCTCAGAGTCCTTGTAGGACTAAGAAGAAAGGTTAGGGGGAGGGGTTTAGATGGGGAGGGGCGGGGCTTGGGGTAATACTCTTGTTTGATTGGACAGGGGCCCCGGCGGTGGTCTAACAGGGTGCCCCTGTCCTGGTATTGATAGTGGCATTTTATACATTCGGATGCATTTTATAGATATATATATAAATAAATATATATATTTAGAGGCGAGGATAACACTGCCGGTAATACTTAAGGGACGTGTTGAATGGTGTTGGCCAGGAAAACCAATTTAATATGCATTGTACTGAACTACCTCAGGATCTCTAGTACCTCAAGAAGACGACGATGAGAAAAAGAAAATGATTATATATATGAAAAAAATGTTCCTTTTTTTATTTTGCTTTGTGGTATTTTGTATACTTTATAAAGCTAATAGTTATTGAACATTTTTATTTTTTTAAGAAAATTTAAAATTTGGTCAGCTGCCAACTGACCTTGCCTTCAACTCTAGCGCTCTCCAGAGGCGGCGACATGTACAATGTCTGTCTGTGTGTGACGACGGTGGCCCTGTACATAACGTTTCTGTACATAGAGCCCAGGGCAGAGTTGGCGCCCAACTGTTGGCTGCTGACGGGAGTATCGAGAGAAAATAAATCGCCTCAGTTTTCCTGAGGTATCCAGCATCTAATGAAAACTACAAACAACGACTATATTAGAGTAATGCTGAATAATGCCAACCGTACATACTGCAGCGATACCGTTTAGTTTTGGGATTCTGACATTCTTATTGTTGATGGAACGTTACATTTTTCACACGTAATGATTTTTCCTTTTGCCTTCCTGGAAGTGCAATGCACACAATGGAGGGGCCTGAACTCTGAGTGCTCTCTCTCTGTAGCCTCCATAGAAATGGACACGTTAGAGCAGCACTGTCTGTTCTCGGTTGTATTCGTGTTACCTGCTTAGGCCTTACCTGCTTTATTACATCATCCTAGTCTCAAATAGCACCCCATTTCCCCTATAGTGCTCCAAGGTGTAACTACATGGGGAGAATAGGGTGCCATTTGGAAGTCATCCCAGGTTTCTGACGGGCTAAAGTGTGGTCGACAGCCTGACTAGGGTTTTTTCATAGAGGGAGCTTGGCCATGTGTGGTGGACACAGTAGCCACCGAGTCGGTCTACGTTAGTGTCATTCACTGCATGGTGAAGGTAGGGGGGAGTCTCACTGATGGATGCTTTTTTTTTGCTATTGAAACTACGGTAACTAAAGGATGCGTTTGTTTAACCAGCAGCTGTAATCTTGATTTGAAGTGAGAGAAGTTTAAATTGTTATTCATTACAAAAAGCCAAGATGCACACAAAAAAAATACAAAATTAACTTTGATTGATTGGGATGAGTAAGAAAAGTAAAAAAATAAATCAAACTATGATGAAATACTATACCAACTTTTTCCTTTTTATTTCATGCAGAATGTAAATATGTTTTGATTGTGGTAAAAGTGCTAGAGTGTATCCATGCTTCCACAGTAGAACGCTGTCTACCTCAGCTGAGGGGGGTTTGTGGCGGCACGCGCCCTCACCCCGCCTAGCGCTCGCTGCGATACCTCAGTCCCCCCTGGAACACTTCTCTGCATGGGCGCGTGCGTGCTCACGCGGTCCAACATCGCGCTTACGTACACGAGGGGCACAAGTGAAGTTTGTTATTCCCCCTCCCTTCCTCCTGTTTTTTTAAATCTACCTCTTTAGACACATTTGAATTAGAGGCATACTTCTATTTGTTAGATTTAGGGTTATTCTCCCATTGTCCCCCCTTCCGCTTTCCCAGATATTAATGAAAGTAAATAAATCATGTACTCTTTAGAATTTCAACGAATAATCGAAAAGTTAACAAATATTTCCTTTGCCAGCATATCTTTTGTAGCTTAATTGATTGAAGATCCTCAACATGTTGCTTTTCTTTCTGCTTTTATTGTTGGTGGTGTGGCTTCCATGTATTGAACTTTCTTGCTTGGGTTTTTTGTGATAAAAGGTCATTCACCTGTTTTGAAGTTTTTTGGATTCAATGACTGGATGATAAGTAAAAAAAAAAATATATATATATATATATATATATATATATATGTTTTAAAAAAAAAAGGACCTGCCTTCTGTTTCTGGTTTATGAGACTAAAAATAAATACTAAGTCTTTCTTACATTTTGATGTCTTTACGGATGCTGCATTGGCCTGCTGATTTGATAACGATTTGTTTGGTTAGCATTTCTTGGATGTGTAATGTGGAAAATCATGTTTGTGTGGGAAAGAGGGACTGAGTTTGGGAAAAGTGGTCTGGTTTAAGCATGATACCCCTACCCCCCCCCTCCCTGCGACCATGCTTCTGCCCCTTCACCCCCCTCTCACAGCTCCACTTGTCAAATGCCTCTGAATAAATAAATAAACTGAAATTGGCTCCCATGTCTTTCACTAGTCTTCTTTTCCTCATGTTTTTTCAATCTACTGTAAGATGCCCTAAAATGTATTATGTTTGTGTAACTTAACTTTTGTTAAAGGGGAAGTTCAGGATTCTACAACTTGATGCTAGATAGTTCCTCACCTTGAAAGTACACTATATATACAAAGTATGTGGACACCCCTTAAAATTAATGGATTCGGCTATTGAGGCCACACCCTTTGCTGACAGGTATAGAATTGAGCACACAGCCATGTAATCTCCATTAACACAAATTGGGAGTAGATTGCCTTACTGAAGAGCTAAGACTTTCAATGTCGCACCACAAGTCAGTTTCTCAAATTTCTGCTCTGCTAGAGCTGACCCGGTCAACTGTAAGTGCGCTTATTGGGAAGAGGAAACCTCTAGGAACAACAACGGCTCAGCCGCGAAGTGGTAGGTCACAAACTCACAGAACGGGACCGCCGAGTGCTGAAAAATGGTATGTCCTCTGTTGCAACACTCACTATTGAGTTCCAAACTGCCTCTGGAAGCAACTTCAGCACAATAACTGTTCGTCAGGAGCTTCATGAAATGGGTTTCCATGGCCGAGCAACCGCACACAAGCCTAAGATCACAATGCGCAATGCCAAGCTAACACTCTCTCCTCTGCTCTTGTCCTTCTAGACCTGTCTGCTGCCTTTGATACTGTGAACCATCAGATCCTCCTCTTCACCCTCTCACGAGTTTGGCATCTCCGGCGCGGCTCACTCTTGGATTGCGTCCTACCTGACCGGTCGCTCCTACCAAGTGGCGTAGCGAGAATCTGTCTCCGCACCACGTGCTCTCACCACTGGTGTCCCCCAGGGCTCAGTTCTAGGCCCTCTCCTATTCTCGCTATACACCAAGTCACTTGGCTCTGTCATATCCTCTCCTATCATTGCTACGCAGACGACACACAACTAATCTTCTCCTTTCCCCCTTCTGATAACCAGGTGGCGAATCGCATCTCTGCATGTCTGGCAGACATATCAGTGTGGATAACGGATCACCACCTCAAGCTGAACCTCGGCAAGACGGAGCTGCTCTTCCTCCCGGGGAAGGACTGCCCGTTCCATGATCTTGCCATCACGGTTGACAACTCTGTTGTGTCCTCCTCCCAGAGTGCAAAGAGCCTTGGCGTGACCCTGGACAACACCCTGTCGTTCTCCGCTAACATCAAGGCGGTGACCCCATCCTGTAGGTTCATGCTCTACAACATTCGCAGAGTACGACCCTGCCTTACACAGGAAGCGGCACAGGTCCTAATCCAGGCACTTGTCATCTCCTGTCTGGATTACTGCAACTCGCTGTTGGCTGGGCTCCCTGCCTGTGCCATTAAAACCCCTACAACTCATCCAGAATGCCGCAGCCCGTCTGGTGTTCAACCTTCCCAAGTTCTCTCACGTCACCCCGCTCCTCCGCACACTCCACTGGCTTCCAGTTGAAGCTCGCATCTGCTACAAGACCATGGTGCTTGCCTACGGAGCTGTGAGGGGAACGGCACCCCCGTACCTTCAGGTTCTGATCAGTCCCTACACCCAAACGAGGGCAATGCGTTCATCCACCTCTGGCCTGCTGGCCCCCCTACCTCTGCAGAAGCACAGTTCCCGCTCAGCCCAGTCAAAACTGTTCGCTGCTCTGGCACCCCAATGGTGGAACAAGCTCCCTCACGACGCCAGGACAGTGGAGTCACTCACCACCTTCCGGAGACACTTGAATCCCCACCTCTTTAAGGAATACCTGGGATAGGATGAAGTAATCCTTCTACCCACCCCAAAGAAAGAAAATAAAAATATTGTAAAGTGGTTATCCCACTGGCTATAAGGTGAATGCACCAATTTGTAAGTCGCTCTGGATAAGAGCGTCTGCTAAATGATGGAAATGTATAAAGCTCGCCGCCATTGGACTCTGGAGCAGTGGAAACGCGTTCTCTAGAGTGATGAATCACACTTCACCATCTGTCAGTCCGACGGACAAATCTGGGTTTGGCAGATGCCAGGAGAATGCAGCATGACAATGCCCCAGTGAACAAAGCGAGGTCCATACAAAAAATGGTTTGTCGAGATCGGTGTGGAAAAACTTGACTTGCCTGCACAGAGCCCTGACCTCAACCCCATCGAACACCTTTGGGATGAATTGGAACGCCGACTGCGAGCCAGGCCTAATTGCACAACATCAGTGCCCGACCTCACTAATGCTTTTGTGGCTGAATGGATCAATTCCAACTCCATATTACAGTTTTTTTACAATGACTTTGGCACTAATTTCAGAACCTTGATGTCATTTTTCAAAACTCTAGACACAAAACGGTCATCACTTGTAACAGGCTGTCCAATGTTCAAAACATTGCATTATGCATTCATATCTTTAAAGAAATCTTGCACTATCATTGGTTAAAAAAAACAAATGTATTGTGAAATACCAATGAAACGTTCATTTAAATCACCCACACACAAGCAACCGATAGTTTCACTGTCATTGTAAATACAATCATTAAATATTGTAGTACAAAATAGGTGATACATGTTTCATTATGGTACTACATGTAAATGCATCCCTGTAAAAGTACTGCAGTAGTAGAGAGAATACTACAGACACAGTGGAATCATTGAACAAAATCTGAAATAAATTGATGAAAAACAGTACTGTAAAACATCAAATGCAGTGTTCCTCATCTTACTTGTACTGTAAAAAGCAAAACATAGGAGTGATTACTGTACTACATTTTCATCAACTCTGTCTTGTGGATTTGGCCACAGGTTCTCATCTACATCACAATGGATGTTTTCATTAGCCAAACATCTTGGAAAAAACCTTTGGGCATGGCGAATCCAGGCCTGACACTGGTCTGCCTTGATGTCAATGCATGCGTCATCCATGGCCTGGAGAAGAGTGACTTGTTCATGAGGGCGCCTATCATAAACCTTCCATCTCCATGTGGAGAAAAATTCCTCAATCGGATTAAGGAAAGGAGAGTATGGGGGAAAATACAGGGTGGTAAATTGTGCATGGGCCTGAAACCATGCTTGCACCATATGAGCAAGGTGGAACCTGACATTATCCCACACAATGACATAAGTCACGCCATCAGCTCTACAGACCTGATCGAGCTCATCAAAGAAGGTTACAAGGAGAGCTGCATTATATGATCCAATACGAGGTCTGCATCCCACCACACCATCTTCTGATATAGCCGCACACATGGTAATGTTGGCCCCACGTTGTCCAGGTACTTGGATGGTTGCCCGCTGGCCAATGAAATTCTAACCTCTCCTCCTTGTCTTGGCCAGGTTAAAGCCTGCCTCATCCAAATATATGAATTTGTGATGGTTGTCATCAGCATCCAGCTCCATCACCCTCTAAAAATACATTTTGGAAAGATATTTACTGATTACTGTACAATGTAGAATTATTAGGGAATTTCATTACAACAGCCATCTTGAAAGTGAACATACCTGAACATACTCAGTCCTCATTTGCTTCACTCTGTCTGCATTTCTTTCAAAAGGCACACGGTATAGTTGTTTTAAAGACACCTGGTGCCTTTTCAGCATGCATGCAATAGTCGGCAAACTTATGGATTCCACATTGTTAAACATGTCTTCATTGTCCAAGATATGCTGGCCAAATCGACCACAGCCTGCTCTTGTTGGTCAGTCAGAATTTTGCCTCTGCCTCCCCTATTTGTCCTAGTCTCAATTCTACAAGGAATATTACAGTAAGAAGACACTTGGTCACATCACCTACTCTGTGATAAACATTGGTATGCAGTCATTTGACAATTGAGAGTAGCATAATGTTTAGTGCATGCTGACGACTTATCGGTTCTCATTGCGGAAAGTTCTGATTATTGAGACTACGGTTGACCTTCTGAGGTTTGGTTGTATCATTGTAGCCGCCTCAGTCATTGTCATGCCATGATTTATGACATGGTCTACAACTATTTCTCGGATTTCATTGGCCGCTGTCTTGGTCCGTGGCCTTGTCCTCTACCACGTTCCCCCACACCTCTCAAACGAGGCCCACGACCACCTCTCAGAAGGGGTGCTTGTCCCCTGCCATTCCTTTGACCAACACGTCTTCCTCCCACCACTGCTTGACCTCTATTGTGACCTGGATCACCTGCCGGCTACATGTTACAGTACGTATCGCTATGTTGTTGCAAGTGGATCCCAATCAATTCTTTATATACTCGTTCCACAATGTGAACTCAATCATCAGTAACGAGTTGGCAGAATTTGATAAGCAATTACAAGGGCCTGCATCCATACAGTGCAGTACTGTCAATACTGTAAATAGTCTGAAAAGGTGGTACATGGGACCATAGAAACGGTGTCTGATAAAGAATGATGATGAAATATTACATCCATAGATAATGTAGTCTAATTGGTTCATGCTCCACGCTAATTGGTGATAATGAATCTCGTTGTCTTGAAACTTTCATGATCTAAACATGGAATATTGTTTGTCTGTTTCCATACAACTATGCATTAAGAGTAATGCAACAGTTACTTATCATTTTGAGCAGTTGTATCAATTGATAGTTGGATAATTGTAATGAAGGGAATAGACACTCATCTGAAATGTAATGTGTGAATTGCCTTTTGAAATAGTAGTACTTTGATGTTAATTTGTGTCATATTGAACAGGTGATTTTTGTTAAATGAACAAATGATCTTAGTTTTATGTGTATTGTATCCAAGCAATTGAAAAAAGTGCTAGTTTTGAAAAATTTGCATTTTAATCATTGGTTGTGAGTTTTGTGTCTAGAGTTTTGAAAAATGACGTCAAGGTTCTGAAATTAATGCCAAAGTGATTGTAAAAAACTGTAATGCCCATGATTTTGGAATGAGATGTTCGACGAGCAGGTGTCCACATACTTGTGGTCATGTAGTGTATCTATGGACCAAGAGAAACTGGAATCTATGGTTCGGTTTTCTCTAAACGGCCACTACAATCTTAAGCTAACTTTAGCCACCATGAAATTGTGTTCGGTGGTCAGCAGCAGTGTAGTAGTTTTGTATGTCAAACTGTAAATTATATTTAATCAGGTTACTTGTTTCATCACTTGTGACTCCGTCCCCATGAGACACATGCAGATTGGTAGGCTACAGACATTACCAGTATATTCACAAACTCAGTGGTTTGTTCACAATGTTTATTTTAATCTTTCCAGAACAAAATGACATTTTTAGATTGGTTTCCAGAACAAAATGACATTTTTAGATTGGTTTGAAACAATGGCTTTTCAGTAACTAAATAACTAAACTTCTGTACATTCGTGCAACAAATGTAAATGACATGCACATTACAGAGAATGGGCAGCGATGTACAGTTAAACACTGATAAATCAACTTGTATTTAAAGTTGATAAATCTAATGTTTTAACATTTTCTAAAAGTAACCCATTGTTAGGCTTGAGAAAGACCGCATAAATATATTTACTAAATTTGAATGACAAAATAATTCACACAGAATATCCGTCAAAGCAGTTGAAATACAACTTTTGGCCCAGTTCCATTCGAGTTCCTAACCCCATTTCCCTTTGGAGTTGACAGATCTGAAAAGACTTGGGGAAGAAGCTAGGGATTGAAATGTGACAGGGCCTTACTATCACACTCACACCAGGGGTGTATTCATTACAGATACTGTTTACAGTTTAAGAACCAAATGGAAGCAAACAGAGCAAAACTAGTTTCTATTGGACAAATTCAGGTAGGTCCCATTTCGTTCCGTTTAATAAATGTTTTGCAACAGAATCGGCGGAATGAATACACCCCAGCGCTGCCTCAAACATTGCCCCGCCCCAAATTCAAAACGTTGAGCTTTATTGCAAACTTCTCTTAATTCTTGCCATTTACCACACACTCGTGCTTTTCTACTACAAAGTGAACTAAACAGAAAAGCTATTAGTATTTTCATATTTTTCAGCACAGGTGAAATGTACCTCTTGCTATCTTACCTAGACACACACTAAAATGTGAGGAAGTTCTCTTGGTTATTGGTATAGATATCATCTTTGTGATGCATTTATATAAATGTGCTAAACGTATAATTTGGTACTAAAGAAACTCTGAGTAAAAACCCTGTGGCCTGCTCAGGATTATATAACGTTACAGAACATTCAGATAGAAATGTATGGTGTAGAACAGATACACTAGTCTGTCAGTTAGGAAAGGATATTGAGTAAGCTCTATTAATTCTATTTCTCTTTGCTTCCCTTCTGTAGTACCGTCGAGGGTCTACAGGGGGCATCTGTCCGTCAGCAGGCGGCGACTCTCCTCGTTGGCGGGGAATATGACCTCCCTCAGCCGGCCCATACGACCTCTGCCCTCAACATGGCCGCTGGCATCCTCCACCAGGGACCTCCTCACAGGTCTGTAGACCTTATAGCGCCTAGGGAAGAGGAAAGAGATGGAGGGGGGAGAGAGGAGGGGAGAGAAATGGGGTAGAGGGGGATGGGAGAGAGATGGAGGAGAGAGATCATGAGTAAGGGAAGCTTGGTAATAGGCGTGAGCGTGTGGAACACTGTGGCTTGACTTACTTGTAGACTATGAAGGCGATGAAGGTAAAGATGGCTACCAGGATAGCACTGGAGGAGAGGACAACCTCTGCAGCATGAGGAGCTTTAGACACTACAAAAGGGAGAGAGGTAAGAAAAAGGAAGGGAAATGGATAGAGAGGTGGGATCGAGGAGAGGCAGGGAACGGAAGGGGAGAGGAAGGGAAAGAAGTAGAAAGGAGTGGAAAGAAGAAATATAGGTATGAGATCAGGAGAAGGAAAGCACTTTAGTATCAGGTGCAAACTTAGCACAAGCACTATTAAACAAAACCTAGACAACAAAATGAAAATTTCCAACTACGACTTGCACTTATACACACGTTCACAACATTGCAGCAGACATTGCACAGTCGGTCATCAGATTGCTGTATCAGATGATGTGGTTAACTAATTATGGTAAACACCTATCCAGACATTGTGAGATCTGGCAGACGTGTGTAAAGTAGTCCGCCTGCAACGCTGCCAATAATACCTCAGGGTCTATCCCTGTGACCTACCGGGTGTGTCAGGGTCAGTGTTGCTGATGGTGATGGTGGTGGTGGCGAGGGCCAGACTGCTGGCGTCCTCCAGGGTGATGTTGACACAGTAGGTCCCCGGCTCCAGGAAGGTCCTCCGCAGGTGCACCTCGCACCCCGAAGACGGGGGCACGTCGTCACACACGATGTTCCTCACCTGGCGGCAGGAGGGGTCCGACACGATGGTGCAGGCTGAGGTGGGAGTGCTACGGGAGGGAGAGGAGGAGAGAGGTGGTTATGGTAGATGGATGGGGAAACTATGGAGTGGTTTGTGTGCTAATATTCACTTCAAATTAAAATTTTCTGAGGGTTGCCTTAGCAATGTCCAATTGTGTTCCACTTACCTGCCCAGGCACTTGACCAGGAAGCTGATGTCAGTGTTGGTCACCTTGGCAGCAGATACGTCCACGATCCGATTGGCTGGCTGGCTGTTGATTAGGTGCTCTGTGATAGGGTAAAGTGCAAGGTGTACAAGCTTTATATTTGTATAGACTGATAACTGAGGGGCTAATTGACTGACTATCTGACTTCACTGATTGTTATCAGTTTGACATCCCATTGTCATGCACCCACCAATGACAGTGATGTCGGTCTGGAAAGTTCCGTAGAGGTAGCGGAAGCAGTCGGTGGCCGCCAGGTGTCTGTGATGGAGCTGGGCCATGGGTGTGGGGACAGCTGGCAGCAGCAAGGTCGGGTTGAACCCCTGGGTCACATCAGCCACCGTCGGGGGGAGGGGCTCTGTCGTCGGGAAGCCCGTTGTCCCGGGAACAGGTGTGTTGGAGCCCTTGGAGGTGGGTCCGGCAGTGGTGACTGACACTGGAAACGAGACAGTCGAATTTGGACAGTTTATGTCAGCTGAATAGAACTAAACTCACAAGAGAAAGCATTTCCTCATACACTCTGGCAGACACTTCTATTCAATACACATTATAGAGTTAACTCTTACCATAACCATGGGTTGTTTCCATTTTGCTAGCGAAAAAGAGAGCTATGATACAACTCTCCAAAGATGGAAATGTGTCTGCTGCTCAATCAGTCCAAAATCACCTTATTCCAGGCATGTGTGGCAGTAGTACGCTGCAGGTGAAGCTCATTAGTGTGTGTACTATGTACATACCTTCTTCTAGATTTGTGTAACTGTGACTCAAGAGTGTGTACCTGTAGTCTGCTGCGAGGTAACACTCATCGGTGTGGGCGGGGGGCACGGGATCTTGAAAGCCGCCTCCACCGTCAGCTTCACGTTGACTTCGCCGACCGCGCTGTAGGTGTGTGTGGCCACGTTGCTATGGGTGACCAGCTGGTTGCCGTCCTTGAAGTCCCAGATGTAGTCGACGGCGTCGGCAGTCTTCAGGTAGTTACTGGGGTCGTGAACCGACACACTGAACACCACGTCCTCGCCACGCACAAACACGCTCTCTGACAGGTTGGCTGCTGCCTTCTGGGAAATATTCACCGCCACGGGGATCTTGTCTGTGAAGGGGTAAAGGTTAACGAGAAACGCTTAGACATGATGCATCAATTCAGCTATACATTCTCTTCTGTACTTCTGCATCCCTCCTGAGGAAGGACCAGGTGATGTGTAAGAGAGACAGACTATGGTTGCTTCCCAAATGGCACCCTTTTCGCTATGTACACTCTTAGGAAAAAAAAGGAGCTGCACAACATAGCCAAAAGTATGCTCTTCAAACATCTCATTCCAAAATCATGGGCATTAATATGGAGTTGGTCCCCCCTTTGCTGCTATAACAGCCTCCACTCTTCTGGGAAGGCTTTCCACTAGATGTTGGAACATTGCTGCGGGGACTTGCTTTCATTCAGCCACAAGAGCTTTAATGAGGTCGGGCACTGATGTTGGGCGATTAGGCCTGGCTCGCAGTCAGCATTCCAATTCATCCGAAAGGTGTTCGATGGGGTTGAGATCAGGGCTCTGTGCAGGCCAGTCAAGTACTTCCACACTGATCTCAACAAACCATGTCTGTATGGACCTCGCTTTGTGCACGGGGGCATTATCATGCTGAAACAGGAAAGGGCCTTCCCCAAACTGTTGCCACAAAGTTGGAAGCACAGAATCGTCTAAAATGTCATTGTATGCTGTAGTGTTAAGATTTCCCTTCACTGGAACTAAGGGGCCTAGCCCGAACCATGTAAAACAGCCTCAGACCATTATCCCTCCTCCACCAAACTTTACAGTTGGCAATATATGCATTGGGACAGGTAGCGTTTTCCTGGCATCCGTCAAACCCAGATTCGTATGTCGGACTGCCATATGGTGAAGCGTGATTCATCACTCCAGAGAACGCGATTTCCACTGCTCCAGAGTCCAATGGCGGCGGGCTTTACACCACTCCAGTCGATGCTTGGCATTGCGCATGGTGATCTTAGGCTTGTGTGCGGCTGCTCGGCCATGGAAACCCATTTCATGAGGCTCCCGACTAATAGTTATTGTGCTGACGTTGCTTCCAGAGGCAGTTTGGATCTCGGTAGTGAGTGTTGCAACCGAGGTCAGACGATTTTTACACGCTACTAGCTTCAGCACTCGGCGGTCCCGTTCTGTGACCTTGTGTGGCCTACCACTTCACGGCTGAGCCGTTGTTGCTCCTAGATGTTTCCACTTCACACAGCACTTACAGTTGACCGGGGCAGCTCTAGCAGGGCAGAAATCTGACGAACTGACTTGTTGGAAAGGTTGCATCCTATGATGGTTCCACGTTGAAAGTCACTGAGCTCTTCAGTACGGGCTATTCAACTGACAATGTTTGTCTATGGCGTTTGCATGGCTGTGTGCTCGATTTTATACACCTGTCAGCAACGGATGTGGCTGAAATAGCTGAATCCACTAATTGAAAGGGATGTCCACATACTTTTGAGCATGTAATGTATCTAGAACCTAAAAAGGTTCTTTGGCTGTCCTCATAGGAGAACCCTTTGAATAACCATTTGTGTTCCAGGTAGAACCCTTTTGGGTTCCATGTAGAACCCTTTTCACATAGGGTTCTATATGGAACCCTAATGGGTCCTACCTAGAACCAAAAACGGTTCTAATTAGAACCAAAAAGGTTTCTCCTATGGGGACAACCGAAGAACCCTTTTGGAACCCTTTTTTCTAAGAGTGCAGTGCATTACACCCATAGGGGTCTGGTCAAAAGTAGTGCACTATATAGGGAATAGGGTGCCTTTTGGAACACACTATCGGCCTTTGTTCCAATCATAAAATCCTTAACTGTCTAAAAAGATTTGAATAAGTGAAAGCAACAAAGCGCTAAATCTCCACCTGACTAAGGGCTTGGTGTCCTATAAGATGTACAAGGGGAAGGAGCGATAGTAGATGGGAGGAAGCAAGGTTGCGGATTGAGACCCGTCCCAGTGATGCTTGGGGAGTAGACATGAAGTGTAAACAGGGATTCACCTGTGACGAAGAAGACGGTCTTGTCGGTGGCCAGGGGGCTGTACTTCCTGCGCTCACGTTTCCTGTACACCATGACCTCCATCAGCTCCGCCCCCAGAGTGATGTCACTGGTGTTCACTGTCAGGGTGGAGGAGGAGCCATCACACGTCTCAGAGTACTGACCTGAGAGAGGGAGTGAGAGAGAGAGAGATGGAGGGAGAGAAGGAGGGCAGAGAGAGTTAGAGCAATAGCAGATCTCCATTTCTCTCAGCACCTGCCTCCTCACCTTTCCCCACCTTTAAAGCTGCAATATGTAACTTTATGGGCGACCGACCAAATTCACATAGAAATGTAAGTTATAGATCTGTCATTCTTATTTTTTTATTTTATTTTATTATTATTTTTTTGGGGGGGGGGGGTGGATCAGCTTAATATTGCAGATAGATTGTATCTTCTATCAATGTAATAGTCTGCATCACTTCCAATCCCCCATGTTTTTTATATATATACTCCCCTTTATTACTTTTCAACCCCGCCATCCTTTCCCTACTTGGAGTAAATTAGTGAACAACAATGCCCAGGCCTCTACTTCTGATCTATACTTACTATTTACACCTTATGGACAGAGTTAATTTTACAATAATTCTATTATATATATATTATTTTTTTATTTTTTTGCTCCTGAACTTCTTCTACTCTCAACCTCTCCGATCATTTTCATGATGTCCATCCGGTTTGCTTCTATATGCCATATCTTTCTAACTGTGCTCTTTCCCAAAAGCTCCCAACATACAACCTATATACTTATTATGGACACAGCATGCTTACATTATTAGCTATATTTGTTATTATTTGTTGTTATTTGTTATTAGTCCCATCCTTCAACTCTATTCAATACCTCCCATCTATCTCTTAACACCATCCATATAGGATTTCTATTTGCCATATATATTTCAACCGTACTGTGATGTTTTACAAAAGTTCTGAACCTTTCTATTCTCATTGCTTCTACAGATTGTGAATTAAAAATAAACATTTTTGCTAAAAGTATTATTATATTATTGATTGATTGACCATGACTTTTCAGATCACCCAGTAATGCTATCTGCAAGGTTAGCTCCAGGTAAATATTACAATCCTTTAGCCATTCCTGGACCTGTGTCCAAAAACAAGCTACAAATGGACAGAACCAAAACAAATGATCTAATGATTCTGTCTCTTCACAGCAAAATCTGCAGAGCTGGGAAGATTGTATCCCCCATATAAATAACATTCTATTGGTAGCAAGAATTTTATATAATAATTTAAACTGAAAGATTCTAATTTTTGAATCCGGAGTCGTTTTGCGTGTCAGTTCATAAACACTATGCCATGGGATCGGTACGTCAAAGATCTCTTCCCAACTATTTTGCAGCCTATATGGGACGGCTGTCAATCCTTTGGTCCTTAAGTGAAACTGATATACTTTTTTATTTATCACAGTTTTCCTTAACCAATTATGTTCTTTAATGCAAGGCCGACAGACAAGTTCCTTACTTTCTCCCCCTTCCACTTTCCTCTTCCACTTTTGCGGTAAGGCTGCAATTATTTGGTTGTAATTTTGGGTAGAGCAGACATTTCCATATGTTTTTGTTAACTGCATGTGCGACATAACTCCACCAGTCCTACCGATGATATCATTTACGAAGATTATACCTTTTTTAAACATTCTGTAAAAAAATAAAGGTTTTTTGTCAATTAGTATATTTGAATTTAACCACAATATTTGTTGCATTATTTGTTCTGTCGTTTCTGGAGGATTAAATTGAAATTGCAACCAACTTTCTATGGCTTGTTTTAGAAATAGTGATATTTGGGAGATTATTTCCTTTTCAAATAACTGCAAATGAGTTGTTGTAATCTGAATAAAGGGAAAAAGGCCTTTCTTGAACATTGGGTGAGACAATCTTACTAATTTGCTTGAGAACCAGTTCGGGTTTAAGTATAACTTTTGTATGACTGAAGCTTTTAGTGATAGGTCTAATGCTTTAATATTTAATAATTTCTGTCCTCCGAATTCATATTCATTATATAAATATGCCCTTTTAATTTTGTCTGGCTTGCCGTTCCAAATAAAATTGATTATTTTTTTCTCATATAATTTAAAAAACTGTTCGCTAGGCGTAGGCAAGACCATAAGCAAATAGGTAAACTGGGATAATACTAAAGAGCTAATCAGGGTGATTTTTCCACAAATTTACAGGTATTTTCCTTTCCATGGTAGTAAGATCTTATCTATTTTTGCTAACTTTCTATAAAAATGTATTGAAGTGAGATCATTTATTTCCTTTGGGATATGTATTCCGAGTATATCCACATCACCATCAGACCATTTTATTGGTAAACTACATGGTAATGTAAAAATTGTATTTTTTAGTGATCCAATACGTAATATAGTACATTTGTCATAATTTGGTTGTAATCCAGAGAGGTTAGAAAATGTATCTAGATCCTCTATGAGGCTGTGGAGGGATTCTAGTTGTGGATTTAAAAGAAAACATTAATCATCAGCGTACAATGACACCTTTGTTTTTAAGCCCTGTATTTCTAATCCTCTGATATTATTATTGGATCTGATTTTAATAGCTAACATCTCGATGGCCACAATAAATAGATATGCCGATAGTGGACAACCTTGTTTCACTCCTCTTGACAGTTTAAAACTTTCTGAGAAATAGCCATTATTTACTATTTTACACCTAGGGTTACTATACATGATTTTGACCCATTTTATAAGAAATTCTCCAAAATTGAAATGCTCCAGGCATTTATATATGAACCCCAGTCAAATTTTATCAAATGCCTTTTCGAAGTCTGCTATGAATAGCAGGCCTGGTTTCCCATATTTTCCATTGTTTCCCATACTTGCCTTATATTATCTCCAATGTATCTTCCATGTAAAAAACCTGTCTGATTAGAATGAATAATATCCAACAATACCTTTTTAATTCTATGCGCTATACATTTTGCTAGGATTTTTGCATCACAACACTGAAGTGTAAGGGGCCTCCAATTTTGTAAATGGGCTGGATCTTTATTACATTACATTTACATTTTAGTCATTTAGCAGACGCTCTTATCCAGAGCGACTTACAGTTAGTGAGTGCATACATTATTTTTCATTTTTCATACTGGCCCCCCGTGTGAATCGAACCCACAACCCTGGCGTTGCAAACGCCATGCTCTACCAACTGAGCTATATCCCTGGAGGCCAATCCCTCCCCTACCCTGGATGACGCTGGGCCAATTGTGCGCCGCCCCATGGGTCTCCCAGTCGCGGCCGGCTACGACAGAGCCTGGATTCGAACCAGGATCTCTAGTGGCACAGCTAGCACTGCGATGCAGTGCCTTAGACCACTGCGCCACTCGGGAGACATATTTTCCACTTGTATCCTGTTTCAGTAATAATGAGATCAGACCTTCTTCTTGAGTGTCAGATAATCTACCATTTACATAGGAGTGGTTAAAACATGCTAATAACGGTCCTCTTAGTATATCAAAAAAGGTTTGGTATACCTCGACTGGTATGCCATCCAACCCTGGAGTTTTCCCAGACTTAAAGTCTTTAATTGCATCCAGAAGTTCCTCCTCTGTAATTTCACCTTCACATGAGTCTTTCTGTGTGGCTGTTAATTTGACATTATCAATAGAAAAAAAATCTCTACAATTAGCTTAAGTTAGAGGAGATGGAGGCGACTGAAAAGAAAACATATGCTTAAAGTACTTTGTTTCTTCCTTCAAAATATAATTTGGTGAATTATGGGTGACTCCGTCAATTGTAACCAGTTTCATTAAGTTCTTTTTGGTA
The DNA here is from genome assembly GCF_964263955.1 of Coregonus lavaretus. Classification (NCBI taxonomy): domain Eukaryota; kingdom Metazoa; phylum Chordata; class Actinopteri; order Salmoniformes; family Salmonidae; genus Coregonus; species Coregonus lavaretus. The sequence goes on along the minus strand of NC_139990.1, from coordinate 7,348,372 downwards.
GCATTACTATGTTGAAGATTAAAAAAGAATTTTGTGCATTTTTCCCCATATTCCATCCAGTTTGCTTTATTTTTATAATATATTAGACTTGATCTTTCTTGAATAAGTTTCTCAATTTCTTTTTGTTTTTCCTCTAATTTATTCTGAGCCTCTATGTTACAGTTTTTATTGCCATCTATCTGTTCTGTTAGACTTTCTATTTCCTTTCTTAGTATAAACTCTTTTGACCTAAATTGCTTTTGTTTTCGAGATGAATACTGAATTGCATGGCCTCTAAAGGCACATTTATAATAATAATAATATGCCATTTAGCAGACGCTTTTATCCAAAGCGACTTACAGTCATGCGTGCATACATTTTTTTTTGTGTATGGGTGGTCCCGGGAATCGAACCCACTACCTTGGCGTTACAAGCGCCGTGCTCTACCAGCTGAGCTACAGAGGACCACATTTAAAGGTGTCCCATACAATAAGGGGATTCGCTGTACCTATGTTATGTTGGAAAAAGTCAGTTATAAATTCCTTTGTTCTAATTATAAATAAATTATCATCCAATAGGCTTTGATTAAATTTCCAATATCCTCGCCCACGTGGTAATTCAGTAAGAGTAATGTATATGCCTATTATATGATGGTCCGACCGCATTCTGTCCCCTATCAACACTTTTTTTAACTTTTGGTGCCAACGAGAATGAGATAAGAAAGAAGTCAAGACGACTAGCTTGATTCAGTCTCCGCCATGTATATCTCACTAGATCAGTATATTTAAGCCTCCATATATCTACTAATTCTAATGTATCCATGACATTCACAATTTCCTTAAGAGCATGTGGGTGATTGTTTGTGGTGTGATTTGCTTTACGGTCCATTGAGCTATTTAAAACAGTATTATAATCCCCCACCATAACAATATTGTCTTGAATTGCTTGCAGGCTTGATAATTTATTATATATATTGTCAAAGAATTGTGGATCATCATTATTTGGTCCGTAAAGGTTAATGAGCCATATCTGTTTATGGTCCAATAACATATTTAAAATAATCCATCTACCTTGCGTATCTATTTTGACAATTTGCACATTCGGATCAAAATTACTATTAATTAATATCATCACCCCTTTTGAATTTCTTTGCCCATGGGAGAAGTATATTTCCCCCCCCATTCTTTTTTCCACGCTACTTCATCTCGAATTGTTGAATGAGTTTCCTGTATACAATAGATATTATATTCCTTCTCTTTGAGCCATGTAAATATTGTTCTTCTTTTGTTATTATCAGCTAAGCCATTACAATTATAACTGGCTATACTTATTTCACCATACACCATAATGAGATACAAGTTTCAAGTCTATTTATCATTATATATGTTTGTAAATGTACCAATAAAAAATACCGTAATGATTGAGTGTCCATATAGCTGTACCGTGATATTTGCATTGCTACAGAGTAACCCTTCAATTGTTCTCCACTAATTCCCCCGCTAAAGCCCCTCCCCATCCCAAGTTGAGCCGTCATCCCAGTGATCAGCATCCCACCCACGTCCCTCCGGATCCCTAAGGCCCCGAGAGGCCAGGACCCATCCATCGAAAACAGCACACAGTGCCACCCACAAAACAGAAGCAGATTGACCGCCAAAAGCATTTCCAATGCTTTCACCTCTCTCTCTCTCTCTATATATATATATATATATATATAGATATTTAATTATTTAAAAAAAATTATGCATATCCTATTTTCCATCATTATCAATTAATATGCATAATAATGTCGGCAGTTCACGCGTAGGATTCTAACATATAACCCGGATTGCCATTGTATTACATTTAATTCATTGACAAGCAATTATTATCCTAGCAAATAATTCCCATGGTCCATCCCATACCCCCCCCCCCCCCCCCCTCCCCCCCAACATCACCACCCCCCCACAACAGATGCCAGACAAGCACACACGCACATACTCACATACTCCAACACACTCAACCCCCCTCCTCCACAATCCACCATAAAATCAGATACTCAACGGCTGTTATATCCCAGAGCCCAACTCGAGAAATAACTTGATTTACGAGTGCACATACAGTTAAAGCTGATTGAGAAAGCATGCAGATTGAGCAGAAATTGATAACAATGTGAGATTTGATTAATCTACTTAATCTATGTCAAGTCCTAGGTGATGGAGATCAGATCCACCCTCTTCACCTGAGACACAAACACTCTGATCCCCTGTTGTAACCATTTTCCCAAGCATCTCCGTGCGGTCAGACCTTTGATTATTTTGTGCCACCTGGGCCACAATGATAAACCCCCTCTCTAATTGTCCGAGTGTGACCCCCTCCCCATGGGTTACTGCAGCCAGTGTTGCCAGCACTGCCACTACCTGGGTGGGCGTACCCCACCGGAATCCCCACCGGCTAGGTAAAAGGTCGTCAAGGTTCTCATTAGCAGCTTTGAGAATTTCCTTGTATATTATGCTCTCCCTTCAGGGGGCTCTGGCTTTGTAGGACCAACCCTGCCAGGCAGGCTCAGAATCTTGAGGGGGCGGTACTGCTCAAGTAGGTCTCTGACCGCATTTATTTATCTGTTTAGGCTGCATACTCACAGCAGGTCCATAAAAGAGATGGGAACTTCTCTTTGGTGTATGGGTCGCTCAGGTGGGTGTCCAGGTTATAGGGTTAGGGATCTTTCCATCATGATAGGACAATGAAAAATTAGATTAGATGTATACTATATTTAAAAATGTATATCCCTCATCTACACAAAATTGAAAGCTCTCTCTCACTACCCCTGCTCATAGACCCCCGGTCAGCTCTGGGATATGCAACCATTTCCCCTCTCACTCACTTAACGCCGCACCTTTTCAAACACAAAAATGCACACCACATGGTTGACTGCGGAAGAAATGGGCCGAGTGTGCAAACGCACCCGCATCTGCCGCAAGGGGGAAAGGACGCCAGAGAGAACACAGGACCAACCACAACAACCATCCGCCAAAACAACAACCTCCCGCCAAAAAAGCCATGTTCTAATTATTTGTATTTAAAGATGTATTATTCTGCTTGTTATGTCGTTTTATCCTTTTATAAAATAATATACTTACTATAAATGTTATTTAATATTACAATCCCTATCATTGCTAGTATCAGGTGCTCCAATATTCGACTCCTCTATTACAACTTTTAGAATAGCCATGGAGTAGTCTTTGTGTCTCTGAACATTTGGTTGTCAATATATAGTTTATCCACCACGAGTGCAACACGTTTCCCTTTTAATCTGTTTTCCTTGAAGATTGGATACAGAACTTTGCGCCTTTCTACAATCTCCCTCGGGAACTGATCATTCATGCCTATTTTCGTGCCAGCAAGTCTTTTTCCTAGGCTTTTCACCATAGCTTTATCCTTAAAAAAAGCAAATTTGGCAACGATTGGGCGCTCATATTTCTGTCCTCTTTTTCCGAAACGGTGTACACGTTCAAGTTGGATTTTATCGACAGCCTTGAGTGGGATTTGTAGCGCTGTATGCAGGAAGTCCTTCATAATATTCTCTGTTATTTCTCCCTCCTTTTCCTGAATAGCCGTAAGTACTAGATTTTCCCTCATCGATCTAGTTTGGATGTCTAGTAAGGCTTCTCTCAGAAGGTTGTTCTCTTATTTTAGTTCCCTAATGTCCGTTTCCATCTTAGTTACTGTCACTTTTAATTATTTGGTTTCTTTCTCCATTACCAAAGCTTTTTCGTCACTCATTTGAAGACTCGCTTTCAACTCTTTTACGTCTTTACTGACCAATTCTAGTATGCCCAATTTGTCATTTATCGACTTCAACAGGTCGCTTTCCACACTTACCATACCCAGTGGTGAAAAGCATATATCATCTGTATCAGTTGATGAGTCGCGTTTCCTTTTGGGGATCGGCTCTCCACGCTTGTCTTCAGTCATGTTTGGGTGTTGCGTGTTGTTGTAATATTTGTCGATATATTTCTCTAGCCTTATGATCTGTTTTGTGTTATTATCCAGATTGAATTATATTAACTGCGAATATATGAAATGCTAATATTTAGTCTAACTTACTGATTTTGAATATTATGTTTTTATCTTGAGGTGTTTTGTACCGCTTTCTATTAAATACGCCATCTTGTCTACGCGTGCCCCGCCCCTTTGTTGCCCTCTGTCATTCTTATTGAAAGCAAGTCTAAGAAGCAGATCTGTTCTATGTGCGCTATTTCTATGCTTCGTTTTTGCATCTTTTACTTTCGGTTTTGTACACCAGCTTCAAACAGCTGAAAATACAATATTCTTGGTTATTGAAAATATATTTCACCGTGGTTTAGATGGTACAATGATTCTCTACACTTGGTTGTTTTGTCACATTAACTGAAATTAGGCGAATTATTCGAATTTTAGCAACCAGGAAATGGCAGAGCTTTCAGAGATTTCTGAACAGTGCATCTTTAATAGAGCACATCTATTTGAAGACATTGTGCGTGCATATGTGTTTGTTTATGACTGTGTGCATGAGTATGTCCGTGACTGATTGTGTTTGAGTGAGTCTCTTACCCATAGAGTGCCATATGTAGACATAGCCCTTGTGTCTCCAGTCGTTGCTCTGAGGGAAGGGTTTCCCGTCTGGGAAGACGTTACATCTCTTCAGGTCAGTACACTTTCCAAAGCCATAGTCATCCAGCCAGGAGGTCCAGTTAAACACATAGCCAGGCTTCAGCTGACCATTAGCTGACCAGGGGAGGGGAGAGTTACAGTCAATGCTGAAGTTATCAGATATTGTACTTTTTGTGGTGTTGTAAAGTGTGTGTGTGTGCAAATGTGTGTGTGAATGTAGAGTGGTTTGTGGGAAGCACCTGAGGCCTCCAGCTCCATACCATCTGGACAATGCTCATCCCACACAAGCTCCCAATTGGCGTCCTCCTTCTGACACGGTGGGTACTCTAGCTTGGCCGTAAATGACACCATCGAGCCAATGATCGCAGGACTGTCACTGGTCAGGCGCACTTTGACGGTCTTACCTGGATAGGTGTGTGAAAATAGTGGATAGCTAAATGTTTTAAAGGAGGAACGTTATAAACTTTCCCTGTATAATTTGACAAAGTCAGTGGTGGTGCTCACCCTTCCTCCGCGTTAGTTCCTTGGGACCGAAGGGTGGGTAAAGATAGTCATCCCACGGGTTACTGTCTGGGATCCAACCGGGGATAGGTGGAAACTTCATCGATACCGAATGCTTATGAGGGAACATGTCCCGGTAAGCTGAGAGAGAGTAAATGTTTGTTTTGAGACTTATAGACAAAAATTGTGCTTTTACAAACGTATATTGGAAAATGCTGCCTAATGTAAGCTTATCGTATTAATCCGTTGAAACCAGCCTATTTCCCTAACCATAATAAACGGTAATATTCTGGACATAGACTGCAATAGATTTAGTTCAAAGTGGTTTTGTATACTGAATAATAGTCCGACACAGTAACCGTTGGAAAACATATCCAGGAAACCATATTCACAAGACGCATCTACTAGTGCACGCGCGTAAATGGCATAATTGCGCTCATGGGACTGTGACTGACAGCACAAGCAAGCGGACACTGGCAACTCAATAACAGCTCGCGCACCTCTGACATTCTTAAGGAGATACCAAGGTCAGATGAAAACAATTAAAGGAACGTTCGGGGCGTTCATTTTTAATTGTAAAATGTAATTTGTAAACCACAGGGGTAAACGGAGAAAAATACCAATAAATGTAATGGTCAGATGAAAACAATTAAAGGAGTCTGGAGCGTTCATTTTTACTTGTAAAACGTAATTTGTAAACCATAGGGGTAAACGTAGAAAAATACAAATTAATGTCAATGCCATGTGACATTATTTCGACATATAGTCTAGTCATTTGAAAGAGTTGACTGATTGCATTAATAAACCTTTAGAGGCTAAAAGGGAAAAATATACAACGACCCGAATAAGAATTATCAACAAGAATGTAGGCTAACAATAATCCCTATATAATTGTAGTTCTTCATTTGCCAACAAATTATGCTTAATCTGCATCCAAGCATCCTATACCACAAACCTGATTGATGGGTAAAGCTGAGACCTAAAAAGCAACCAAAACGTTTCTTACTTTTGAGTCCATTTGCTTGAGAAACGAAAAAAGTGCAAGCCAGAACACAGACGTAATGTAAACCTCCCATTTCGACCTGGAGGAAAAGCTGCAACAATATCCACACAACCCGAAAGATGTTGCTCCTCACGCGGTCCCCACCAAACACATAACTGCTCCCACGCGCACCTATTCGCCCATTCTTCCCGCGCGTGCCCGAGTTCCATAATTTAATAGAGGGATGCATGCATTTGCAAACATGTGACGTTGATAACAAGATGCATCTCATCCTTCATTAGGTCGCGCGCCTCATGTGGACCGTCTCAGTCCCCACCATCTCTGCTCTGTCCCTTCCAGTGGCGATTTTAGCATGTAAATCTTGGTGGGGCAAACGATTTAAAAAATAAATGTTTTATGCATGACAGTGTGGTGTCGAGAAAACTATGCTGAGATGCTGTGAGAACAAGAATTCCGCTGACACTGTACTTTGATTATAAAGGTTTATTTATATCAAAGGGTTCCAGCGTCAATTTACAGATATCTGCAGACATCTGGAGAACAACGACCCAAAATAATATGTTGTCTGTCCTCCTTTGTTTTAACCGTGGTATTTATATCCTATGCCCTATGTAACATAATATGGGTGTTTTCCCTACAGACCAATCCCAGGAGGCCACCTAACAGACTTCCTTGGCTTTAGGGTGCCCCTATAGAACTACTCCCCAGATGCTCCCTTTAAGCTGAGTCAACATCCTCTAAAACCATTTGAAACCATTAGCAAAGTCATAAATTCCTCAGATACCACAACAGCAAAGCCACAACACTAAACACGACATTAATTGCACTATAACAGTGACAACCAGTGCCCATAATCTGTTAGGGCCTATATAAAGCTGTCCCAACAGCAGAGCTTTCTTTTCAGCACCATGGAGTGAATCCTTACCACCGCTAACCTGGCTATCAGCAGAGCCTTCTCTGGCAGCGAAACAGTTCATTCAGCCTCATTTACTGCCTTAAAAAAAACATAGCTGATATGGCTGACTTGCTTAAACAAATGTGGTTTCTACTGACAATTGAGATGTACAAACTATGGCATAAGGGGACGATGAGCGGATAAGAGGCAATCTGTAATTTCGATTAACACATTAATGAGAGAGCTAGGACGGATGTAGTCAATATAACTATTTGTTCAGCACTTTTAAATGTACAGAGACAGAATTCAGAACATGGGCCGTTCTTACAGTATTCTCCCTGTACACCAAGTCAGAACAGTAGGGCAAATAAAGGGGGCATATAAACAGACAATAAAAGCTCTTACAATATTCAATGATTACATTTCTCTAAAACAGGCTATAGGCTACGTGTGCACCACCAAGTCAGAACAGTAGGCTAAGTTATGAGGGGGAAAGGGACCAAATTATTAGGGTGAGGCACATGGGCTACTAACAGCTTACTACACAACATACAGTGAGGGAAAAAATTATTTGATCCTCTGCTGATTTTGTACATTTGCCCACTGACAAAGAAATGATCAGTCTATAATTTTAATGGTAGGTTTATTTGAACAGTGAGAGACAGAAAAACAACAACAAAATCCAGAAAAACGCATGTAAAAAATGTTATAAATTGATTTGCATTTTAATGAGGGAAATAAGTATTTGACCCCCTCTCAATCAGAAAGATTTCTGGCTCCCAGGTGTCTTTTATACAGGTAACGAGCTGAGATTAGGAGAACACTCTTAAAGGGAGTGCTCATAATCTCAGTTTGTTGCCTGTATAAAAGACACCTGTCCACAGAAGCAATCAATCAATCAGATTCAAAACTCTCCACCATGGCCAAGACCAAAGAGCTCTCCAAGGACGTCAGGGACAAGATTGTAGACCTACACAAGGCTGGAATGGGCTACAAGACCATCGCCAAGCAGCTTGGTGAGAAGGTGACAACAGTTGGTGCGATTATTCGCAAATGGAAGAAACACAAAATAACAGTCAATATCATGAGAACGGTGAGGAATCAGCCCAGAACTACACGGGAGGATCTTGTCAATGATCACAAGGCAGCTGGGACCATATTCACCAAGAAAACAATTGCAAGGTCCCCCTGCTCAAGAAAGCACATATACAGGCCCGTCTGAAGTTTGCCAATGAACATCTGAATGATTCAGAGGAGAACTGGGTGAAAGTGTTGTGGTCAGATGAGGCCAAAATCGAGCTCTTTGGCATCAACTCAACTCACCGTGATTGGAGGAGGAGGAATGCTGCCTATGACCCCAAGAACACCATCCCCACCATCAAACATGGAGATGGAAACATTATGCTTTGGGGGTGTTTTTCTGCTAAGGGGACAGGACAACTTCACCGCATCAAAGGGACGATGGACGGGGCCATGTACCGTCAAATCTTGGGTGAGAACCTCCTTCCCTAAGCCAGGGCATTGAAAATGGGTCGTGGATGGGTATTCCAGCATGACAATGACCCAAAACACACAGCCAAGGCAACAAAGGAGTGGCTAAAGAAGAAGCACATTAAGGTCCTGGAGTGGCCTAGCCAGTCTCCAGACCTTAATCCCATAGAAAATCTGTGGAGGGAGCTGAAGGTTCGAGTTGCCAAACGTCAGCCTCGAAACCTTAATGACTTGGAGAAGATCTGCAAAGAGGAGTGGGACAAAATCCCTCCTGAGATGTGTGCATACCTGGTGGCCAACTACAAGAAACGTCTGACCTCTGTGATTGCCAACAAGGGTTTTGCCACCAAGTACTAAGTCATGTTTTGCAGAGGGGTCAAATACTTATTTCCCTCATTAAAATGCAAATCAATTTATAACATTTTTGACATGTGTTTTTCTGGATTTTTTTGTTGTTATTCTGTCTCTCACTGTTCAAATAAACTTACCATTAAAATTATAGACTGATCATGTCTTTGTCAGTGGGCAAACATACAAAATCAGCAGGGGATCAAATACTTTTTTCCCTCACTGTATATATACACCACTACCAGTCAAAAGTTTGGACACACCTACTCATTCAAGGGGTTTTCTTTATTTTTATTATTTTCTAATTTGTAGAATAATAGTGAAGACATCAAACTATGAAATGACACATATGGAATCATGTAGTAACCAAAAAAGTGTTAAACAAATCAAAATATATGTTATATTTGAGATTCTTCAAAGTAGCCACCCTTTGCTTTGATGACAGCTTTGCACATTCTTGGCATTCTCTTAACCAGCTTCTTGAGATAGTCACCTGGAATGCATTTCAATTAACAGGAGTGCCTTGTTAAAAGTTAATTTGTGGAATTTATTTCCTTCTCAATGCATTTGAGCCAACCAGTTGTATTGTGACAAGGTAGGGGGTATACAGAAGATAGCCCTATTTGGTAAAAGACCAAGTCCATATTATGGCAAGAACAGCTCAAATAAGCAAAGAGAAATGACAGTCCATCATTACTTTAAGACAAGAAGATCAGTCAATACGGAACATTTCAACAACTTTGAACGTTTCTTCAAGTGCAGTCACAAAAACCATCAAGCACTATGATGAAACTGGCTCTCATGAGGACCGCCACAGGAATGGAAGACCCAGAGTTACCTCTGCTGCAGAGGATAAGTTCATTAGAGTTACCAGCCTCAGAAATTGCAGCCCAAATAAATGCTTCACAGAGTTCAAGTCACAGACACATCTCAACATCAACTGTTCAGAGGGGACTGTGTGAATCAGGCCTTCATGGTCGAATTCCTGCAAAGAAACCACTACTTAAGGACACCAATAATAAGAAGAGACCTGCTTGGACCAAGAAACACGATCAATGGACATTAGACCGGTGGAAATTAGTCCTTTGGTCTGGAGTCCAAATTTGAGATTTTTGGTTCCAACCGCCGAGTCTTTGTGAGACGCAATGTGGGTGAACGGATGATCTCCGAATGTGTTGTTCCCACCGTAAAGCATGGAGGAGGAGGTGTTATGGTGTGGGGGTGCTTTGCTGGTGACACTGTCAGTGATTTATTTAGAATTCAAGGCACACTTAACCAGCATGGCTACCACAGCATTCTGCAGTGATACGCCATCCCATCTGGTTTGGGCTTTTGTTTTTTAACAGGACAATAACCCAACACACCTCCAGGCTGTGTAAGGGCTATTTTACCAAGAAGGACAGTGATGGAGTGCTGCATCAGTTGACCTGGCCTCCACAATCCGCTGACCTCAACCCAATTGAGATGTTTTGGGATGAGTCGGACGGCAGAGTGAAGGAAAAGCAGCCAACAAGTGCTCACCATATGTGGAACACCTTCAAGACTGTTGGAAAAGCATTCCAGGTGAAGCTGGTTGAGAGAATGCCAAGAGTGTGCAATTCTGTCATCAAGGCAAAGAGTGGCTACTTTGAAGAATCTCAAATATAACATATAATTTGATTTGTTTAACACTTTTTTGGTTACTACATTATTTCATGTGTTATTTCATAGTTTTGATGTCTTCACTATTATTCTCCAATGTAGAAAGTAGTAAAAATAAAGAAAACCCCTTGAATGAGTGGGTGTGTCCAAACTTTTGACTGGCACTGTATATACAGTGCATTTGGAATGTATTCAGACCACTTGACATTTTCCACATTTTGTTACGTTACAGCCTTATTCTAAAATTGATTAAATAGTTTTTTCCCTCATCAATCTACATACAATACTCCATAATGACAAGACAAGACATAATAAATGTGCCACTCCTGCGTTGTCCTTGGCTGTGTGCTTAGGGTCATTGTCCTGTTGGAAGTCTGAGGTCCTGAGCGCTCTGGAGCAGGTTTTCATCAAGGATCTCTCTGTACTTTGCTCTGTTCATCTTTGCCTCTATCCAGACTAGTCTCCCAGTCCCTGCCGCTGAAAAACATCCCCACAGCATGATGCTGCCACCACCATGCTTCACCATAGGGATGGTGCCAGGTTTCCTCGAGACCTGACGCTTGGCATTCAGACCAAAGAGTTCAATCTTGGTTTCATCAGACCAGAGAATCTTGTTTCTCATGGTCTGAAAGTCCTTTAGGTGCCTTTTGGCAAACTCCAAGCAGGCTGTTATTTGCCTTTTATTGAGGAGTGGCTTCCGTCTGGCCACTCTACCATAAAGGCCTGATTGTTGGAGTGCTGGAGAGATGGCTGTCCTTCTGGAAGGTTCTCCCATCTCCACAGAGGGACTTTGGAGCTTTGTCAGAGTGACCATTGGGTTCTTGGTCACCTCCCTGACAAAGGCCCTTCTCCCCCGATTGCTCGGTTTGGCCGGGCGGCCAGCTCTAGGAAGAGTCTTGGCGGTTCCAAACTTCTTCCATTTAAGAATGATGGAGGCCACTGTGTTCTTGGGGACCTTCAATGCTGCAGACATTTTTTGGTACCCTTTCCCAGATCTGTGCCTCGACACAATCCTGTCTCGGTGCTCTACGGACAATTTCCTTATATAGACAGTTGTGTGCCTTTCCAAATCATGTCCAATCAATTGAATTTACCACAGGTGGACTCCAATCAAGTTGTAGAAACATCTCAAGGATGATCAATGGAAACAGGATGCACCTGAGCTTAATTTTCGAGTCTCATAGCAAAGGGTCTGAATACTTAAGAAAATGTGATATTTTAGTTTTATTTTATTTTATACATTTGCAAAAAATCTAAAAACCTGTTTTGACTTTGTCATTATGGGGTATTGTGTGTAGAAAAATATGTATTCAATCCATTTTAGAATAAGGCTATAACGTAACAAAATGTTGAAAAACGGAAGGGGTCTGAATACTTTCCGAATGCAGTGTACATATCAACGAATTGGTGAGGGCACTAGAACAGTCTGCAGCACCTGGCCTCACCCTACTAGAATCTGAAGTAAAATGTATACTGTTTGCTAATGATCTGGTGCTTCAGTCCCCAACCAAGGAGGGCCTACAGCAGCACCTAGATATTCTGCATAGATTCTGTTAGATTTGGGCCCTGACAGTGAATCTCAGTAAGACAAAAATAATTGTGTTCCAAAAAAGGTCCAGTTGCCAGGACCACAAATACAAATTCCATCTAGACACCGTTGCCCTAGAGCACACAAAAAACTATACATACCTCAGCCTAAACATCAGCGCCACAGGTAACTTCCACAAAGCTGTGAACGATCTGAGAGACAAGGGCCTTCTACGCCATCAAACGGAACATCAAATTCGACATAACAATTAGGATCTGGCTAAAAATACTTGAATCAGTTATAGAACCCATTGACCTTTACGGTTGTGAGGTCTGGGGTCCGCTCACCAACCAAGAATTCACAAAATGGGACAAACACCAAATTGAGACTCTGCATGCAGAATTCTGCTAAAATATCGCCTGTGTACAACGTAAAACACCAAATAATGCATGCAGAGCAGAATTAGGCTGATACCCGCTAATGATCAAAATCCAGAAGTCGTTAAATTCTACAACCACCTAAAAGGAAGCGATTCCCAAAGCTTCCATAACAAAGCCATCACTTACAGAGAGATGAACCTGTAGAAGTGTCCCCTAAGCAAGCTGGTCCTGGGGCTCTGTTCACAAACACAAACAGAGCCCCAGGACAGCAACACAATTAGACCCAACCAAATCATGAGAAAACAAAAAGATAATTACTTGACACATTGTGATTGACCCACTGTGACTGACCCAAAATTAAGGAAAGCTTTGACTATCTACAGACTCAGTGAGCATAGCCTTGATATTGAGAAAAGCCGGAGTAGGCAGACCTGGCTCTCAAGAGAAGACAGGCTATGTGCACACTGCCCACAAAATGAGGTGGAAACTGAGCTGCACTTCCTAACCTCCTGCCAAATGTATGACCATATTAGAGACACATATTTCCCTCAGATTACACAGACCCACAAAGAATTCAAAAACAAATCCAATTTTGATAAACTCCCATATCTATTGGGTGAAATACCACATTGTGCCATCACAGCAGCAAAATGTGTGACCTGTTGCCACAAGAAAAGGGCAACCAGTGAAGAACAAACACCATTGTAAATACAACCCATATTTATATTTATTTTCCCTTTTGTACTTTATCTATTTGCACATCGTTACAACACTGTATATAGACAAAATATGACATTTGAAATGTATTTGTGAGTGTAATGTTTACTGTTACTGTTTCACTTTTGTTTATCTATTTCACTTGCTTTGGCAATGTAAACATGTTTCCCATGCCAATAAAGCCCCTTAAATTGAAATTGAAGTTGAACACGGAGAGCGCGCAAGAGACTGAAGTGCTGTACTTCTAAACCTCCAGCAGAGTGCAGCATCATTCCGTCTCAGTGAGCCCCAGTCTATCCAGACACAACATGAGTCCAGACTCCACACATCACTGACTGCAAAAACAAAAATATGAATGTTTTCAGACCAGCAATCCAGGCATGGTACCCTGAATATCTCCCAAAACCAACACCATTAATCACATCTGTACAAACAGAGGATACTAACATTGATTACTGTGAAGAGTACAAAGAGTACCCAGAGTTGAGAAGAACAGGTCATAATAGCCTTGTTGGGTGTAGTGGGGAAGGGAGTGTGTCTGGCCATGTCATGACCCTGGACTGTGTTTGTGTGTGTGTGTGTGTGTATGTGTTAGGGGGTGTTGGTTACAAGCAAGCACTTGCCCTCTTCCTACTTACAGCACTGCATGGCTTCTAGAGGGGGAAGGAATGCAGGAACATTCCTGAGGAGGATGCGTGGGTCGAGCGCTCTCTCTCTCTCTCTCTGTGTGTGTGTGCGTGTGCACGAGCACGCGTTTGGGTGTGCAGAGTCTACATCCTTGTATGTCTGTTTGTCTGGTGGTCTGGGAATTTAGATGTTTCTCTTTGGCAGGAGGGTGGATCATATGGAAAAGGTTATTCTGTGTGCAGATGGAAATGTACTGTTCTTTCATTGGGTGAATGACTTGTGAGTTCCATCCTATTAGATCAACTAAAGGTCAAGGGGTCAACAACCTGTTCTGTCAATCGGCAGTAGGGGGAGGGACTAAATACATTCTGTACAACTTCTGTCCTGCTTTTTAACAGTTCGACTGAAAGGTCTCTCTCTCTCCTCTTTTTCACATTCCCCTATTTCATTTTCTTGGTAGATCCTCTTCTTCCTCTCGCCCCCTCTTTGTCACTTAGTCTGTCTTTTTTTCTCCCCTTCTCTCTCTCCCCTTCTCTCTCCCTTACTCTGCACTCTCTTCCTCTCTCTCCCCTTCTCTCTTCCTTACTCTGCACTCTCTTCCCCTCTCTCCCCTTCTCTCTCCCTTACTCTGCACTCTCTTCACCTCTCTCCCCTTCTCTCTCCCTTACTCTGCACTCTCTTCACCTCTCTCCCCTTCTCTCTCCCTTACTCTGCACTCTCTTCACCTCTCTCCCCTTCTCTCTCCCTTACTCTGCACTCTCTTCACCTCTCTCCCCTTCTCTCTCCCTTACTCTTCACTCTCTTCACCTCTCTCCCCTTCTCTCTCCCTTACTCTGCACTCTCTTCACCTCTCTCCCCTTCTCTCTCCCTTACTCTGCACTCTCTTCACCTCTCTCCCCTTCTCTCTCCCTTACTCTGCACTCTCTTCACCTCTCTCCCCTTCTCTCTCCCTTACTCTGCACTCTCTTCACCTCTCTCCCCTTCTCTCTCCCTTACTCTGCACTCTTCCCCTCTCTCCCCTTCTCTCTCCCTTACTCTGCACTCTCTTCCCCTCTCTCCCCTTCTCTCTCCCTTACTCTGCACTCTCTTCCCCTCTCTCCCCTTCTCTCTCCCTTACTCTGCACTCTCTTCACCTCTCTCCCCTTCTCTCTCCCTTCCCTCTCTTTCCTTTTCTTCCTCTCCTTCACTCTACCTCTTTCTTTGCTTCTCTCTCTCTCTCTCCAGGTATGCCCTCCTCCTGTGTAATCAGGTGTCGGGTGAAGTTGCCCTTAGACGCTGATCTTGGGTCTGTTTTACATTTTCCCCACTAATTGTTAAGGTTAGGATTGGGGGAGGGAAAGCTGATCCTAGATCTGTACATAGGGAAGACTTCACACTGGAGCATGTAATCACCAGAGCCCTGTGGACTCCATCATTACTCAGGGGCCTCAGGAACACTGATGTCTCTGCCCTGTCATCCTGACCAGGGGGAGCCTTTAGAGGGGGACACAGTGCTTTCATCCTGAGGGGGGCACACAGATCCTACCACCCACTCACTCCATGTAATTACAGAGACAACCTATGCTAAAGACAGCCAAAAGACTGAACTAACTCTGTCAACACTACCCAACACTAACAGACAGGCATGCCAAGACAGAACTAACTCTGTCAATACTACCCAACACTGACAGACACATGCAAAGACAGAACAAACTCTGTCAATACTACCCAACACTAACAGACAGGCATGCCAAGACAGAACTAACTCTGTCAATACTACCCAACACTAACAGACAGGCATGCCAAGACAGAGAGAAGACCATTTCCATGAGACATGGAGGAGGTGATATATTGAGACTGAGACATAAGTGGAGACACATACAGAGAGTCCAGATAGAGACTGACTTATGACCATGTAGACTGTTTTCTATTGCTGTCCTGTTATCAGCACACCGTGGCCCATTTCAACACTTCTCCAAATGCACCTTCACACTGTAGCATGGTTCTCATCTAAAATATGACGAAACTAAAAGTCTATAAAGGGAGGGAAGAGGAGAGGAGACTTTGGGCCCGTGTGGAGCCAGGCACCCTGCTTCCAACAGCGGGGAAGAAAACATCCGCGGTGGCTGCCAAGAATCAATGTGAAAACCAGAGAGATCGAGTCTGCAGCCGCCTGCTTCACAGCGCAAACAGCCAGTCATGGGACCGCGAGGCCGTTGGCCAGCTGGCGCGGGGAATAACTCTGATGTGTGTCCGGGGAGTGATGCTGCCTCGAGCTCGCGGCGAGGAGGGGCGCAGTACTCGCACACACAAATAAACTATGGGCTCGATTCAATCCGTAGCGCTGAAAATCAGCGCTGGAGCGCGATTGAAATGTAAAGGTAATTTCCGATTGAGCCGACATATGCAGCATTATACCGTGAATGTAGTCTCCGAACGCAGGAACACTTAACATTTCTATCACGCTTTCGCTCAGGTCTACAGTGCTAAGGATTGAATCGAGCCAATGAGTGTCTGTTCTCCGTTTATGTTGCCCCTTGTTTCTGAAGTTGACATCAGATATAATGATGGCTAAATATTTTCTTATGACAGATTTGGATGATTTAATATGCTTTTGTTCTTTGCCTCTATTTTCTGTTCACTTATAGGGCTATAGGCCTGGATATTGATTTCTTAAACTGTCATTTAGTCATTACAGTGATAGAGCAAGCAAAGTGTTTGAACAGGTGTGCCCTTCAAATCCGCTATTCTTGCAGGGGTTAAATCTCGCGTTAGGACCACAGGGGCGCGGTGGAAGGACATATTTTACGCACTTCACTCCCACAGCAATGAGTATCACGGAACAAGGGACATAACTGGAAACCACATTTGTCGGAGCTGAAGCGAAGCGCTAAGGTGTTCAGAGCTGCAGGACACAGTGGAGGAATTATGGACAAAAATGTAAGAACAACATCTATACGTAATTCCATTTGGACATGATTACGGACTATCCATTGCAAGCCTGAAGCGTCATGGTTAAAAAGTTGTAGCCAAAAGGTGAAGCATCTGACCATGTTGTCCCCAGTCAAATTTGATGAGGGAAATAAGATTCAGCGCTGACTTCTCTATGTGAACCCGTCCCTCTCCTCTCTCTCTCTCCGGCTCACCATGAGGCTTGGAAGCAGACCCAGACCCTGCCGGCGGATGATGCTCTGTCTCTGGTTACTTATCCTCGCTCTATCCGTGGCCACACTGGCCCTCATGGACCTGGTCTTTCGGGATCAGACCCAGACACCGCCCAACTCGCCCCGCCGTCCCCTCCAGCGGCTCTCCGGTCCACCGGACCTGGAGGAGATCGTGGACTCCTGGGACCGGCTCAAACAGGAGCACGATCTCGGTCTCGCGCCGCTGAGCTCGCTGCAGGAGGACCAGCTTCTCTTCGTGCCCTCAACCCAGATGAGGGACCCAGCTCCGCCGCCGAGGAAGGGGAGTTACCGGGTGGTTATATCGAGCGCCAAGAAGGAATCAGCGGTCCCGGTGCTACCGACGCACGGGGATATGGGGAGACCGGTGCGGCTGAAGCTGGAGGGGCTAGAGAGGGACATGGAGAAGTCTGCTCTGCAGACATACGGCTTCAACGAAGTGGTGAGCGAACGGATCTCACTGCACCGCAGATTGCCCGAGGCTCGCCATCCTTCGTAAGTGCCCTGCATGTGCCCAAGGAGCGCACCACGCCAAAAGGGCTCTTCAGCAATGTATCCAAAATAACTAGATACAGTCGAAAAGAGCTATCAATGACAAATATGTAGTCTATCTTCAAGATCTCACTAACTACGAAATATGGTATATTGTTTAGTAAAGCTAATGGGTTCGTGCGTAATTACTCGTGCGTCTATCCTCCTGTCAATCAATGGGAATGCTTTGACAGGTGCCTCGTTGAGCGTTACAGTGAGTCGCTGCCGTCCGCGAGCGTGGTGATATGTTTCCATGACGAGGCTTGGTCCACGCTCCTCCGCACCGTGCACAGCGTGCTCGACACTGCGCCAAAGGAGCACCTGCGCGAGGTCCTGCTCGTAGACGACCTCAGTCAGCATGGTGCGTGAAGAAGACAGTGCTCAAACAATAGGCACGAGGTGTATCTAATTAGTCTAAAGTACCACTACAACATAACTGCATATCAGACGAAACTTGTTCACTCTACTCCCACCATATTAAACTATTTTATAGTGGCAGATTCTGAATAGACCCCTAGCCCCCAAGTGCCCCAAACCCTTTGCACTTGTCTGAAAGGATAAATCTTAGCAATATGACCAAACGTCCACCTATTCCACCTATAATCTGAGTGGCGCTATGCCCATGTTATTACTGTACACATCCATCCCTGGGGTTAATTTGGAATTGGGCATTTGTGTCTGACCCTGCCTCCCCTATCTGTAGGTCACCTGACCCTGACCCAGCCTCCCTTATCTGTAGGTCACCTGAAGAGTGTGCTGAGTGAGTATGTGTCGCGACTGGAAGGGGTGCGTCTGGTCCGCAGCACGTGGCGTCTGGGCGTGGCAGGGTGTCGCTCTCTGGGTGCAGCCAGAGCTGTGGGGGAGGCACTGGTCTTCATGGACTCACACTGCGAGTGCCACAGGGGCTGGCTGGAACCGCTATTGGAGAGAGTGGCACAGGACAGGTACACAAACCAGGCTACACACACACATACACACAATGGCACAATGTATGTCTGTGTTTGTGTGAATCTGTCTCTGTGTATTATATCCAATCCTTAATTGCCTCCGGACCATGGTAGCTTGCTTGCTGAGCTGTGTCCAGCAGGGTAGCAGCCATTTAGACTAGTTGATTAAACAGAGTCCTTATCTTGCCGCCTGGCGCTACTCCAGCTCTCTCTCTCTCTCTCTCTCTCTCTCTCTCTCTCTCTCTCTCTCTCTCTCTCTCTCTCTCTCTCCAATTAATTTCAATTTCAATTTTTAGGGCTTTATTGGCATGGGAAACTGTATGTTAACATTGCCAAAGCAAGTGAAGTAGATAGTAAACAAAAGTGAAATAAACAATAAATATTAACAGTAAACATTACACTCAGAAGTTCCAAAAGAATAAAGACATTTCAAATGTCATATTATGTATATATACAGTGTTGTAATAATGTGCAAATAGAATAAAGTACAAATGGGAAAATAAATTAACATAAATATGGGTTGTATTTACAATGGTGTTTGTTCTTCACTGGTTGCCCTTTTCTTGTGGCAACAGGTCACAAATCTTGCTGATGTGATGGCACACTGTGGTTTCTCACCCAGTAGATAAGGGAGTTTATCAAAATTGGATTTGTTTTTGAATTCTTTGTGGATCTCTGTAATCTGAGGGAAATATGTCTCTCTAATATGGTCATACATTTGGCAGGAGGTTAGGAAGTGCAGCTCAGTTTCCACCTCATTTTGTGGGCAGTGTGCACATAGCCTGTCTTCTCTTGAGAGCCAGGTCTGCCTACGGCAGCCTTTCTCAATAGCAAGGCTATGCTCACTGAGTCTGTACATCGTCAAAGCTATCCTTAAGTTTGGGTCGGTCACAGTGGTCAGGTATTCTGCCACTGTGTACTCTCTGTTTAGGGCCAAATAGCATTCTAGTTTGCTGTGTTTTTTGTTAATTCTTACCAATGTGTCAAGTAATTCTCTTTTTGTTTTCTCATGATTTGGTTGGGTCTCTCTCTCTCTCTCTCTCTCTCAATCAATCAAACCCATTAATTCCCTTCCTGACTCCCTGCTCTACTTCCATGGTGTTTTTAGAAATGATAGGTTATTGAAGAAAAATAAAAAAAATCGATCAATCTGTCTGCAGATTTACATCCATCTAATAACATTTTAGGTTTTTGTTTTAATCTTCATTGCGAGAAAATGTATCTGATCTAGTTATAGGAGTTATATGAGTTTCCTCTGTGCCCAGTGTCGATCTCCTCCCATCCCCAGGACCAGAGTGGTGTCCCCCATCATAGACGTGATAGACTGGCAGACGTTCGGGTACAACGCCGCCCAGTGGCCACACAGGGGAGTGTTTGACTGGAGACTGGACTTCAACTGGGAAACCCTGTCCCAACAGGAAAAGCAGAAAAACGAGGATTCACCAGTGGAGCCTGTCCAGTAAATATAGTCTGACCTCTGGAATACTACAGTGAAGTACATAGATTACAGACATGTCCAGCTCAAAATCGACCCCTAGTAGTATCTATCCCTGACTACTCTTTTGATATTTCCTCTCCTTTCATTGTCCTATAGGAGTCCGGCGTTGGTGGGCGGGGTCTTAGCGATTGACAGACACTTCTTCCAGAGCGTGGGAGGTTATGACCCGGGCATGCTGTTCTGGGGGGCGGAGCATATGGAGTTGTCGATCAGGGTAAAGAAGGGAGGTTATGACGATTGAGTTGTAATAAGAACTGGAGATTTCGTCCTCAATGTCCGACCGTTGTTTTCAACGTAATCTACTAACGTTTGCATTCGCCGATTCACGGACCGGCTATATCCGGGTTGCATATGGCCCAACTTCACATGCGCACTAGCACTCAGTGCGCATGGAGCAGCTCCAGCAGTGAAGACGTCATCACGTCATCCAAAAACATGCCAGACATTGGATGAATATAGAATGTTAAATATCTTGGGATGTGAGTGATGGGGGAAAAAATAGTCCTCAGTGACAATTATTTGAATAATTCAATGGATGTTTTGTGCACAATGATGATGACTAAGGGCTCTGAAGCGTTACAGGTTCCGCAATAGAAATGTAAGGTAATTTTGCCGATTGAGACGACATATGCAGCGTTTACCGTGAATACAATCTCCGCTAAAGCGGGATCATTGCCTTTAAATTTTAATCCGGCTGTAAAGCTGAACTTCCGCAATGCGGATTGAATAGTGCCCTAAAGTGTATGGAGCTGTCCATCAGGGTAAAGCGGGGAGGTTATATATGGAATGCTAAAGGCTGATTGGTGACAGAATGTCTCACTAGGAGGATTATGTAGCATGTTACATATGGCCCTGGTCAATAGAAGTGCACTAGCGAATAGGGTGCCGTTAAGCAATTTTTATGTACATCATGGAATGTTCGAATGTTTCATTGAAATGTTGGTTTAGAATGATGAGCAAAAATAGGAATAGGATCGCAGTGTACTGTTGGTTGATAATGTATATGCAGACAGGTGTCAGTGAATGGGAAAGCTTTTGTGACCCTAGCAATTTAAGATTTCCACATACATCTTCATTTGAAGGACATTTTGACACTGTAGCAAAAGTCATGGAGTCTGAGTGGAGACACACCTGTCTGTGTCTGTAGAGCTTAGATATGCTGATGATACTGAAAGGCTTCTGTGGATTGGGCTGCTCATCTGGGTAAAGTCATATTCCAACAAAGAAAAGGTGATGGCATCTCCCTGTCTTTGTCTGTCTGTTTGTCCCGGTCCAGGTGTGGTTGTGTGGGGGCTCCATGGAGGTGGTCCCCTGCTCCAGAGTGGCTCACCTGGGGCGCCATCACCAGCCCTATCCCCTCCCTGACCAGGACGTCCTCCAGAGGAACAAGATCCGCATCGCTGACACCTGGCTGGACGCCTTCAGGAAGATCTACTATAAGAGAGATACGCTGGCTCACTTCATCAGGCAGGTAGGGTGTGTGTATGCATGCATTTATATCTATAGGCGTGTGTGTGTGTGTGTGTGTGTGTACTGAGTGTACAAAACATTAGGAACACCTTCCTAATATTGAGTTGCACCACCTTTTGCTCTCAGAACAGCCTTAATTCATCAGGGCATGGACTACAGGGATGCTTCCCACAGTTGTGTCAAGTTGGCTGGATGTCCTTTGGGTGGTGGACCATTCTTGATACACACTGGAAACTGTTGAGTGTGAAAAACCCAGCAGCGTTGCAGTTCTTGACACAAACAGGTGCACCTGGAACCTACTACCATACCCTGTTCAAAGGCACTTAAATATTTTGTCTTGCCCATTCACCCTCTGAATGGCACACATACACAATACATGTCTCAAGGCTTAAAAATCCTTCTTTAACCTGTCTCCTCCCCTTAATCTGCACTGATTGAAGTGGATTTAACTGGTGACATCAATAAGGGATCATAGCTTTCACCTGGTCAGTCTGTCGTGGAAAGAGCAGGTGTTCTTAATGTGTGTAAAATCAGTGTGTGTGTGTGCGCACATGTCTGTATGTGTGTGAGAAAGAGATTGGCATTGATCTCAAATGAATGTGTGTGTGTCCTGTTCCATGTGTAGTCTGAGAGTCCTAACATTACAGAGCTGGTCAGACTGAAGAAGAGACTGGGCTGCCGAAACTTCCACTGGTTCCTGACTAACATCTACCCAGACCTCTATATACCCCAGGACAGACCTTCACTCTCAGGGGAGGTATGACTCACCCCCATACACACACTTGTATAGCCATTATATTTTTATCCTTATACATTCACTAATATGTTGTGTTATTCTTGTGCTGTATGTTGAACATGAATGTATCATGTAACATATTGTGCCTGTATGTTTGAAGCTGTACAATGTTGGCACTGGCTATTGTGCGGATTACCCTGGAGGACGGGGTCCACAGGGCGGCACTATGGACATAGCACCCTGCAGTGGCAATGGATACCAGGTAACCATGACAACAACAACAACAATAACGACGGTGATGACAATGGTGATGATGATGATATTCGAGACAGTGAGAGCAGATCCTAAATTAAAAGATCATGATGCTGATGTAGTGATGAAGACTAAAGTTTTACTCCCCTGTCTGTTCTTTCTTCAGCACTGTGAGCTGAACTCCATGGGAGAGGTGCGGTGGGGCCCAGCGGGGCGGCTGTGTTTCGACGCCCAAGGGGAGAGGGTGGTACTAACACCCTGCCCCGCCCATCAGCCGCCCCGCAGCAAACCACAGTGGAGGGTCATCAAGGTCAGTGAAGGGGCAAAGGTCATGCATGCAAACTTCTACAAAATAAACAAACAAAAAAGAATAATATAGCTGTATGAAATGTTACTTATTTAGGTGTTTGTAATTTGACACAGATACAATAATAATACAGACAATTAATAATTTATAGATTTGTTTCTTCAGCTGAGTGGCCAGGTGGTTCACCTGCAGACCCAGAGATGTCTGGAAGCTGTGAAGGAGGAGGGGGGTGAGCAGCAGAGGGCCACGGGAGGTCACCAGAGAGGGGCCAACGCTACCCAGAGGGGTCTGTTCCTGCGCCCCTGCGCCCATCAGCCCCGGCAACAGTGGCACTTCGAGCAGCTAGTTGTCCCTAAAGGGGCCTGAGACTGTCTTGAAGTACAGTTTACAGTACATTGCCTAAAGGCACATAATAAAAGTGCATGTTGTAAGGAGCCAGTTTCATAAGTGGGTCTCTATGGGCAAGAGGTTTAAGGCTAAATGCAATCATTCAATAGCAATGCTGATGTGGCTATACTGTATGTCTGTATACTCTTTGCAATGGCTTGTCGAATCAGCATCTTGCCTGTATTTAGATTATTTTGTTTTAAGGACATATAATGCAAGTTCTATGGTGTGGACATAATTTAACCATAAATCACAGAGGGAATAAGCTGTATGATTTTGTATGATGCTGCACATAAAGGAATATTCTATATTATGAAATTGCCAGATTTTGTTGGCAAATAGTCTATAATGTAGGCTTAATGGTGACTGAATAATTTAGAATAATTTAGTAGTAGTGTAAACAATCAAGATTTTTCATCCTGAATAAAATATCTAACGGAAGTATCAATATTATGGTGTGTGGATGTTTCAATGTATAAACGTCTCCAAGCTCAGAAGTAACCTAGGCCTACACAATTTCGACAATTCAGATGGCAGACTGATCAATTCGCTGACTGATAGAACAGGCATCGTCACCTTTATTGGCAGTTACAGTGGGGAGAACAAGTATTTGATACACTGCCGATTTTGCAGGTTTTCCTACTTACAAAGCATGTAGAGGTCTGTAATTTTTATCATGATTTTTAAGTAATTAATTTGCATTTTATTGCATGACATAAGTATTTGATACATCAGAAAAGCAGAACTTAATATTTGGTACAGAAACCTTTGTTTGCAATTACAGAGATCATACGTTTCCTGTAGGTCTTGACCAGGTTTGCACACACTGCAGCAGGGATTTTGGCCCACTCCTCCATACAGACCTTCTCCAGATCCTTCAGGTTTCGGGGCTGTCGCTGGGCAATACGGACTTTCAGCTCCCTCCAAAGATTTTCTATTGGGTTCAGGTCTGGAGACTGGCTAGGCCACTCCAGGACCTTGAGATGCTTCTTACGGAGCCACTCCTTAGTTGCCCTGGCTGTGTGTTTCGGGTTGTTGTCATGCTGGAAGACCCAGCCACGACCCATCTTCAATGCTCTTACTGAGGGAAGGAGGTTGTTGCCCAAGATCTCGCGATACATGGCCCCATCCATCCTCCCCTCAATACGGTGCAGTCGTCCTGTCCCCTTTGCAGAAAAGCATCCCCAAAGAATGATGTTTCCACCTCCATGCTTCACGGTTGGGATGGTGTTCTTGGGGTTGTACTCATCCTTCTTCTTCCTCCAAACACGGTGAGTGGAGTTTAGACCAAAAAGCTCTATTTTTAGCTCATCAGACCACATGACCTTCTCCCATTCCTCCTCTGGATCATCCAGATGGTCATTGGCAAACTTCAGACGGTCCTGGACATGCGCTGGCTTGAGCAGGGGGACCTTGCGTGCGCTGCAGGATTTTAATCCATGACGGCGTAGTGTGTTACTAATGGTTTTCTTTGAGACTGTGGTCCCAGCTCTCTTCAGGTCATTGACCAGGTCCTGCCATGTAGTTCTGGGCTGATCCCTCACCTTCCTCATGATCATTGAAGCCCTACGAGGTGAGATCTTGCATGGAGCCCCAGACCGAGGGTGATTGACCGTCATCTTGAATTCTTCCATTTTCTAATAATTGCGCCAACAGTTGTTGCCTTCTCACCAAGCTGCTTGCCTATTGTCCTGTAGCCCATCCCAGCCTTGTGCAGGTCTACAATTTTATCCCTGATGTCCTTACACAGCTCTCTGGTCTTGGCCATTGTGGAGAGGTTGGAGTCTGTTTGATTGAGTGTGTGGACAGGTGTCTTTTATACAGGTAATGAGTTCAAACAGGTGCAGTTAATACAGGTAATGAGTGGAGAACAGGATGGCTTCTTAAAGAAAAACTAACAGGTCTGTGAGAGCCGGAATTCTTACTGGTTGGTAGGTGATCAGATACTTATGTCATGCAATAAAATGCAAATTAATTACTTAAAAATCATACAATGTGATTTTCTGGATTTTTGTTTTAGATTCCGTCTCTCACAGTTGAAGTGTACCTATGATAAAAATTACAGACCTCTACATGCTTTGTAAGTAGGAAAACCTGCAAAATCGGCAGTGTATCAAATACTTGTTCTCCCCACTGTATTACCAGGAGAGTCAGCATACAATCATCTTCTGTACATATTAAATGAAATAAGTACAAAAAGGGTGTCCGTAAATCAAACAATGCAACTATAATCTACTAATGATGTTCCAATGTATTCCATGACTATACCTTGCAAAAGTATTCATCCTCCTTCGCGTTTTTCCTATTTTGTTGCATTACAACCTGTAATTGAAATTGATTTCATGTAATGGACATACACAAAATAGTCCAAATTGGTGAAGTGAAATTTAAAAAATAAATAACGGAAAAGTGGTGCATGCATTTGTATTCACCCCCTTTGCTATGAAGCCCCTAAATAAGATCTGGTGCAAACAATTACCTTCAGAAGTCACATAATTAGTTAAATAAAGTCCACCTGTGTGCAATCTAAGTGTCACGTGATCTATCACATGATCTCAGTATATATACACCTGTTCTGAAAGGCCCCAGAGTCTGCAACACCACTAAGCAAGGGGCACCACCAAGCAAGCAGCACCATGAAGACCAAGGAGCTCTCCAAACAGGTCAGGGACAAAGTTGTGGAGAAGTACAGATCAGGGTTGGGTTATAAAAACATATCAGAAACTTTGAACATCCCACGGAGCACCATTAAATCCATTAATAAAAAATGGAAAGAATATGGCACCACAACAAACCTGCCAAGAGAGGGCCGCCCACCAAAACTCACGAACCAGGCAAGGAGGGCATTAATCAGAGAGGCAACAAAGAGACCAAAGATAACCCTGAAGGAGCTGCAAAGCTCCACAGCGGAGATTGGAGTATCTGTCCATAGGACCACTTTAAGCCGTACACTCCACAGAGCTGGGTTTTACGGAAGAGTGGCCAGAAAAAAGCCATTGCTTAAACAAAAAAATAAGCAAACACATTTGGTGTTCGCCAAAAGGAATGTTGGAGACTCCCCAAACATATGGAAGAAGGTATTCTGGTTGGATGAGACTAAAAATTAGATTTTTGGCCATCAAGGAAAACGCTATGTCTGGCGCAAACCCAACACCTCTCATCACCCCGAGAACACCATCCCCACAGTGAAGCATGGTGGTGGCAGCATCATGCTGTGGGGATGTTTTTAATCGGCAGGGACTGGGAAACTGGTCAGAATTGAAGGAATGATGGATGGCGCTAAATACAGGGAAATTCTTGAGGGAAACCTGTTTCAGTCTTCCAGAGATTTGAGACTGGGACAGAGGTTCACCTTCCAGCAGGACAATGACACTAAGCATACTGCTAAAGCAACACTTGAGTGGTTTAAGGGGAAACATTTAAATGTCTTGGAATGGCCTAGTCAAAGCCCAGAATACTTTCGCAAGCCACTGTACTGTATAACGTTATCATTTCATTGTGGAGGATTCGTCTCCAAGTGATTCCTATGAATACAATGAGTTTCATTATAAAGGTGTTATATAAAAAAAGGCCAATCATGATCATTTAAGACATCTAGGCAGGTGTTTGGAGAGGTGTGCTTTCCGAGTGAAGCTGAAAAGGCAGTGGGGGCAGGGATACGGTCTCTCCCCTGTGTGGGTCTTCATGTGGAATTTGATGTGACTCTGTTCATAAAAGCTCTTCCCACATTCTTGGCAGGAGTATTGCTTCATATCAAGGTGAGTGTGGGTCCTCATGTGACTGGTCAGAGAATCATAGCGGTTAAACCGGCTGGGGCATTCAAGGAATTAAAATGGCTTCTCCCCAGTGCGCAGGAGCTTGTGTTTAGACAGATCCCCAGACTGAGTGAAGCTTTTACCACACTCATTACAGGTGTATGGTTTCTCACCTGTGTAAGTCAGATAATGGTTTTTTCAAGTGTGAGAGTCTAAAAAACTGCTTGTCGCACACTGTGCAGTGGTAGAGCCTCTCCCCGGTATGTGAGTGCATGCATAACTTCAACAACCCAAGCCTCAAGAACTCCCGCCCACAAATCCCACAGTGGTAGTTTTTCACATTGCTGTGGATCTTCAGTTGTGTTTTCAGATAAACCTTGTCAGCAAAGTCTTTACCACACACAGAAAGGTCTCTCCCCTGAGTGTATTTGCAGGTGAAACGTCAGATATGCCCTGCTTGCATACCGCTTGTCGCATTGGGAGCAGGAGAACTTCCTCTCACCAGTGTGAACAGACAGGTGAGTCCAGAGGAGTGACTTCTGTTTGAAAGCCTTCCCGCAGTCCTGGCATTTGAACAACTTGAGCCCTGAGTGTATTGACAAGTGATAACGGTAACTGCTGTTCTCTGAGAAGCACTTGCTGCACTCCTTGCATTCGTAAGGCTTCTCTCTGGTGTGGATGCGTCTGTGAATGGCTCATAGGAGTACTGAGGATTTTCCCACACTCTGAGCAATGGAAGCAGACTTCCAGACAGACCACAGGCTTAGTGTCCTTAGGTTTAGAGCCCTCTGGTTCGTAACACCGGTGAAGCCCCAGTCCCCAGCAATTCTCAAAGCTCTTCCCACAGTCGGCGCAACTGATATGTCCATCGATGCGAAAAACTGCAATTTTGTGCAAATTCTTCCAGTACTTCAGCAGGGTGCAGTGGGAACAGCTGTTTGTGAGGGCGTGCACTGTTTGACTCTTTGAGACGTGGCTTTTCAACATGGCAAGGTACTGTTTCTGGTGTTTGGTCTTGATGTAGTTCTCCAGGAAGTAACAGTCAGTGAAGGAGATGGTGCAGTGTGGACAAGGAAAGAACTGCAGAGAAGAGACTGAGGGATAGAGAGGTGGAAGGAAGGATAGAGAGGTGGAAGGATGGATAGAGAGGTGGAAGGAGGGATAGAGAGGTGGAAGGAGTGATAGAGGTCGAAGGATGGATAGAGAGGTGGAAGGATGGATAGAGAGGTGGAAGGAGGGATAGAGAGGTGGAAGGAGTGATAGAGGTCGAAGGATGGATAGAGAGGTGGAAGGATGGATAGAGAGGTGGAAGGAGGGATAGAGAGGTGGAAGGAGTGATAGAGGTCGAAGGATGGATAGAGAGGTGGAAGGATGGATAGAGAGGTGGAAGGAGGGATAGAGAGGTGGAAGGAGTGATAGAGGTCGAAGGATGGATAGAGAGGTGGAAGGATGGATAGAGAGGTGGAAGGATGGATAGAGAGGTGGAAGGAGGGATAGAGAGGTGGAAGGATGGATAGAGGTGGAAGGAGGGATAGAGAAGTGGAAGGAGGGATAGAGGTGGAAGGAGGGTTAGAGGTAGAAGGAGGGATAGAGGTGGAAGGAGGGATAGAGGTGGAAGGAGGGTAGAGAAAGAAATACAACCGATGGATATGAGAAGAGGGGGAACAAACAAAAATGAAAAAATGTCATTTTCCTAATTCAATAATAAATAATCCCATGTTGATATCAAATTAAAATGTTCACAAATGAATCACCCATTTAAACTGCAGTGTTGTGACAAGACTGGAGTATGTATGAACAGTATGTCCTACCTTGATTGTTGTCTTCATCCCTCCTGGCATCCGTCTCCACAGTAAGTATAAACCAACCATCTAATTGCTCTTGTCTAGTTACTAACTGTCACATGTTGGGAAAGACTACTAATTCCTCTTACATTAGACAATCTTGTTAGTATCACCACATGACTCCTCGATATCATGCTACACCTGGTCGGTTGGTTGGAAGTAGTTTGATGTTACTACCTCATCCCCATATTGTTATTTATTTTGCTCATTTGCACCCCAGTATCTCTATTTGCACATCATCTCTTGCACATATATCATTCCAGTGTTAATACTAAATTGTAATTATTTTGCACTATGGCCTATTATTGCCTTACCTCCATAACTTGTTACATTTGCACACACTGTATATATATTTTCTGTTGTATTTTTGACTTTAAGTTATGTTTACCCCATATGTAACTCTGTGTTGTTGTTTTTATCGCACTGCTTTGCTTTATCTTGGACAGGTCGCAGTTGTAAATGAGAACTTGTTCTCAACTGGCTTACCTGGTTAAATAAAGGTTAAATAAAATTTAAAAAATACTTGATGTGCTTTTGCTTCCTAGCAAGGAACGTTTAGAACAGTCGGTCACCCATTTCCTTCCTTTCAAGGTATGTTGGTTCTTTTTTATTTGGATGGAGTTGAAAGTAACCACATTAATGTTGGACTGTTTAGTCCTCTTGGTTCTGTTACATTGCTTTTTCCCAGGTTTGTTATTCATCTTGTAGATTTGAGTCCCCACCTTCCTTTGAATTCTGTGGAAAGACCAGTTGGGATAAGGTGACAACACAATTTCTCATCCCTGGATTGAGGTACATTTTACAAACCATTTCTTGCGCTGGCTCCTTAGTGTCTTAATCTAAACATGAAGCCTGTCCGACCCAAGTGCAGCTGTAAGGAAGCGTAGGGTCGGAATCTATTCTGGCTAGGAACAATGTTGAATGTGGCTTGCGCAGTCTCCGCGAAAATATGAGCACACGAAAGAGCGTGCCGTCAATCACTTCCGGGGTCAACAAATCTTCTACAGGAAGGTTATCTAACTAACTTGTACAATGAAGAAGATCATGTGAAACAAATTCTCATCACATTGGTAAGACTTTGTTTTCAGAGAGACTAGCTAGCTATATTCCGTAGGGAATGCATTCAAGACTAAGCAACGTTACGATAGCTGTTTGCTGTAATGTGAGAGGGCATAGGGTTGTGTAATTGGACTGACTGAGTTAGCCATGCTATGGTTTTCTCTGGTTTGAAAACGCTGTGGTTGCACAGTTGGTTATCGTGCTAGTTACATCAGACATAAATGTTGAGATGCCGGGTGACAAGAAAGAGACTGTCACCTGCTTGCTGTAATCTGTCAATCTGGTTTATACCACCTATAACTGGCCATCACAACAGCACCAACCAACAACACATTTATCTCATCCTCTCTTTTGCAATAGGTTTCCTCTATAAAGTTAAGGTGAAGTGACATCCTATCGCACCAGAGCGCAATGAGCGTCCCATGTATACTGTCCACCGCTGCTCGAAGCGTCACATTGCAGGGGGCGTCCGGTGTTCTGCTACGCCGGTTCCGTGTATTGTGCCCTTGTTCGATCACAAGGTGAGTTGAGTTCCATCTCGA
The DNA here is from genome assembly GCF_964263955.1 of Coregonus lavaretus. Classification (NCBI taxonomy): domain Eukaryota; kingdom Metazoa; phylum Chordata; class Actinopteri; order Salmoniformes; family Salmonidae; genus Coregonus; species Coregonus lavaretus. The sequence continues at coordinate 7,318,144 of NC_139990.1, read as the reverse complement.
ATATGTCGAGTATTGTTGAGGTCAGGTGGCCGTTCACCCCTGTCATTGTTGCGGGGTCAGGAGAGGGCAGGCTGGGACTGATTGTCCGGCTACTACACTTTTGCCACTTATTTTCCAGCACCAAAGCTTCCATACACCCAGAACTACTCACCTGTTTTTAGATTATGATTTACTTAAAGTTTGTTGGACCCAACTGACAATAGGTAAAAGTCAATTTACCGTTTGTGTTTTGACATCCGCACACAGGTAAGACTGCAGTCTCTTTATAGGGGCCATTGAGGTTATAGCCTTAGATAACCTTTGAGGTGATCAGCTTGGCTACATTATTTTCTGGTACAGACAGACTCAAATGAAGTAGGCATTTTTGTTGTCTTTTCAGGAAAATGTCATCCAGAAGACAAATGGACCATCTAGAGAGGACAGCCAGCAACTACAGACAAGATGTGAGTGACCACCCAGCTGTGTTCATACTGTAGCAACAAAACTAGCTTATGCAAACCAAAACTGAAAACAGTTTTGGGCAACATTCTGTGTTTTATCACGAGTCTGTCAATTGCTGAGACAGTTTTCCTTGTCTGTTTATGCTATAGGTTAGTAGTGTACGGAGTCTTAACTATTACCACAGTTTACAATTGTTCATATTCATGATTGATTGACAGGTTATTTAATTAGTAAAGTGTGTTTGTGTCCAGGGTGTATATCCGGCACGGGTATGTGGCATCATGGACGAGTCTGAGACAGTGAAACGCCTCCGGCTAGCTGTCCATCCAGACTTCACTTTCAGAGCTGGCCAGTGGTGAGTAGTACAGTACTCTCATTTGTTTGGCTACATTCATAGCTCATTATAAGGATTCTGAATACAGCATTTACACCAATGGCTATGGGGAGAGGCTGCTTACACCTATCCAATCCTTTCAGATCTGCAGAAGTGCTAAGGGGTAGGTATGGGTAGATACTAGGGCTGCAACCGTACACGTATTCGTACCAAACCGTCCGGTACGTGGACCTCGGTTCGGTCCGTACTTTGAACCCGAATTAATACATTATAAAAAATATATATATAAAAATGATCAAAAATAACACTAGGGCTGTGCTATGCCTACACTGCATTGTATGCCATTGCTTTGTGAGTAAATCTGAGCTGAAAAAACATTGTAGGCTATTCCGTTAAAACAACTACAGCCTATGCGCACGTTGTAATAAAAATTATAGTCTTAACTGGTGGATTTCAAACTATCCTTTTGTGAAGCGCAACCGGGAACTCTGTAGATGGCGAAGGGTGGGATCGATAAACCAGAATTGGAGGATCCTCCATCGTTTAAATCTCCAGTTTGGGAACATTTTGGCTTCACAGTCGATTACAACGGCGATGGACAGAGAGTTGTGGATAAAACGTTTTATAGTATGTTCTCCACTGCTCAACGAGGAAAGCCTATGCAGAGTGGCCAATCACAAGTCATCAAAGCGCCACTACAGACATAGAGCCTCCTTATATGGCAAAGCAAATTAGGAGATTATCTAATCAATGGAAAATTGAATTAAAATGATGGAATTCAAAGATAAATGAGAAGTATATGCTACAACGAACAAGAGCCAACAGGTAGGCTGTTATTTCATAATCTGAATGGAGGTGTTATTTGTAACTGTAGGACAGGAAGAAAGCGCATGCAGACTCAATTAGCCCGGCTAGCTAATTTAGCTCGCCATCTTAGCCAACTAGCTTCTATCGGTTTGTTACAGTCAAGACAGGTACTACGTAATCATATTGGATGATAAATAACCTAGCTATGACAAGCTAGAAGTTAGTCTACTAGCGCAAATTGTCTCGTTTGGTTGCTGCCTCGCTCACAGTACACATCGCAAGGTCGCTCCTCCGCCTGCTCTCGCTCGCACTGTATCAGCTCTGGCTAATAAAATTGCTTACAAATTGACTTTTCTGCTGCTTTCCTCACTCGAATTCAACCACATCTATACGGAACTGGTCGTCTTCGGGTCCGTTTGTAACGGGTCTCTATATTGAAAAATGTATTTATGCATATTTGGGAAAGCCCCAGGTCCATTTAGGAATGGGTCCAATTTTTTAGACCTCTACTTGAGGCCCAACATAACAATCCCTGTCACAACAGACAATGCCAGGAACATTGTGAATGATGTCACAGAAACTGGACTTGGGCCACAAATAGGGTGCTTTTTAATATAGCGTATTTTGCCTAATAAACAAAAATTAACTACAGTAACTGTTGGAATTTTATTTTTGCTGTACCTTAACCGAACCCGAGACCCCAAAACCGCAATATGTACCAAACCATGGGTTTGGTGAACCTTTACACCCCTAGTAGATACCAATGATTTATATATAATAATAATAATATAATAATATGCCATTTAGCAGACGCTTTTATCCAAAGCGACTTACAGTCATGTGTGCATACATTTTTTCGTATGGGTGGTCCCGGGGATCGAACCCACTACCCTGGCGTTACAAGCGCCGTGCTCTACCAGCTGAGCTACAGAGGACCACTAGATGACTGATGGGGTGTGCTGTGTTGAAGCCACCTTGCCTCCATCTTGGCACTCCCCCACCATTGTAAAACATATTTTGGAAGCTACAGAAATACATGTATTAATGTCTACATTTGTTTTTGCCACATTTATTCTATTACAGACACCTTAATGCATACTTTTAAATTATATTATGTGACCTAAACATAAAAATGAAAAAATATATACACTGAACAAAAATATAAATGCAATATGCAACAATTTCAAAGATTTTAGGTAATTGAGGTAATCAGGTAATTGAAATAAATAAATTAGGCCCTAATCTATGGATTTCACATGACTGGGAATACAGATATGCATCTGTTGGTCACAGATACCTTAAAAAAAAAAAAAAGTAGGGCCTGTGGAATGTTGTCCCACTCCTCAATGGATGTGCGAAGTTGCTGGATATTGGCGGGAACTGGAACACGCTGTCGATCCAGAGCATTCCGAACATGCTCAATGGGTGACATGTCTGGTGAGTATGCAGGCCATGGAAGAACAGCTTCCAGGAATGGTGTACAGATCCTTGCGGCCGTGGCCGTGCATTATCATTCTGAAACATGAGGTGATGTGGCAGATGAATGGCATGACAATGGCCTCAGGATCTTGTCACGGTATCTCTGTGCATTAAAATTGCCATAGATAAAATGCAATTGTGTTCGTTGTCCGTAGCTTATGCCTGCACATACCATAACCCCACCGCCACCATGGAGCACTCTGTTCACAACATTGACATCAGCAAACTGCTAGCCCACACAACACCATACATGCTGTCTGCCATCTGCCCGGTACAGTTGAAACTGGGATTCATCCGTGAAGAGCACACTTCTCCACTGTGCCAGTGACCATCAACGCATTTGCCCACTGATAGCCCTGGCTATCCTCAGGCTGAGGGGCTGCTGGGAGAGAGCATGGCCAAGTTCGGACGAGAGATAGGAGAGGACACCAACTTTGGTGGTGTGGTTACACGTGGTCTGCGGTTGTGAGGCCGGTTGGACGTACTGCCAAATTCTCTAAAACGACGTTGGTAGAGCTGGGCTTATGGTAGAGAAATTAAGATTCAATTCTCTGGCAACAGCTCTGGTGGACATTCCTGCAGTCAGCTTGCCAATTGCACACTCCCTCAAAAGTTAAGACATCTGTGGCATTGTGTTGTGTGACAAAACTGCACATTTTAGAGTGGCCTTTTATTTTCCCCAGCACAAAGTGCACCTGTGTAATGATCATGCTGTGTGATCAGCTTCTTGATATGCCACACCTGTCAGGTGGATGAATTATTTTGGCAAAGGAGAAATGCTGACTAACAGGGATGTAAACAACATTTGAGAAGCTTTTTGTGCATGGGGAACATTTCTGGGATCTTTTATTTCAGCTCATGAAATATGGGACCAACACTTTACATGTTGCGTTTATATTTTTGTTAAGAGTAAAAACATTTTCCGTAAAGTATAATTTGTAGAGATTATTAATATTACTGTCCCCACTACAACAACCAAAAATAATTAAATACATGTAATTTTGTCCTTGAAACATTTAATTGAAATACTGTAGAATTCCATTCATTCCTATGGAGCACTGCTCCTACTGGGGAGTGCCAATATGGCCGACCGGTGGCTTCAAAGCCTCTCAATGGCCAATACATAGCATCAGCAATCCAGGGTTTGTATACATCATTGATAGATAGGGTATTTGGGGGGGGCGTTGTCATATATATATATATATATATATATATATATATATATATATATATATATATATATATATATATATATATATATATATATATATATATATATATATATATATATATATATATATATATATATATATATATATATATTATTATTTTTTACATATAGTCAGGAGCACACTCCAACACTCAGACATAATTTACAAACAAAGCATTTGTATTTAGTGATCCCGCCAGATCAGATGCAGTAGTTATGACCAGGGATGTTCTCTTGATAAGTGAGTCAATTGGACCATTTTCCTGTCAAAATGTAACAAGTACTTTTGGGTGTCAGGGAAAATGTATGGAGTAAAAAGTACATTATTCTCTTTAGGAATGTAGTGAAGTAAAAGTAGTCAAAAATATAAATAAATAGTAAGATACCCCAAATAACTACTTAAGTAGTACTTTAAAGTATTTTTACTTAAGTACTTTACACCACTGCCAATAAACCACATCAACAGAGGTACAGTTTTTTGGACAAAAGGACCACAGGGCCATAGTTTATTATCTGACATAGGCTGCTGTCAATCATCACGCACAGTGAGAGAAATGACATTCTGTATTCTGTCCAGCTCTTGAACAATTATTTTATAAGGACTTTAATACCTTTACCAGGCACAAGAGGGAAATGTTGCACTGAATCTCTGTGGGTATCTTTATGCTATACAGTTACATTTAGTGTTGCTCTTCCCTGCTACTCTTTCCCAGGTCATTGTGGTGTGTATTGGTTTTCTCAATCAACCCCCCCCCCCCCGGTTAAAATAAAGGTAAATTAATAAGTTGATAATTTAAAAGATTAATAGATATGGCAACGGCAGGAAGCATTTGGAGGGATTTCAAACTTGTGAGGTTATTTTAGACCCAGTAACAGGCATTAGTATTGTAGCTAAAAGCACACATACATAAACATGTTTAATTTATGTAATGGAAAAGTACATTCATTTCTGTAACTGTAAATATCAATCACATTTATTTTGAAAGCCTTTTTACATCAGCGGATGTCACAAAGTCCTCAAATAGAACCTAGCCTTAAACCCCAAACATCCCCTTACATTTTACATTTTAGTCATTTAGCAGACGCTCTTATCCAGAGCGACTTACATTTAGTGAGTGCAAGACATTTCATGTCTTGCAACTCTGAGGTCCATACTGCAGGTGGGCGTTTGTGTTGTGTATAAACAGTAGGGGCCGGTGAGTTGGACACCGGCGTTCAGTAATGAATGTAAAAAGATGTAAATGCATTTGTTACAGCACCTCCAGTCCATATGACCGGAGGAAGATGTTATTCCTATTCTAATAGGTGGGTAGGAGTAGTGGGAGAAACGTGTGTGTGTGTGTGTGTGTGTGTGTGTGTGTGTGTGTGTCTCAGTTCATGTGTCAGAGAGATAGGGAGACTGGGGGAGGGCGAGAGGGAGACTGGGAGAGATGCAGGGAGGGAGATGGAGAGGGAGACTGGGAGATGGAGAGAGATAAAGGGAGGGAGATGGAGAGAGAGAGGTAGTTAGTATTGCCTTCTTGATGTTTTCTTTTCTTTTCTTTTAAGACTTTTTTTGGGGGAAAATTCAGCCATTACATTTTCTTTGGTGTGTATGTAAATAAACAGATGTAAAAGTAGAGACGTCAAGGACACATTCTGTACATTTAAGATTTAATGTGGATCAGCGCTAGGCTATTGGACACATTTCCGTTAGACCATTTCTGTAATTTACTACTTTTAATTTGTATTTATTGCTGTCCATTTTGAGTGTGTGCTCTTTTTCCCTACTGTGTGTGTGTGTAGGGTGGACTTCTTTATCCCTGGTATGGAGAAGGTAGGAGGATTCTCTGTGTGTTCCAGTCCAGGTCTGCTGCAGAGAGAGGGTGTCATCGAGCTAGCTGTCAAATACACACAACATCCCCCTGCACACTGGATACACACCAAGGTGTGTGTGTGTGTATTGAAATGAAAATGTTCACTTGTCGGTAGTGCCTCAAAGTCAATCAATAGCTTTCTCAGTCTTTCTGCTAGTCACTATATTTGTTAATTGCTGTCTGTCTATAGGTTGTATTGTATGTCTGATTTCATCCAGTAGCTGTGTCTTCTCTGTGCAGTAAGCTGTGTGTGACTGTGGTTGGAGACTGCACTCAGCTCTGGGATCGTTTGATGAGCCTGCTGTTTGATAACTCTTTTGACCGTGATAACAGATAAAGCAGAGAGGGGTGTGTATAAAGACGGAGGGAAACGTGGGAGGGAATTTGCTGCTGTTGTCTTCAAAAGAACCCCCCCTACCAGCTATAAGATCTCTCTCTCCCATTGTTTGTGTAACAGCGTCTGTTCAGAACGCTGCAGTTATTTTTTTATCTCTGAAAGAGACTTTTTCTCCACAATAGGGAACAGAAAGCAGATCATTCTCATACCTGAGCTATTTATCAAATTAATTACTCTCCTTCTTGATCGCTCCCTATTCTCTGCTCTCTCCCTCCCCCTCTCTCCCCCCTCTCTCGCTCCCCCCCCCCACACAGTGCACCGTGGACTCCCATGTAGCGATGCGTGTGGGCGGAAACTTCTTCTTTGACCCCCTGCCCTCTGACCCCTCTGTCGACCTGTTGTTGGTGGCTGGGGGCGTGGGCATTAACCCTCTATACTCCATCCTGCTCCACGCCACTGACCTGCTACGACAGTACCCCGCTAACGCAGGGAGGGGCTACCACGTAGGCTCTACCCACCTCTGCTACAGTGCCAAGAACACACAGGAGCTGCTCTTCAAGGTGTGTTTGAGAGTGAGTGAGAGAGAGAGGACATGGTGTGTGTGTTGTGAGTGTGGTTGCAAGTATTTGTATCAGTATATATTTGTATCAGGATGTATGGCCTTTTCTCATTTGGGCAAAAGTCTGTACTTCACCATCTCTCCTCCGTCCTTTCTCCTCCGTGACCCGGAAACCGATAAGTGGTTGAGGAGATGTCAATTCTTTAGTAGGCGAACAGAAGTGTCCTCCCCTCCTCGATAGCCACCTTTCATCGAGGATACCAGAGTCCTTCTTGGAAGAGTTTTAAAATCTGCAACCTTTGAATCAGCTTTTGTTTTGTAGGAGGAGAAAAGCATACATGCATTTAAAAACAATATGCTACTTATTATTTTATCTATAAAATGTCTTTGTTTTAATTACTTTACACATTTAATTTGGGATCCAACCCTGTAAACGTAATTTGCCTGATGACGTGTGAGTGGAGAAGGAGTCTCATTTCACACAAGCGCATTTTCGTCCACGTTCCCCCTCCTCGCCGGCTCGCCTCGATTAACTTTGACCTTTTTCAAAAGGAGGCGAGAGAGGACGGAGGAGAAGACTTAAGCACATCTGATTGAGAAAAGGCCTGTGTGTTTTGGAATAAGACCAATAATTGTTCCTCCCTGTCCCTGCTCTTCTTCTCTCAGAAAACCATCATAGACGTGTGTAAGGAATTCCCAGAGAAATTCTCCTGTGACTTCCACGTCACTGCACAGACCGCAGACATCGACCAAGAACTCCAACCGTACATGAACCGTAAGTACCACAGAATGACCTTAACACAACCACAAATGTTTACTGATATAATCTACAACGGGTTGGTATACTTTGTGGCTTTGAAATGATCTATAGTTTAACTGGATATGCTTCCATGGTTGCAAAACAATGGTTGCAAAACAGATACATTCTTAATGAATTTAAATGGATGCTAATCCACCAAATGACAGTGCTGGTATGAAAGTGGTTTTAGGTACTTTCTTATGTATATTTTTCATGTCTTGTTTTTTTAAACAACACTTCTAATAAATGTTGATTTGATCTTCCCCAGGTGGGAGGCTATCAGAGGGGGGGTTGCGTCGTCACGTCGACCCTAACACCACTCTGTGTTACCTATGTGGCCCTCCACCCATGATAGAGAGCATGGTCCAGACCCTGCTCAGCCTAGGCCTATCCCGGGACAGGATACTGTTTGAGAAGTGGTGGTAGTGTGTACTAGAAACAGACCTCTTCATCATCACTCACTCCGGCCTAACTATCCACTGCTGCATCACTGGCTAGTGGATATGGTATATCAATGGTGCTAGGACCCCCACCACAATATGAGGACCCACCCTGCTCTCTCCTCCAGTGCCTTGGAGATCAGACCAAGCACCTGCCCACATTACCATGGCAACATTTCTTGGGCCATTGGACCATATTTGTCCGCAGCTGCACACATCATTTTATTTATTTTACCTCACCTGAACATGTCTCTACTAGGGCTGTGGAGGTCAGCCGGTGATTGTCAAGCAAATAACTGCCCGTCTCACGAAAATTTACCGTTAATTAACATAAACATATTTAGCATCTCCTGGCTTCCACTCATAGCCTACAAACCACTGATGCAGACCTTTGGTCTGAAAGTCTAATAAATCAATTTAATATAGCCTACACCATCACAATAAATCCAATATCTATTTTAGACAGGTCTAAAGAAACATGATATGAAGAAAATGTAGTCTATTTCAGAAGAACAGAATAGCATACTCTGAGTTGTCCATATGTTAGGTCCTGATCTGGCTATGCCATATGGCTGTGGGCTACACTAGTTCATTTAGCAAACAAGATTTGCTTAGAATTCCGTGGCATTATTTTATAAAATGAAGAATACAATTGAACATATTCTTTCTATTTTATTCAGCTATTTTCTCGAAACGATTTGAGGGAGTGCGAACATGCGGCTATTCTGTGTTGAGCGGTTAACAAAGAAACAGGTACTCCTATATGCTTAATTTAGAGTTATTTATGCAACTTTAGTTGTGATACAAAAGTTGGCCTATATGTTTTGATTTTTAATACATTCTAAGGCTGCATGATGCGACTAATGATGATTTGAAAAAAGTTGCATGAGCTCTGCTTTGTTTTTTGCGCAGGCTGTACACACTTCATCAGTCTCTCATTCACAATTTGACAAGCTCTTGATAATGCCTTGAATTTCCTGGTCTAATCCCCTTTGTGTGGCCGTAATGCCCCCTAACAAAATCCATGCTTTTTGCGGCCAGTGGCCGTTGTGCCCTTGGGCTGACTATAATAATAATAATTCCCTTCTCCTGGCTGCATGCGCCGAAGCACCTCTTACTTACATGGCTGTCTCAGATATCTAAATTCTTATTAGCCAATGCCCGTCACGTGATCGGGTCCTTCTCACAGGCATCTCATGTCCTTCTCACAGGTTACAAGTGAAGACAGACACATTGGGGACACAACTGCGCGCGTCCTTATCAAATTCCGAGGCGCATATTGTTGGGTGAACTGTCCACATTTACTTTTCGTCAGCCAACAAGATGAGTAAGCATAACAAACAGCAAAAGCACTAGCCTATGTCAGTCTATTATCCCTCATAGTACAGAAGTTGACATATTATATTGGTCAACTTGTCCTTCTGTTCGAGATAAATATTCCAAACATTCTGGGACAGTTGTGGGATCCCAAATTAATACAACCACTAGCATCAAAAACCTTTTAAAATCAGTGAGGCTGATGCAACAGATCAGAATGTTTAGCTTAACATTTTGATAAACTATTAGGCTATTTCTTCACATTATAAGCGCAGCAATGTGCACACGGCAGTAGGCTATAAGCGCAAATGTTCCAAAATGCAATCAATTAGCGGGAAAACACCATTCTCAAAAGTGACCGCAAATGCGATTATGCATCTGATGCTTTATTATAAAGGTGCATTTTGTGGTGAAAATTATCTTCCCTAAACTTGAAACTCACGCACTACCTATGTATGCCAGTTAGGCTCTACACCCGTTGTAAAGCGGATTAATGTGCTTAATTTTAAGAAGTTATTTGGCCACTTTAGTTGTGATACAAACCTTATGAAAACATATAGGCCTATGGGCTAGGCTACATGAGGTGTGCGACTATAATTTGAAAAAGGAATGCGCTGTTTCTTGCCTTACTGCACACAAGCTTGGAATCATTCACAACTGATAGGCTAATATTGTCACCCATCAGACTATTCTTGATTTAATCTGGTCTTTACATATACTAAATAACATGTGTGAAATTTGTTTTGATTTAGAATGGACCATTAACATGCACCTGTCTCGAAACTGGCAAAAAATAATAATACATTTAATCTATGCACTTAAATAGTGCATGGAGGACGCTTTTCCTGTGGTTCATTTTCATGCCAGCCAGGTAGGCTATACTCCTGTTGTAAAGAGAAGCAATGTGCTAAATATTAGAAATAAATATAGTAGGCCTAGCCCATAGAAAGCTGATGGGATCCTCCTCTTTTTAAGAGGCCATCAAAACTGTTTTCTCAGCAATTGCATAGCCTAAAGAAATGTTGCACAACATGAGCACATGGGCTCTCATTAAGTGTTTGATAAAATGTTCCAGTACGTTGCGTTGATGTCAGTGATTAGAGGGACAATAAAGCGCAGAGTACCAGGTGGTTAGCAAGTTTGGTAGGCTACCAATGAGCATCAGAGATTGGAGAAGCCTAGTTACTGTGACTAAACAGTCACATGAAATTTGACTGCGGTCATGACTCATGACCACTGGTGTGGCGGATTTTGATTTGATTTGATTTGAATACGGTCACGGTAACAGCCCTAGTCTCTACCAGGTACTGACTTGAACAACTGGCTTGACTCGGGTCCAACTTTAACAAATGAACGCACAACTGAACTCATCTTTCTTTACCATGAATATTCACTTGACTCAGGTGTTCATCAAATGCAATGAATATCAGTTGTACAAGGCTCATTGCACTGAGCCTGACCTCTGACCTGTGTGAAGTGCAGTATATAATGTATATAAAGCTTTCCTGATGGTGCACATTGCCCAGTGGAGAAACATACTCAAACTGTTCTCACTTGTTTTCTGACTGACTTTTATTATTTATGAAAATAAATCATTTTATTCAGTGGATATAGTTTGAGGAAATAATGTGTATGTGCAATTCTGTACAGTATAATTATTTGATATAAATATTTTTTCTTGCAGTAGAAATTATTTATAAAGAAATTCGTTTTTCAAACAAGACCCAGCCTAGTCTGGCTAACACCAGCTCTCAAAGTCTTCCTGACTGTAGTCAAGTGGGTCGAGTCAGCCAGGCTAGATCCAACCACCCATCAAAACCCCTGTTTATACCTGGTGATAACATGTTTCCTGTGTCCTGATCTTTTCCACATTCTGATTGTGCCCACATTTTTAGATGTTTAAATGATTACATTTGATTCTTCCTGGGCATCTCTGGAGGTAGTTGGGGACGATTTGATGGGTTAGATGAAAGCTCAGTGGGCAGATCTTCGAATGACAGGTCAGTTGATGGAGATTACGTGAGTCAAATAAAATAAACCCTTTCAGAGAGGTTAAACACGGGTTGCGACCAGCAAGGTTGCCAGGTCGAATCCCAATGCGACTTGTTCTCCAACCCTACACAACTAATCACATTTTAGTGACTTACTGAAGAGCTTCAAATATGTGAAAAACACGTGTGGTGCCCCCCCCCCCACCCACCACTACTGGCGCAGTGGACTAGGCACTGGGGATGGGGACCAGAAAGTCCCAGGTTCTAATCTTTGATGCCCCTTTTCAAAAAATTGTATATTTATAGCCCTGGTTACACCTTGCATTAAGATGTGGTTTTCGTTATCTGATCAAGGTGGTCCAATCACTATCAGGGACAATGATAATGTGGACAAGCTCAGGACACATTGTTAGCACCAGATATAAAGGGGCTAGAGAGAACATCACACCAGCGAGTGTATTTATAGAAAGTGAAAAAACTATGCAGACCTTAACACATCTCTCCCACACATCCTGGCAAGTGTCCCCTTATCCCATCTCTCTCTTTCGCTCACTTACACACACATCACGGCTTCTTATATAATAATAATATGCCATTTAGCAGACGCTTTTATCCAAAGCGACTTACAGTCATGTATGCATACATTTTTACGTATGGGTGGTCCCGGGGATCGAACCCACTACCCTGGCGTTACAAGCGCCATGCTCTACCAATTGAGCTACAGAGGACCAATCTTCCAATCATCACATACCAATCCAGGCCTGAAATCACACACATCTCACAAATGAGTTTGCATATACAGGGGCGGAGGGGATCTCCCATGGTGCACTGTAATAGAACCTCCTGGTGGTCCATGTCCACTGAAATATACAGACTTAAGAGTTGAAATAAAAGAAAACATATTGTTTTGAGAGCTGTTTATTCCTTTTGTTTGTCTGTAATAAAGAATGCATCTTAAATGGCTCCCTATGTAGTGCACTATATAGGGAATAGGGTGCCATTTGGGACATTACCACACTTGTTTACCACATCACTCAGACAACAGGAAGGGGACTATGGTGCTGTACAAATATTCCTAAAATGTATTCCATAAATCCCTTCTATAAAGTATAATCACTGACCTAACATAACATGATAGGTGAAAGCTATACAATGGAAACATGACTTACACCTAACCAATCATTACATTTACATTTTAATCATTTAGCAGACGCTTTATTCAGAGCGACTTACGGGAGCAATTAGGGTTAAGTGCAATCATGATAAATGAAGGGGAAAAGGAAGGATACATTTTTAAGTATTCACACAGGGCCATAGTCCTTGATGCGAAATGGGTTAAATAAAGGTGTAGAGTATCTACTTAAATGTACAGTATTCTATGATACATGGCAAATAGACGCTGACCTCTGACCTACATTATCTGCGTATTGTCATCGGCCCAAAGCAGATGCATAACTGTACAAAAGCATCTCCACATATTTGCAAACAATGCCTACTAGGCTAGTACATTACAACACTCCAGGGTGAAGTTTCCCTTAGGTACAGATCTAGGACCCTCCCTCGTCCTAACCATAACCATTTGTGGGGGAAATGCAAAACTGACCCAAGATCAGCATCTAGGGGCCCCTTCACCCTACTCCAAACGACAACATCTAGGGGCCCCTTCACCCTACTCCAAACGACAACATCTAGGGGCCCCTTCACCCTACTCCAAACGACAACATCTGAGGCCAGACGGTGAAATGTGTGCCTTGAAGGCTGATTGAAGCCGTTACACATTGGCAGCAGTCCATATCCATATGAATATACACAAATCCATTTATATATATATATATATATATAAAAACTCAGCAAAAAAAGAAACGTCCTCTCACTGTCAACTGCGTTTATTTTCAGCAAACTTAACATGTGTAAATATTTGTATGAACATAACAAGATTCAACAACTGAGACATAAACTGAACAAGTTCCACAGACATGTGACTAACAGAAATTGAATAATGTGTCCCTGAACAAAGGGGAGGTCAAAATCAAAAGTAACAGTCAGTATCTGGTGTGGCCACTAGCTGCATTAAGTACTGCAGTGCATCTCCTCCTCGTGGACTGCACCTGATTTGCCAGTTCTTGCTGTGAGATGTTACCCCACTCTTCCACCAAGGCACCTGCAAGTTCCCGGACATTTCTGGGGGGAATGGCCCTAGCCCTCACCCTCCGATCCAACAGGTCCCAGACGTGCTCAATGGGATTGAGATCCGGGCTCTTCGCTGGCCATGGCAGAACACTGACATGCCTGTCTTGCAGGAAATCACACACAGAATGAGCAGTATGGCTGGTGGCATTGTCATGCTGGAGGATCATGTCAGGATGAGCCTGCAGGAAGGGTACCACATGAGGGAGGAGGATGTCTTCCCTGTAACGCACAGCATTGAGATTGCCTGCAATGACAACAAGCTCAGTCCAATGATGCTGTGACACACCGCCCCAGACCATGACGGACCCTCCACCTCCAAATCGATCCCGCTCCAGAGTACAGGCCTCGGTGTAACGCTCATTCCTTCGACGATAAACGCGAATATGACCATCACCCCTGTTGAGACAAAACCACGACTCGTCAGTGAAGAGCACTTTATGCCAGTCCTGTCTGGTCCAGCGACGGTGGTTTTGTGGCCATAGGCAACATTGTTGCCGGTGATGTCTGGTGAGGACATGCCTTACAACAGGCCTACAAGCCCTCAGTCCAGCCTCTCTCAGCCTATTGCGGACAGTCTGAGCACTGATGGAGGGATTGTGCTGTTGTTGTTGCCATCCTGTACCTGTCCCGCAGGTGTGATGTTCGGATGTACCAATCCTGTGCAGGTGTTGTTACACGTGGTCTGCCACTGAAAGGACGATCAGCTGTCCGTCCTGTCTCCCTGTAGCGCTTCCTTAGGTGTCTCACAGTACTGACATTGCAATTTATTGCCCTGGCCACATCTGCAGTCCTCATGCCTCCTTGCAGCATGCCTAAGGCATATTCACGCAGATGACCAGGGACCCTGGGCATCTTTCTTTTGGTGTTTTTCAGAGTCAGTAGAAAGGCCTCTTTAGTTTCCGAAGTTTTCATAACTGTGACCTTAATTGTCTACCGTCTGTAAGCTGTTAGTGTCTTAACGACCGTTCCACAGTTGCATGTTCATTAATTGTTTATGGTTCATTGAACAAGCATGGGAAACAGTATTTAAACCTTTACAATGAAGATCTGTGAAGTTATTTGGATTTTTACTAATTATCTTTGAAAGACAGGGTCCTGAAAAAGGGACATTTCTTTTTTTGCTGAGTTTATATATATATATATATATATATATATATATATATATATATATATATATATATATATATATATTATATACACACACTACCAGTCAAAAGTTTGGACACACCTACTCATTCAAGGGTTTTTCTTTATTTTTACTATTTTTTACATTGTAGAATAATAGTGAAGACATCAAAACTATGAAATAACACATATGGAATCATGTAGTACCCAAAGAAGTGTTAAACAAATCAAGATATATTTTATATTTGAGATTCTTCAAATAGCCACCCTTTGCCTTGATGACAGCTTTGCACACTCTTGGCATTCTCTCAACCAGCTTCATGAGGTAGTCACCTGGAATGCATTTCAATTAACAGGTGTGCCTTGTTAAAAGTTAATTTGTGGAATTTCTTCCCTTCTTAATGCATTTGAGACAATCAGTTGTGTTGTGACAAGGTGGGTCATCTGATGCAGCACTCCATCACTCTCCTTCTTGGTCAAATAGCCCTTATACAGCCTGGAGGTGTGTTGGGAACATTGTCCTGTTGAAAAACAAATGATAGTCCCACTAAGCCCAAACCAGATGGGATGGCGTATCGCTGCAGAATGCTGTGGTAGCCATGCTGGTTAAGTGTGCATTGAATTCTAAATAAATCACTGACAGTGTCACCAGCAAAGCATCCCCACACCATCACACCTCCTCCTCTAATGAACTTATCCTCTGCAGCAGAGGTAACTCTGGGTCTTCCTTTCCTGTGGCGGTCCTCATGAGAGCCAGTTTCATCATAGCGCTTGATGGTTTTTGCGACTGCACTTCAAGAAACCTTCAAAGTTCTTGAAATTTTCCAGATTGACTGACCTTCATGTCTCAATGTAATGATGGACTGTCATTTCTCTTTGTTTATTTGAGCTGTTCTTGCCATAATATGGACTTGGTCTTTTACCAAATAGGGCTATCTTCTGTATACCACCCCTACCTTGTCACAACACAACTGATTGGCTCAAACACATTAAGATGGAAAGAAATTCCACAAATTAACTTTTAACAAGGCACACCAGTTAATTTAAATGCATTCCAGGTGACTACCTCATGAAGCTGGTTGAGAGAATGGCAAGAGTGTGTAAAGCTGTCATCAAGGCAAAGGGTGGCTACTTATAATATATTTGGATTTGTTTAACACTTTTTTGGTTACTACATGATTCCATATGTGTTATTTCATAGTTTTGATGTCTTCACTATTATTCTACAATGTAAAAAATAGTAAAAATAAAGAAAAACCCTTGAACGAGTAGGTGTGTCCAGACTTTTGACTGGTACTGTACATATATACTGTATATGACTCCAGGTTTTATACAGTACCAGGAAAATAAAGGCTTTTAACTAAACCACCATTCTGGTAAGTGCCTTGGTTTCCATTGATGAGCTACTAGTGCTTCATCCTATTCTGTCATTCTGTATATCCATTTATTATTTCCAGTCCAGGGTTAAAATAGTAGGCTGTTTGAAATCTTACAACTTGCTAAGCCTGCCTAGAGTGTCAATTGGTCTGGGTTTGCACTTTTGGGACTATTCCATTGGTTCCATCCAGGCAAGGTACCATGCAAGCTCAATCAAGCAATCTTACAAATACTATTTGAACCCAGGTCAGGGCCTGTAACGTTATTCACATTTCAGAGTAGGAGGTCTGATCTAGGATCAGTTCCCCCTGCTTATTCATTATGATTTAAAAGGCAAAACTGTTCCTAGATCAGCACTCCTACTCGGACGCTTTATTGAATACTGCCCTGATTCTATCTAATTAACATACTCCAGAAAACAGCACTCTCTCACTCAGCTGCTGTGTGATCTTCTCCTCTGACTTCTCTTCATCATTCTTCTGATTGACAAATTGATCTGCAAACCTAACGGCCTTCTCATGTCTGGCCAATGGGGCTTTGTCATTCCCCCGCTCTACTTCCTGGTTGAGGTCTGTGGCCCCGCCCTCTGTACCCTGGGTGAAGTCTTCTTGAGATTCTGTCTCACACTCTCTCTCCTCTTCTCTCTTGAGTCCTTCTCTGTCTATGGTTCTCCCTTTCTCATTTCTGTTGTTCTCCCAATTTGTTCTCGCCTCTCTCTCCTCCTCCTCTTCCGTGTTCCTCTTCTGTCCATCCATCCCTCTCTGCATCACTGGGGATGTGTCCTTTCTTTCCTCTTTCTTCTCCAACATTTCTCCAGCAGAGTTTTTCTTTGGCTTGTTCCGACCCCTGAGGTTCAACTTCTGAAAGAGAGACATTTTAAGGAGTTTTTTTTTCTTTTTTTTCTATAAACTCTCTCTTCAGACACCTGACAAATGACTACAAAAGTCTCTGTGATGCCTCTCTTGGACAGTTAACAGCAGAAGTCTCTGTGATGCCTCTCTTGGACAGTTAACAGCAAATCATTGACTGAAGAAAGTTCTCTTTTTGACTGTAATGTACTAAGAAATTACTATTTTAGAACATAAAACTCTCCCCCTAAGCGTTAACAGAACCAGAGTAGGTCTATCTCAGCTGGGTTATCTTCCGCTATATTTAGAAGTATGACTTTTTAATGACACCAACTGTGACACAGCATTGTGTAAGGTAAGGAAAGAGTGAGTGATATAGAGAGAGAGATACAGAGAGAGAGAGAGAGAGAGAACCAGAGAGAGAGAGAGAGAGAGACAGAGAGAGAGACAGAACTAGAGAAAAATAAAGAGGAACCTTGAAGTCTTTCCTGTTGCGTTGCAAGGCAGGTCTCTGGAGGAAGAGGATCTGCTTTGTGGACAAGCTGCCATCACTAAGGAGAGAACAGTGCTATTAACGTCATGTACATCACATCAGTACTGGCCTCACATCTTGTAACTTGATATTAGAACTGTCTGAGTCCTATTCTGCATCTTATAATGTGAAAGAAATTGTGAAATGTAATTTTGTTCCAAATGATGTGCAGTGTTCAAATGTTTAGTATGGTTTAGAGAAATACAGTAACTATTAGTCTATACTAGGCTGGTATGTTTCCTACTACCTAGTGCTCCTGACTGGTGGGTTGGGACAGTACCTGTTGGTCTTAACGATGGGAGTAGGCAGAACACACATCAGTCTCCATCCATAGGGAGCCAGAGACTGGAGCAAGGGGATGTAGTCAGTCCTTACCACTACACCCTGGAGAGGACAAAAACAGTGTTACACACGTCGACAATGGACGCACGTACGCACACACACACACACAGACATTTACACGCACGCACGTGCACACACTCACATCGATAATGGTCCACTGCTCCACCACAATGGCGTCGTATGAAGTGGGTGGGGTTTCTTCTGAGGAGCTCTGAAAGATGAACACACTGTCCACGGATGAGACCACGCTGTCTGAAAGAGAAAGAGAGAGAGAGAAAGAGAGAAAAGAAAAGCGAGAGAGAGAGAGAGAGAAGCTCAACAACTTCTTCTGTTACAGTTTCCACAGATTTGGAAAAGATAGAGTTGATCCGCTCTTGGCTTCGATGTGCTTCCATGCATCATGGGTGAAGGAACATGATAAGCCTGAGCCTACACACTTTCCAAGTAGGCCTTTACCAAGTTCCAAAAGTTTTGAGTTTGTTCGCCATGGTAAACACTCCAACACTAGCGTTGTCCAAGAGATGTTTGTGCTCTTCCTAACTGCAATGCTAATGAACAAGCCAAACAGTCTGGCCTCAATTCAATCTTCAAATATGAACATGTTATCATTAATGAGCTAGAACAGAGTGTTTGGTATGACAATGAGTGACAAGGAGTTGGCATGGCAGCACATACAGACTGACACTCAGGCTACTGCTGCATTACACATCACCATTGTGGCAAATATACCATTGTTGTCTCCAAGGTGAAAGAAGCCGTCGATGAGGTGAGCTCCGCTAGTGAAATGCTGTGTCATGTGATCCAGCCAGTGGGCGTCAACCTCCGTCACTAGCCCCGCCTCTCTCTGCAGCCGCAGCGGAACCCTGAGGGAGTAGAACCTCAGAGAGCTGGACAGCTCCCCCGTGCGGTTGTACAGGGCAAACAGCTGCACCCCTACACACAGAGAAAGGCACATAGCATTATGTGCCATCATTTTGCCATGAAATACTGTACACAAGTCTGAAATCAATCAATGTTATATAATTCAGTAATATTCAGTATAAACTCACAACAGCAACCTCTATAACCAGGTAGCAACAGTAGTAGACTTCACACTCACTGCTCTGTGCTGGTGGAGACACTACAGCCCTCTTTTCTCTTTCTGGACTCTTGACCCGGATGTGATTGTTGTTGTTGTGGGTCGGCACTCTGCTGCTCCTCTGATGCTCATCCGGGTCACTGCCCGTGCCCCCGTTTCCACGGTTACACCCCCTCTCAGCCTCGGACTCTGACCCATGGTCGTAGTTGTCTAGTTCTGGTGACCGGACCAGGTCGTCTGTGCTGTGGTCCTGTTCCGGTCTCTGGTTGTGGTTCTGTGTCTGAGGGCTTGGACTCTGTCTGTCTCCCTGGCGCTGCCTGTCTGCGTCTGGACCACCAAGTCCATGTGTTAACTCTGCCGGGCTGAAGTTGGGTAGTAGAATCCTGATGAAGTCTGCTTGGCTTTCATTCTGTTGTCTCTCTCTACATGTGGTCTCTATTGGGTTGTTAGACAGTAGCTGATCCTGGTCGCCAGGGAGTTCTGTTGGGGCGTGGTTGTGGTTCTGTTGGTCACTAGCTGGATCTATTGGGCTGGGACTCTGCGGTCTCTCTGGTGAGTCTGCTGGTTCATCTGGACAGCAGTTTGGTTGGTCCTCTATTGAGGCTATTCTGCCTGGACTGTGGTCGTGTTCTCTGTCTGATGATTCTATTGGAGTAGAGTCCTGTGTGAAATCTAGCGGTCCTGTTGAGCTCAAGTCCAGCTCCACCTGACTGGTATCTGTAGGGTTCTGCTCAATTGTTCTGAGTTCTACCGACTTGTGTTCTGGTGTTTTCACTTCTGTGTTCCGGTCGTGTTCTGGTTCTAGGAGGTTCTGGTGTGGTTCTGTAGAGTCTGTAGGGCTGAGATTCGGTATTGTGGGTTCTGAGGGGCTGGTGGGGTGTCTGTGTATGGGGGAGGGGCTGGAGTGCAGGGAGGACAGGTCTTCAGGGTCCAAGTGCCCCAGGAAACAGGGTCCCCCGCCAGGCTGCTGCAGGAAGCCCACAAACAGCACACCCTGCTCCGCCATGTCCTGGATCTGTACATGAACATGGACATGGACACACACACGCACACACACACACACACACACACACACACACACACACACACGGTAGTGCTTAGCAGACACATACACTCAAGCAATAAAAACAAGTAAGCATCCCAGAAGAAAAGTGCTCAAAATAGCCCACGTTAACATATGTAGCTTAAGAAACAAGGTTCATTAAATCACTAATTTGCTAGTAACAGATGACATTCAATTTCTGATTATCTGTGAAACTCTCTTAGATAATACCTTTGATGATACAGTGGTAGCAATACAAGGTTATACAGTGAGGGAAAAAAGTATTTGATCCCCTGTTGATTTTGTACGTTTGCCCGCTGACAAAGACATGATCAGTCTATAATTTTAATGGTAGGTTTATTTGAACAGTGAGAGACAGAATAACAACAAAAATATCCAGAAAAACGCATGTCAAAAATGTTATAAATTGATTTGCATTTTAATGAGGGAAATAAGTATTTGACCCCTCTGCAAAATATGACTTAGTACTTGGTGGAAAAACCCTTGTTGGCAATCACAGAGGTCAGACGTTTCTTGTAGTTGGCCACCAGGTTTGCACACATCTCAGGAGGGTTTTTGTCCCACTCCTCTTTGCAGATCTTCTCCAAGTCATTAAGGTTTCGAGGCTGACGTTTGGCAACTCGCACCTTCAGCTCCCTCCACAGATTTTCTATGGGATTAAGGTCTGGAGACTGGCTAGGCTACTCCAGGACCTTAATGTGCTTCTTCTTGAGCCACTCCTTTGTTGCCTTGGCCGTGTGTTTTGGGTCATTGTCATGCTGGAATACCCATCCACGACCCATTTTCAATGCCCTGGCTTAGGGAAGGAGGTTCTCACCCAAGATTTGACGGTACATGGCCCCGTCCATCGTCCCTTTGATGCGGTGAAGTTGTCCTGTCCCCTTAGCAGAAAAACACCCCCAAAGCATAATGTTTCCACCTCCATGTTTGACGGTGGGGATGGTGTTCTTGGGGTCATAGGCAGCATTCCTCCTCCTCCAAACATGGCGAGTTGAGTTGATGCCAAAGAGCTCAATTTTGTTCTCATCTGACCACAACACTTTCACCCAGTTCTCCTCTGAATCATTCAGATGTTCATTGGCAAATTTCAGACGGGCCTGTATATGTGCTTTCTTGAGCAGGGGGACCTTGCGGGCGCTGCAGGATTTCAGTCCTTCACGGCGTAGTGTGTTACCAATTGTTTTCTTGGTGACTATGGTCCCAGCTGCCTTGAGATCATTGACAAGATCCTCCCGTGTAGTTCTGGGCTGATTCCTCACCGTTCTCATTGCAACTCCACAAGGTGAGATCTTGCATGGAGCCACGGCCGAGGGAGATTGACAGTTCTTTTGTGTTTCTTCCATTTGCGAATAATCACACCAACTGTTGTCACCTTCTCACCAAGCTGCTTGGCGATGGTCTTGTAGCCCATTACAGCCTTGTGTAGGTCTACAATCTTGTCCCTGACATCCTTGGAGAGCTCTTTGGTCTTGGCCATGGTGGAGAGTTTGGAATCTGATTGATTGATTGCTTCTGTGGACAGGTGTCTTTTATACAGGTAACAAACTGAGATTAGGAGCACTCCCTTTAAGAGTGTGCTCCTAATCTCAGCTCGTTACCTGTATAAAAGACACCTGAGAGCCAGAAATCTTTCTGATTGAGAGGGGGTCAAATACTTATTTCCCTCATTAAAATGCAAATCAATTTATAACATTTTTGACATGCGTTTGTCTGGATTTTGTTGTTGTTATTCTGTCTCTCAATATTCAAATAAACCTACCATAAAAATTATAGACTGATAATTTATTTGTCAGTGGGCAAACGTACAAAATCAGCAGGGGATCAAATACTTTTTTCCCTCACTGTATGTGGGTGGTGGGGCTTAATACTAAATACCACCCAAAGGCTTTTTATACCTCCTTGACATTTACTTATTTTTACATATTTAGTTTGTGCATGTATGCGTGTGTGTGCAAATGCACACGTGTGTGTGTGTATCATAAGGAAGTACAGTGCCTTCGGAAAGTATTCAGACCCCTTTACTTCTTCCACATTTAGTTACGTTACAGCCTTATTCTAAAATGGATTAAATAAAAAAATGTCCTCATCAATCTACACACAATGCCCCATAATGACAAAGTGAAAACAGGTTTTTAGAATTTTTGGCAAATGTATTAAAAATAAAAAACTTAAATACCTTATTTACAGAAGTATTCAGACCCTTCGCTATGAGACTCGAAATTGAGCTCAGGTGTATCCTGTTTCTATTGATCATCCTTGAGATGTTTCTACAACTTGATTGAAGTCCACCTGTGGTAAATTCAATTGATTGGACATGATTTGGAAAGGCACACTCCTGTCTATATAAGGTCCCACAGTTGACAGTGCATGTCAGAGCAAAAACCAAGCCATGAGGTCGAAGGAATTGTCCATAGAGCTCCGAGACAGGATTGTGTAAAGGCACAGATCTGGGGAAGGGTACCAAAAAATTCTGCAGCATTGAAGGTCCCCAGGAACACAGTGGCCTCCATTATTCTTAAGTGGAATAAGTTTGGAACCACCAAGACTCTTCCTAGAGCTGGCCGCCCGGCCAAACTGAGCAAACGCAGGAGAAGGGCCTTGGTCAGGGAGGTGACCAAGACCCCGATGGTCACTCTGACAGAGCTCCAGAGTTCCTCCATGGAGATAGGAGAACCTTCCAGAAGGACAACCATCTCTGCAGCACTCCACCAATCAGGCCTTCATGGTAGAGTAGGCAGATGGAAGCCACTCCTCAGTAAATGGCACATGATAGCCCGCTTAGAGTTTGCCAAAAGGCACCTAAAGACTCTCAGACCATGAGAAACAAGATTCTCTGATCTGATGAAACCAAGATTGAACTCTTTGGCCTGAATGCCAAGCGTCACGTCTGGAGAAAACCTGGCACCATCCCTACGGTGAAGCATGGTGGTAGCAGCATCATGCTAAGGAGATGTTTTTCAGCGGCAGGGACTGGGAGACTAGTCAGGATTGAGGGAAAGATGAACGGAGCAAAGTACAGAGAGATCCTTGATGAAAACCTGCTCCAGAGCGCTCAGGACCTCAGACTGGGGTGAAGGTTCACTTTCCAACAGGACAACGACCCTAAGCACATAGCCAAGACAACCCAGGAGTTGCTTCGGGACAAGTCTCTGAATGTCCTTGAGTGGCCCAGCCAGAGCACGGACTTGAACCTGATCGAACATATCTGGAGAGACCTGAAAATAGCTGTGCAGCAATGCTCCCCATTCAACCTGACAGCGCTTGAGAGGATTTTCAAAGAAGAATGGGAGAAACTCCCCAAATACAGGTGTGCCAAGCTTGTAGCGTCATTCCCAAGAAGACCCGAGGCTGTAATCGCTGCCAAAGATGCTTCAACAAAGTACTGAGTAAAGGGTCTGAATACTTATGTAAATGTGATATTTCCGTTTTTTATTTTTAATACATTTGCTAAAATTTCTAAAAACCTGTTTTTGCCATGCAATTATGGGGTATGTGCGTAGATTGATGAGGAAAAGTCAAGGGGTCTGAATACTTTCCGAATGGACTGTAAGTGCCAAACCCTGCAGTGTGAGAAGAACCATCAATGTCCCCTACTCTTCTATTGGTTCCTGTCTGTGGTTCTTTTCTGTGATTCCCTGGCAGCCAGGCTGCTAACTGATTGCATATTCATGTCACACTGCCTGACCATATCACATTATCTCAGTATGTGCATTTCAATCCAATCACCGCTACCTTTTATGCTCCGCCTGTTCACATGCAAATCTACTCAATAAGGCCTGTTTTTTAACATTGACATTTTAGTCATTTAGCAGACGCTCTTATCCAGAGCGACTTACAGTTAGTGAGTGCATACATTTTCATACATTTTAAAACATATATTTAATTCTCAAACAGGAGCTCCTGGAATTGATGGTGACAAAGGCCAAAGAGGTAGAGTGAATAATATGTTCTATGCAAAAAGACAGGAAACAATACGTCAAGTGTTATGTACAAAATGCCTATGTAAACGGTATGTCAATATTAATGATGATGTCATCCTCAGGTGATCAGGGTCCTACTGGGTTACCAGGGATCAGAGGTCCTGTTCACATCTCATGGTCTCTGTAGAATAAGATGAATTCACTACTATACTGTAAGTGCCTAAGAGGGAGTTTGTGGTTGTTAAATGATGATGTCACAGCTGATAGTGACATTAGGGGGGGGCATCTCAATAGTCTAAGTGGCTTCCTCTCCTCTCCATCTACAGTGGGGGAAAAAAGTATTTAGTCAGCCACCAATTGTGCAAGTTCTCCCACTTAAAAAGATGAGAGAGGCCTGTAATTTTCATCATAGGTACACGTCAACTATGACAAAAAAATTTAGAAAAAAAAATCCAGAAAATCACATTGTAGGATTTTTTATGAATTTATTTGCAAATTATGGTGGAAAATAAGTATTTGGTCACCTACAAACAAGCAAGATTTCTGGCTCTCACAGACCTGTAACTTCTTCTTTAAGAGGCTCCTCTGTCCTCCACTCGTTACCTGTATTTATTGCACCTGTTTGAACTTGTTATCAGTATAAAAGACACCTGTTCACAACCTCAAACAGTCACACTCCAAACTCCACTATGGCCAAGACCAAAGAGCTGTCAAAGGACACCAGAAACAAAATTGTAGACCTGCACCAGGCTGGGAAGAATGAATCTGCAATAGGTAAGCAGCTTGGTTTGAAGAAATCAACTGTGGGAGCAATTATTAGGAAATGGAAGACATACAAGACCACTGATAATCTCCCTCGATCTGGGGCTCCACGCAAGACCTCACCCCGTGGGGTCAAAATGATCACAAGAACGGTGAGCAAAAATCCCAGAACCACACGGGGGGACCTAGTGAATGACCTGCAGAGAGCTGGGACCAAAGTAACAAAGCCTACCATCAGTAACACACTACGCCGCCAGGGACTCAAATCCTGCAGTGCCAGACGTGTCCCCCTGCTTAAGCCAGTACATGTCCAGGCCCGTCTGAAGTTTGCTAGAGTGCATTTGGATGATCCAAAAGAGGATTGGGAGAATGTCATAGGGTCAGATGAAACCAAAATAGAACTTTTTGGTAAAAACTCAACTCGTCGTGTTTGGAGGACAAAGAATGCTGAGTTGCATCCAAAGAACACCATACCTACTGTGAAGCATGGGGGTGGAAACATCATGCTTTGGGGCTGTTTTTCTGCAAAGGGACCAGGACGACTGATCCGTGTAAAGGAAAGAATGAATGGGGCCATGTATCATGAGATTTTGATTGAAAACCTCCTTCCATCAGCAAGGGCATTGAAGATGAAACGTGGCTGGGTCTTTCAGCATGACAATGATCCCAAACACACCGCCCGGGCAACGAAGAGGTGGCTTCGTAAGAAGCATTTCAAGGTCCTGTTGAAAGTCCATGTTGCCCAGCGACAGCCCCAAAACATCACTGCTCTAGAGGAGATCTGCATGGAGGAATGGGCCAAAATACCAGCAACAGTGTGTGAAAACCTTGTGAAGACTTACAGAAAACGTTTGACCTGTGTCATTGCCAACAAAGGGTATATAACAAAGTATTGAGAAACTTTTGTTATTGACCAAATACTTATTTTCCACCATAATTTGCAAATAAATTCATAAAAAATCCTACAATGTGATTTTCTGGATTTTTTTTCTCAATTTGTCTGTCATAGTTGACGTGTACCTATGATGAAAATTACAGGCCTCTCTCATCTTTTTAAGTGGGAGTACTTGCACAATTGGTGGCTGACTAAATACTTTTTCTCCCCACTGTACATGATACAGGTGTACATAACCAGTAGGGGAAGGAGAGGAGGCATCCATGGAAAGTAGGATGAGTTTACCCCGAGAATCTTTTCAGTCAAATATTAAGGTTCAAATTAAGGGAGGAATTTCGGAGTGTAATATACCTTTAAAGGGACAATCTGCAGTTACTACATACATTTTTGACTTATAAATTAAACATATACAGTGGGGAGAACAAGTATTTGATACACTGCCGATTTTGCAGGTTTTCCTACTTACAAAGCATGTAGAGGTCTGTCATTTTTATCATAGGTACACTTCAACTGTGAGAGACGGAATCTAAAACAAAAATCAAGAAAATCACATTGTATGATTTTTAAGTAATTAATTTGCATTTTATTGCATGACATAAGTATTTGATACATCAGAAAAGCAGAACTTAATATTTGGTACAGAAACCTTTGTTTGCAATTACAGAGATCATACATTTCCTGTAGGTCTTGACCAGGTTTGCACACTGCAGATTTTGGCCCACTCCTCCATACAGACCTTCTCCAGATCCTTCAGGTTTCTGGGCTGTCGCTGGGCAATACGGACTTTCAGCTCCCTCCAAAGATTTTCTATTGGGTTCAGGTCTGGAGACTGGTTAGGCCACTCCAGGACCTTGAGATGCTTCTTACGGAGCCACTCCTTAGTTGCCCTGGCTGTGTGCTTCGGGTCGTTGTCATGCTGGAAGACCCAGCCACGACCCATCTTCAATGCTCTTACTGATGGAAGGAGGTTGTTGGCCAAGATCTCGCGATACATGGCCCCATCCATCCTCCCATCAATACGGTGCAGTCATCCTGTCCCCTATGCAGAAAAGCATCCCCAAAGAATGATGTTTCCACCTCCATGCTTCACGGTTGGGATGGTGTTCTTGGGGTTGTACTCATCCTTCTTCTTCCTCCAAACACGGCGAGTGGAGTTTAGACCAAAAAGCTCTATATTTGTCTCATCAGACCACATGACCTTCTCCCATTCCTCCTCTGGATCATCCAGTTGTCATTGGCAAACTTCAGACAGACCTGGACATGCGCTGGCTTGAGCAGGGGGACCTTGCGTGCGCTGCAGGATTTTAATCCATGACGGTGTAGTGTGTTACTAATGGTTTTCTTTGAGACTGTGGTCCCAGCTCTCTTCAGGTCATTGACCAGGTCCTGCCGTGTAGTTCTGGGCTGATCCCTCACCTTCCTCATGATCATTGATGCCCCACGAGGTGAGATCTTGCATGGAGCCCCAGACCGAGGGTGATTGACCGTCATCTTGAACTTCCTCCATTTTCTAATAATTGCGCCAACAGTTGTTGCTTCTCACCAAGCTGCTTGCCTATTGTCCTGTAGCCGATCCCAGCCTTGTGCAGGTCTACAATTTTATCCCTGATGTCCTTACACAGCTCTCTGGTCTTGGCCATTGTGGAGAGGTTGGAGTCTGTTTGATTGAGTGTGTGGACAGGTGTCTTTTATACAGGCAACGAGTTCAAACAGGTGCAGTTAATACAGGTAATGAGTGGAGAACAGGAGGGCTTCTTAAAGAAAAACTAACAGGACTGTGAGAGCTGGAATTCTTACTGGTTGGTAGGTGATCAAATACTTATGTCATGCAATAAAATGCAAATGAATTACTTAAAAATCATACAATGTGATTTTCTGGATTTTTGTTTTAGATTCCGCCTCTCACAGTTGAAGTGTACCTTTGATAAAAATTACAGACCTCTACATGCTTTGTAAGTAGGAAAACCTGCAAAATCGGCAGTGTATCAAATACTTGTTCTCCCCACTGTATATACCTATTGATTCTTGAAGAATATAACCTAAAATGCCTAATGACCTTAGTTAAACTGTCGTACCCCATCAGAACCCATAATATTAGCTTGTTTTACTCCAATATTTGTAAACAATATAAATGTAAACAAACACTGTATAGCCTCAAAACATGCTTTAAACTATAATTTTGATATCTTGGATTGGTCAGTCCTTGCTTCCATAGCTCGGTCTATGAATTTGAATTTCTCCAGGCCCATCTTTCGGCTTTTTACCAAAACAGAGGAGGGGAGTCCAACTAAGGATTGGGCCTTTAACCCTTTACACTTGTGGGAATTGGCTCGGGCTAAATTGAAATGTTTCTTACAGAAGAAATATGAAAATGCATAACCATGGTAGCAAATGAAAGGGAACAGTTTGGAGATAATGTGAAAATGATTAGACCAAAGGTGAGTACCCAACAGTTCACCGGACACAAGACTGAATCCAAACATTACACTGTTGATTTTAGGTGCATTTTACATTTACTGTACTTTTCATCGCATTTGTTGACAACGAAATCTGAAAATATTCTGGATACATTCAGTAACATGATAAGACTATTCCTGGAAAATGTGGGGTAGGTGGAACATAAGACAAAAAAAATGATATGAGTGAGAGTTTGAGTGAGTGTCTCCAAGTGGCCACACACCTCTCCAAAGTGTGCACAGTTGCAAAGCAATTTCAATGCACTTTTAGGAATCAAAGAAGAGTCTTCAAGGTGCATTTTTGAGCTCTCCTAGCTGTGCCGTTGAGGGACTAGAGCAAGTACACTTGGAGTTGTTTTCTTTTGGAACACAGCCCTGCATCACACAATTACTGTTGTTTACGCAATCAAAAAACCGTCCATTATAAATTGCATTCTGGGTCAAGTGGGCATGATTAGAAAGCTTGTTCTATTGCCAACATGACTAGCTAAGTTATAAAATATGATCTTACAGTGTTAGGCTTTCAAAAGGCAATTCAGAGAAACAAATTGTCATTTTGGTGACGCGGCACATTTTCTTCACAATAAACAAACACAAGCTCATTCTGTTCAGAACATCCCAGGGTATGACAACATGTGATCTTATAACTGTCCATCAAACATAGTGATCATAAACCTTGACCCTGTATATGAGTTTTATGATTTGGAGATGTGATGTGGACTCACAGGTGTTTGGATTGCTTGTATTACATTTACATTTTAGTCATTTAGCAGACGTTCTTATCCAGAGCGACTTACAGTTAGTTATTTTTTCATTTTTTTCCATTTTTTTTTTCATACCCCCTGTGGGAATCGAACCCACAACCCTGGCGTTGCAAACGCCATGCTCTACCAACTGAGCTACATCCCTGCCGGTCATTCCCTGCCCTACCTTGGACGACGCTGGGCCAATTGTGCGCCGCCCCATGGGTCTCCCGGTCGCGACCAGCTATGACAGAGCCTGGATTCGAACCAGGATCTCTAGTGGCACCACTACGCCACTCGGGAGAACATGATTTGATGTATGACATCAAATCTTTATTTATTATAATACTCAACATCTCATCTTTCAAAACACATCAAGTCCTCTTAATTTACAGCATTTCCTTCACTCAGACAACACTGACGCTTATTAGCGACCAATTCTGCCATTTTCAACCCGTATACAGGTAGAGCGTAAAAGGCTACGATTAACATTTGTGGAGGAATTTGTTGATCCTAGATCTGTGCCTATGGGTAACTTCTCCCAGAGGGGAGCTGAGTGTAAGTAGTAAGCTGATCCTAGATCTGTGCCTATGGGTAACTTCTCCCAGAGGGGAGCTGAGTGTAAGTAGTAAGCTGATGCTAGATCTGTGCCTATGGGTAACTTCTCCCAGAGGGGAGCTGAGTGTAAGTAGTAAGCTGATGCTAGATCTGTGCCTATGGGTAACTTCTCCCAGAGGGGAGCTGAGTGTAAGTAGTAAGCTGATCCTAGATCTGTGCATATGGGTAACTTCCCCCAGAGGGGAGCTGAGTGTAAGTAGTAAGCTGATCCTAGATCTGTGCCTATGGGTAACTTCTCCCAGAGGGGAGCTGAGTGTAAGTAGTAAACTGATGCTAGAGCTGTGCTTTAGGACTAATGGGCAGGGCTAACCTTCTTCACGTAGTTCTGGATGACTTCCGGGTCGGGGGCCTGTTGACCCGCCACACACACGTCTGTCTCCAGGCGAAGCCCCGCCCACTTCAGCTGGTTCTCTGAACTGGAGAGAGAGAAATTAAAGAGGAATGAAGGAAGAGATCAGCGGACATTTAGGCACCCTATTCCCTATATAGTGCATTACTTTTGACCAGGGCTCATAGGGGCCCATAGGGCTATGGTCAAAAGCAATGCACTATGCAGAGAATAGCCATTTAGGACCCAGACGTACTCTCTTCTCAACAAAATACATGCACGTGTAGAAAGAACTGATGAAGGAGTGAATAAAACTATAGATAATCATGTTTGTATTCTGGATCTTAGTCATCTATTGTTCTTTAGGGCCTCTAACACGTTCAGACAGTTTTGAAATTGAAGACCACAGTCAACCTCTTCTGGTTCACATTTGTTTTGATGACAGCTGCCAGGGGGTTAGGAGGAGAGGAGGAAATTAGGGAAGGAGAGAGGGATGGAAGAGGAGGAGAGAGAATGGAAGAAAGGAGAATGTTGGTAATGGAGGGATGAGAGGAGGAGAGATAAGAGGAGGATACAGGCTGGAAGAAAGGGGAGAGATGAGGAGGATAGAGGAAAATGGGATGCAAGCGATGAAGGTATCAAAAAAGAAGAGGGGAAAAGAGGAGGATGGAGAATGGTGGAAAGGGAAATGGTGATGAAGAGATGAAAGGAGGAGAGAGAGGAGGATAGAGGGTAGGAGAGAGGAGAGAAATGAAGTGATGGAGAGATGAAAGGAGAAGAGAGAGGAGGATAGAAGGTAGGAGAGAGGAGAGAGATGAAGTGATGGAGAGATGAAAGGAGAAGAGAGAGGAGGATAGAAGGTAGGAGAGAGGAGAGAGATGAAGTGATGGAGAGATGAAAGGAGAAGAGGAGGCCTCATGGTTCCCCTCTCCTAGCACATTGTTCCCCTCCGGTGGGTGCTGATGATGCAATCAGCCGTCTCCACGGTGACAGGTGCCACTTGGCAGAAGGGGCATCAAATGAGCAGCCCAGCATCCAACTGTGTGTGTGTGTGTATGTATTTGTATGTGTAAGCATATGTGTGTGGAAGTGTGAGCATGTCTATATACATGGGCCTTCCACATGCTGTATACAGTTCCCTATCTACACATACAGTATGCTTCAAGAATTCCACGGGTGAGAATAGATCTCTGCCGAGAATCCTCAGGGTGAAAATAGGATTCTGCTCAGATTTCACAGATTCTGTGGGTGAGAATAGAATTCAGATGAGGCCCCTGCAGGTGAGAATAGAAAGCCAGAGGTATTCCCTAACTATGTGTCTCTGTGTTCTGTGTAGCAGGCATTGGATGCAGGAAATGAGAGAAAGTGTGTGTGTGTGTGTGTGTGTGTGTGTGTGTCTGTGTGTGTGTGTGAGCCAGCGATTGAGACTGAGTGAGTGAGTGAGTGAGTGAGTGAGTGAGTGTGTGTAAGTTTCCGTACCCGTGTGTGTGTGTTTCTGTACCTGTGTGTCTCTCTGATGAGGACGGCTCTGTGTAGCTGGCGTTGGATGCGTGCGGGCCTGGGGCCACAGGGGTGGACGAAGGGATGGACAGCCACCAGGACAAAGCCCTGACCGTACAGCTCCCTCACCTGGACAGGTAACTCTCTCACCGACGACAGACACAGCACTGACGACACAGACACCTCTGGAGAGAGAAAGAGAACGTGTGTGAGAGAGTGAGTAAGTGTGTGTGTGGAAGGGGAAGGGAAGGTGGT
Source organism: Coregonus lavaretus (assembly GCF_964263955.1). NCBI lineage: Eukaryota > Metazoa > Chordata > Actinopteri > Salmoniformes > Salmonidae > Coregonus > Coregonus lavaretus. The sequence goes on along the minus strand of NC_139990.1, from coordinate 7,286,542 downwards.
TGTGTGTGGGTGTGGGAGTGTGTGTGGGGGAGAGCAAAGCCCACCCACTGGGGAGCCAGGCCCAGCCAATCAGAATGATTTTTTCACCACAAAAGGTCTTTATTACAGACAGAAATGCTCCTCAGTTTCATCAGCTGTTCGGGTGGCTGGTCTCAGACGATCCCGCAAGTAAAGAAGCCGGATGTGGAGGTCCTGGGCTGGTGTGGTTACACGTGGTCTGCGGTTGTGAGGCCGGTTGGACAAATTCTCTAAACGACGTTGGAGGCAGCTTACGATAGAGAAATGAACATTCAATTCTCTGGCAACAGTTCTGGTGGACATTCCTGCAGCCAGCATGCCAATTGCACACACCCTCAAAACTTGAGACATATGTGGCATTGTGTTGTGTGACAAAACTGTACATTTTAGAGTTGCCTTTTATTGTCCCCAGCACAAGGTGCACCTGTGTAATGATCATGCTGTTTAATCAGCTTCTTGATAAACCACACCTGTCAGGTGGATGGATTATTTTGGCAAAAGATAAATGCTCACTAACAGGGATGTAAACAACATTTGAGAGAAATAAGCTATTTGTGCGTTTCTGAGATATTTTATTTCAGCTCATGAAAAATGGGACCAACACTTCATATGTTGCGTTTATATTTGTTGTTCAGTATAGCATGACTACAGTATGTCTGTGTGTGTATGGAGTTTGTGCGTGTGTATGTTTGAAGTTGTGTATAGATGGCTGTGTATCGCGGTGTGTGTATATACACAATATGTGTGCGTATTGAGGTGTGTGTATTGAGGTGTGTGTGTGTGTGTATTGAGGTGTGGTGTGTGTATTGAGGTGTGTATTGATGTGTGTGTGTATTGAGGTGTGTGTATGTGTGTATTGCGGTGTGTGTCTGTGTTTATTGAGGTGTGGGTGTGTGTATTGAGGTGTGGGTGTGTGTGTATTGAGGTGTGTGTATTGAGGTGTGTATTGATGTGTGTGTGTATTGAGTTGTGTGTGTATGTGTGTATTGTGGTGTGGGTGTGTGTATTGCGGTGTGTGTATGTGTGTATTGAGGTGTGGGTGTGTGTATTTGACATATGTCAGTGTGTGTATGGAGGTGTGTGTATTGAGGTGTATGTATGTGTATTGAGGTATGTGTGTATTGATATATGTGTATTGATGTGTGTATATTGGGGTGTGTATATTGAGGTATGTGTGTGTTGAGGTGTGTGTATTGAGGTGTGTGTATTGAGGTGTGTGTATTGAGGTGTGTGTATCCAGGTGTGTGTGTATTGATGTGTGTGTGTGTGTATTGAGGTGTGTGTGTGTGTGTGTGTATTGATGTGTATGTGTGTGTATTGGTGTGTGTGTGTGTGTATTGAGGTGTGTGTGTGTGTGTATTGAGGTGTGTGCATGTGTGTATTGAGGTGTGTGTGCACGCACACACACATCTACACACACTATGCCATACATACTCATCACATGGAAACAAGCTTTTTTTCTAATATTAATATCTCAGATACTAAAACCTGAATCTATAGGGATTCAATCCCCCTCCCCTCCCTCTCTCCCTCCGGTCATAATAACAGCTGGAGATGGATACAATATGATTGTGCCACTAAACAGTAATTTAGGCATCATTATCTTAACACTCCTATTACACTAACCAGCAAGACATACACAACATACTAGGGTAATTTCCCCCTGCAGGGAAATAGGGAGGAGGTAGGGAGGAGTCATTTCATTTATACGTTTACCACAGTCGCTTTAAGAGGGCTATCATTCTGCTCTGCCATGAGAACACTCTCTGGAAGTTTACAATACCAGGTTCTGCCAGTGGGAATGTTGGATACCTACTCCTCTTGACTCCAGAGGTGTTGACCGGTGGGACAGATGGAGGGACGGAGGAAGGAGAAAATGACGGTTCAGCTGTTAATCAGCACTTCACCATTGAGAACCGCTACACTCCAGAATGGGAATATTGAATTCTGGAATTAGAATTATGAGTTCTAGAATCAATCTCAAGGTTCTCGATTCAGAACCTTTAGCTCCCAATGCTCCTGTAATCCTGGCTGGTGAGGATCTGTGTGTGTGTGTGTGTGTCAAGAGTAAGTGGGTGGTGGGATGATTACTCCCTCCCCAGGACATTTTATACCTCCTTGACGTTTCCTCAATCTCTTTTAATGACTAGCAGAGTTGAGCAGGGATATACGTGCCAACCACTGACTATAAAATAATACACTTCCTAAAGCCCAGAGTTTCCCACCGCTGAGGTATGAGACACACACAGAGACACACACCGCTGAGGTATGAGGAAGGAGCCTGCGGGTTAGACTGCTGTTGGTCAGGGTCGTAACACACAGGATGCATCCCAAATGACACCCTATTCCCTACATAGTGCACTACTTTTGACCAGTGCCCATTATGCCCTGTATGTTGGAAATAGGATGCCATTTGGGAGGCAGACAATCTGAGGGGGTCGGAGTTTTGGTGCATTCCTAGTACAGGAAATGTTTGACTTAGTGCACTGAGTTCGGATGAACTGACTGAAAACACCCTAAGACATTTCTGTAGTCTAGAGAGTAGAATATTACTCAGTCTGAATACTGACTACACCAGTCGCGTTTAAAATTCTACCAGTAAACCTCTTCATGCGTTCTCTACAGATCTGAATATTAACACCTTACACACACTTTGATAGATTCACGCAACACATACGATCTCCGACATCACTCATTCTGATAGCTCAATATATCATGTGATTTGATAGCTCAATATATAATGTATTTTGATAGCTCAATATATCATGTTTTGATAGCTCAATATATCATGTTTTGATAGCTCAATATATAATGTGTTTTGATAGCTCAATATATCATGTGATTTGATAGCTCAATATATCATGTATTGATAGCTCAATATATAATGTGTTTTGATAGCTCAATATATCATGTTTTGATAGCTCAATATATGTGTTTTGATAGCTCAATATTGTGTTTTGATAGCTCAGTATATCATCTGTTTTGAAAGCCACATTCAACATACAATCTGAATAGCTGAATACATCAACCTTTGGCAGCTATATGTATCTTGGTCTCTCGCACGTATGGGCGCACACAAAAGATACACACCGCCTGAAGCACCTATTCTGATTGACCTGCTTTATAGCCTTCATGGTCGTCACCAGTCAGAATAAGAACTGTGTTTCTTTCTCCACAGGGTCTCTAAAACTCATCAGCTGACTTCAGAGCCCCAATGTGTCAGTTGAGGAAAGAAGCTGTAGTCACTGTGTGATCACACCTGACTCATTTTCCACCCTCACTCTCCTCCGCTCTCTCCTTTTCCTACCCTCACTCTCCTCCTCTCTCTCCTTTTTCCACCCTCACTCTCCTCTCTCTCCTTTTTCCACCCTCACTCTCCTCCTCTCTCTCCTTTCCACCCTCACTCTCCTACTCTCTCTCCTTTTCCCACCCTCACTCTCCTCCTCTCTCTCCTTTTCCCACCCTCACTCTCCTTCTCTCTCTCCTTTTTCCACCCTCACTCTCCTCCTCTCTCTCCTTTCCACCCTCACTCTCCTACTCTCTCTCCTTTTCCCACCCTCACTCTCCTCCTCTCTCTCCTTTTCCCACCCTCACTCTCCTCCTCTCTCTCCTTTTCCTATCCTCACTCTCCTCCTCTCTCCCCTTTTCCCACCCTCACTCACCTCCTCTCTCCCCTTTTCCCACCCTCACTCTCCTCCTCTCTCTCCTTTTTCCACCCTCACTCTCCTCCTCACTCCCCTTTTCCCACCCTCACTCACCTCCTCTCTCCCCTTTTCCCACCCTCACTCTCCTCCTCTCTCTCCTTTTTCCACCCTCACTCTCCTCCTCACTCTCCTATTCCCACCCTCACTCTCCTCCACTCTCTCCTTTCCACCCTCACTCTCCTCCTCTCTCTCCTTTCCCACCCTCACTCTCCTCCTCTCTCTCCTTTTCCACCCTCACTCTCCTCCTCTCTCCCTTTTTCACCCTCACTCTCCTCCTCTCTCTCCTTTTCCCACCTTCTCGCTCCCTCTCTTTTTTTCCTTCATTAATGACTTCTCCCTCCCTTTATTCACTCATATAAACTCAATATGCAACAACTTCAAAGATTTTACTGAGTTATAGTTCATATGAGCAAATCAGTCAATTGAAATGAATTAATTAGTTCCTAATCTATGGATTTCACACGACAGGGAATACAGACATGCATCTGTTGGTCACAGATACCTTAAAAAATAAAAAGTAGGGGCGTGGATCAGAAAACCAGTCAGTATCTGGTGTGACCACCATTTACTTCATGCAGCGCGACATCTCCTTCGCATAGAGTTGATCAGGCTGTTGATTGTGGCCTGTGGAATGTTGTCCCACTCCTCTTCAATGGCTGTGCAAAAAATGCTGGATATTAGCGGGAACTGGAACATGCTGTCGTACACGTCGATCCAGAGCATCCCAAACATGCTCAATGGGTGACATGTCTGGTGAGTATGCAGGCCGTGGAAGAACTGGGACATTTTCAGCTTCCAGGAATTGTGTAAAGATCCTTGCGACATGGGGCCATGCATTATCATGCTGAAACATGGGGTGATGGCGGCAGATGAATGGCGCGACAATGGGCCTCAGGATCTCGTCACGGTATCTCTGTGCATTCAAATTGCCATTGATAAAATGCAATTGTGTTCGTTGTCCAAAGCTTGTGCCTGCCCATACCATAACCCCACCGCCACTATTGGGCACTCTGTTTACAATATTGATATCAGCAAACCGCTCACACACACGATGTCATACACGTGGTCTGCAGTTGTGATGCCTGTTGGAGGTACTTCCAAATTCTCTAAAATGACGTTGGAGGCGGCTTAAGGTAGAGAAATGAACATTAAATTCTCTGGCAACAGCTCTGGTGGACATTCCTGTAGTCAGCATGCTAATTGCACACTCCCTCAAAACTTGAGACATCTGTGTTGTGTAACAAAACTGTACATTCTAGAGTGGCCTTTTATTTTCCCCAGCACAAGGTGCACCTGTGTAATGATCATGCTGTTTAATCAGCTTATTGATATGCCACACCTGTCAGGTGGATGGATTATCTTGGCAAAGGAGAAATGCTCACTAACAGGGACAATTTGAGAGAAATATGCTTTTGTTTGTATGGGAAATGTCTGTGATCTTCTATTTCAGCTCATGAAACATGGGACCAACACTTTACATGTTGCGTTTATATTTTTGTTCATTGTAGATATACATATATATAAATATATACGCATATACATACAGTGAGGGAAAAAAGTATTTGATCCCCTGCTGATTTTGTATGTTTGCCCACTGACAAAGAAATGATCAGTCTATAATTTTAATGGTAGGTTTATTTGAACAGTGAGAGACAGAATAACAACAAAAAAATCCAGAAAACACATGTCAAAAATGTTATAAATTGATTTGAATTTTAATGAGGGAAATAAGTATTTGACCCCCTCTCAATCAGAAAGATTTCTGGCTCCCAGGTGTCTTTTATACAGGTAACGAGCTGAGATTAGGAGAACACTCTTAAAGGGAGTGCTCCTAATCTCAGCTTGTTACCTGTATAAAAGACACCTGTCCACAGAAGCAATCAATCAATCAGATTCCAAACTCTCCACCATGGCCAAGACCAAAGAGCTCTCCAAGGATGTCAGGGACAAGATTGTAGACCTACACAAGGCTGTAATGGGCTACAAGACCATCGCCAAGCAGCTTGGTGAGAAGGTGACAAGAGTTGGTACGATTATTTGCAAATGGAAGAAACACAAAAGAACTGTCAATCTCCCTCGGCCTGGGGCTCCATGCAAGATCTCACCTCGTGGAGTTGCAATGATCATGAGAACGGTGAGGAATCAGCCCAGAACTACACGGGAGGATCTTGTCAATGATCTCAAGGCAGCTGGGACCATAGTCACCAAGAAAACAATTGGTAACACACTACGCCGTGAAGGACTGAAATCCTGCAGCGCCCGCAAGGTCCCCCTGCTCAAGAAAGCACATATACAGGCCCGTCTGAAGTTTGCCAATGAACATCTGAATGATTCAGAGGAGAACTGGGTGAAAGTGTTGTGGTCAGATGAGAACAAAATTGAGCTCTTTGGCATCAACTCAACTCGCCGTGTTTGGAGGAGGAGGAATGCTGCCTATGACCCCAAGAACACCATCCCCACCGTCAAACATGGAGGTGGAAACATTATGCTTTGGGGGTGTTTTTCTGCTAAGGGGACAGGACAACTTCACCGCATCAAAGGGACGATGGACGGGCCATGTACCGTCATATCTTGGGTGAGAACCTCCTTCCCTCAGCCAGGGCATTGAAAATGGGTCGTGGATGGGTATTCCAGCATGACAATGACCCAAAACACACGGCCAAGGCAACAAAGGAGTGGCTCAAGAAGAAGCACATCAAGATCCTGGAGTGGCCTAGCCAGTCTCCAGACCTTAATCCCATAGAAAATCTGTGGAGGGAGCTGAAGGTTCGAGTTGCCAAACGTCAGCCTCGAAACCTTAATGACTTGGCGAAGATCTGCAAAGAGGAGTGGGACAAAATCCCTCCTGAGATGTGTGCAAACCTGGTGGCCAACTACAAGAAACGTCTGACCTCTGTGATTGCCAACAAGGGTTTTGCCACCAAGTACTAAATCATGTTTCGCAGAGGGGTCAAATACTTATTTCCCTCATTAAAATGCAAATCAATTTATAACATTTTTGACATGCGTTTTTCTGGATGTTTTTGTTGTTATTCTGTCTCTCACTGTTCAAATAAACCTACCATTAAAATTATAGACTGATCATGTCTTTGTCAGTGGGCAAACGTACAAAATCAGCAGGGGATCAAATACTTTTTTCCCTCACTGTATATATATATATATATATATATATATATATATATATATATATATATACACACACAAAAATATACATATATACACTACCGTTCAAAAGTTTGGGGTCACTTAGAAATGTCCTTGTTTTCGAAAGAAAAGCAATTTATTTGTCCATTAAAATAACATCAAATTGATCAGAAATACAGTGTAGATATTGTTAATGTTGTAAATGGCTATTGTAGCTGGAAACGGCTGATTATTAATGGAATATCTACATAGGCGTACAGAGGACCATTTTCAGCAACCATCAGTTCTGTTCCAATGGCACGTTGTGTTTGCTAATCCAAGTTTATCATTTTAAAAAGGCTAATTGATCATTAGAAAACCCTTTTGCAATTATGTTAGCAGAGCTGAAAACTGTTGTGCTGATTAAAGAAGCAATAAAACTGGCCTTCATGAGACTAGTTGGGTATCTGGAGCATCAGCAATTGTGGGTTCGATTGCAGGATCAAAATGGCCAGAAACAAATAACTTTCATCTGAAACTCGTCAGTCTATTCTTGTTCTGAGAAATGAAGGCTATACCATGCGACCCCAAACTTTTGAACAGTAGTGTATATATATATATATATATATATATATATATATATACACTGCTCAAAAAAATAAAGGGAACACTTAAACAACACAATGTAACTCCAAGTCAATCACACTTCTGTGAAATCAAACTGTCCACTTAGGAAGCTACACTGATTGACAATACATTTCACATGCTGTTGTGCAAATGGAATAGACAACAGGTGGAAATTATAGGCAATTAGCAAGACACCCCCAATAAAGGACTGGTTTTGCAGGTGGTGACCACAGACCACTTCTCAGTTCCTATGCTTCCTGGCTGATGTTTTGGTCACTTTTGAATGCTGGCGGTGCTTTCACTCTAGTGGTAGCATGAGACCGAGTCTACAACCCACACAAGTGGCTCAGGTAGTGCAGCTAATCCAGGATGGCACATCAATGCGAGCTGTGGCAAGAAGGTTTGCTGTGTCTGTCAGCGTAGTGTCCAGAGCATGGAGGCGCTACCAGGAGACAGGCCAGTACATCAGGAGACGTGGAGGAGGCTGTAGGAGGGCACCAACCCAGCAGCAGGACTGCTACCTCCGCCTTTGTGCAAGGAGGAGCAGGAGGAGCACTGCCAGAGCCCTGCAAAATGACCTCCAGCAGGCCACAAATGTGCAAGTGTCTACTCAAACGGTCAGAAACAGACTCCATGAGGGTGGTATGAGGGCCCGACGTCCACAGGTGGGGGTTGTGCTTACAGCCCAACACCGTGCAGGACGTTTGGCATTTGCCAGAGAACACCAAGATTGGCAAATTCGCCACTGCCGCCCTTGCTCTTCACAGATGAAAGCAGGTTCACACTGAGCACATGTGACAGACGTGACAGAGTCTGGAGACGCCGTGGAGAACGTTCTGCTGCCTGCAACATCCTCCAGCATGACCGGTTTGGCGGTGGGTCAGTCATGGTGTGGGGTGGCATTTCTTTGGGGGGCCGCACAGCCCTCCATGTGCTCACCAGAGGTAGCCTGACTGCCATTAGGTACCGAGATGAGATCCTCAGACCCCTTGTGAGACCATATGCTGGTGCGGTTGGCCCTGGGTTCCTCCTAATGCAAGACAATGCTAGACCTCATGTGGCTGGAGTGTGTCAGCAGTTCCTGCTAGAGGAAGGCATTGATGGTATGGACCGCCCGTTCCCCAGACCTGAATCCAATTGAGCACATCTGGGACATCATGTCTCGCTCCATCCACCAACTGTCCAGGAGTTGGCGGATGCTTTAGTCCAGGTCTGGGAGGAGATCCCTCAGGAGACCATCCGCCACCTCATCAGGAGCATGCCCAGGCGTTGTAGGGAGGTCATACTCCTGAGTGGCGCAGTGGTCTAAGGCACTGCATCGCAGTGCTAACTGTGCCACTAGAGATCCTGGTTCGAATCCAGGCTCTGTTGCAGCCGGCCGCGACCGGGAGACTCATGGGCGGCGCACAATTGGCCCAGGGTAGGGGAGGGAATGGCCGGCAGGGATGTAGCTCAGTTGATAGAGCATGGCGTTTGCAATGCCAGGGTTGTGGGTTGGATTCCCACAGGGGGCCAGTATAAAAAAATTAAATAAAATAAATTATTCACTAACTGTAAGTCGCTCTGGATAAGAGCGTCTGCTAAATGACTAAAATGTAAATGTATACAGGCACGTGGAGGCCACACACACTACTGAGCCTTATTTTGACTTGTTTTAAGGACATTACATCAAAGTTGGATCAGCCTGTAGTGTGGTTTTCCACTTTAATTTTGAGGGTGACTCCAAATCCAGACCTCCATGGGTTGATCAATTAGATTTCCATTGATAATTTTTGTGTGATTTTGTTGTCAGCACATTCAACTATGTAAAGAAAAAAGTATTTAATAAGATTATTTCATTCATTCAGATCTAGGATGTGTTATTTTAGTGTTCCCTTAATTTTTTTGAGCAGTGTATATATATATATATATATTTTGCAGAAGGCCTTCAAAATCAAATCAAACTTTATTTGTCACATGCGCCGAATACAACAGGTGTAGACCTTACCGTGAAATGCTTACTTACAAGCCCTTAACCAACAATGCAGTTCAAGAAAGAGTTAAGAAAATATTTATCAAATAAACTAAAGTAAAAAATAAAATGAAAAGTAAAACAATAAAATAACAATAACGAGGCTATATTCAGGGTGTACCGGTACCGAGTCAATGTGAGGGGTACAGGTTAGTCAAGGTAATTTGTACATGTAGGTAGGGGTAAAGTGACTATACATAGATAATAGACAGCGGGTAGCAGCAGTGTAAAAAACAAATGATGGGAGGGGTCAATGTAAATAGTCCAGGTGGCCATTTGATTAAATGTTCAGCAGTCTTATGGCTTGGGGGTAAAAAGGGGGGCCGCCAGTTGCCCATCCCTGCCCTATGCCTTGGAGGAGAAAATGTTGAATCCAAAGCCAAGCCCATGTATCTGAGTGAATTAATACGTAACTAGATATAGATAGTCTCTGAATAGACATGAGTAGACAGACATGGTTATTTATTTTTCATTACTGTGTGGGAGTCATGAAGTCACAGAGGGATAAATAATATTATTAATGGAAACTCAATTCAATTAAACCGTGAATTTGACTGTGGGTTCTCTTCAATGTCAGACTGAGAGACAGGCCAATTCCTCACTGGACGCATGCACACACACACTATCTCTTTCTCACACACCATCTCTCTGTCTCATACACACACGTCCACACACACAAATCCCATTGCTGGAAATGAAGTCTCAATCTCTACAAACAATCAGATAATCCTTCAGGAATCCTTCACCCACTCTCTTGGTCTCTCTCCATGACACACACACACACAAATATATGTATACACACAATAACAATATTGAGAGTATCTTCCTTTATCCCCTCAGCAGAGCACTGCTATGCAGACGTAAGGAGCTCAGGTGGCTTCAATGAATTTACCATATAAATGACCTGCCTGTCTGTCTAGAGACAAGATTACAATACTCCCTAGCCTGAAAACTATTGTGTGTGTGTGTGTGTGTGTACACACTAAAGTGAGGTTGAGTGTATGAGTTGAGGTTTTGTATGTGTGTTGCTCTAAGCAGGCTCCCATCCATCTCATAATAAGCTTAGCAGAAATGGAGGAGGCTGAATTCAGAGCTGTTGTCCTGTTGGTCATGACTTCCTCTGCTAGTGATTGAGTTCCAAATGGCACCCTAGTCCTTTTATAGTGCACTATAAAAGGCAACCTACTTCCTGTTGTATAGTGAATAGGGTGCCATTTGGGATGCAACCACTGTCTGTACTGAGCTGGCTGCTGAGTGTTCTGAGTATATAGCAAATTAAACAACTGACTGACTCAACTTCCTGCATCCATTCCTAAATACAGTGTGAGGGAAAGTTCATCTTGGACAAAGTGAGGTTTAACCATCCAGAAATATCTCCCTCTATCACACACTCCCTCTCTCCCCAACTCTCTCTTTTCACTCCATCTGCACAATCCCTTCTGTTCTGTCACAATAGCAGAATTAGTATATTTAGAACCCAGCAGCCTCATGGGACTTCTTATCAAACACTCCCAAAACACTGCTGCGCAAAACACACACACAAAGACACACACACTTCATTCCCTAAACACTGTGCAAAACATCAACTACAGTACTCTCTCATCTCCCTCTCACTTTCAGAGGTTGTGGATTAGTCTGAACTGTACAGCTGAATTTGTGGTACTGTGGGATGCCTACTCACACACAGATTATCTTGAAATTGCAGTTTAAATATCCACCCTGGTTACAAACCTTGGTCTTGAAGAGCTACAGAATGATAAAGATGAGCAAAAATGACAGTATAAAATAATTCAAATACGGAGGTATATTGTATGCTAAACAAATGGGGATATTGTTTTATTTTATACTAGTACAATTGCTCAGAGAAAGACAGGTCATCCTTGTAAATAAGAATTTGTTCTTAATTGACTTATCTGTATAAATAAAGGTGAAATAAAGGTTTAAAAATATATTTTGTTTAACAAGTACTACTTTATTTTTCTCTCAAAAAGGTAGGAGTCAAAATTATTGACACACGTGTTTTTAATACCTTTCAATAGCTCTCCTTGTGAGGACAAAGGCACTGAGACATTTAATGAATTAGAGAACACATTGGGGGGATCTTAGACCATTTACCCATACACTGCCCTCTTCAATTCAAACCACAGGTTTTCAAAGGGTTTCAAGTTTGGAGACAGACAGCTATTGTAAAATGTTGATTTTGTAACAAATTAACCATTTATTTATGGATTTTGATGTATGCTTGGGGTTATTGTATTGCAGGAAGATCCACTTGTGGCCAAGTTTCAGCCTCCTGGCAAAGGCAACCATGTTTTTGGCTAAAATGTCCTGGTACTGGGTAAAGTTCATGATGCGGTTGACCTTAACAAGGGCCCCAGGACCAGTAGAAGCAAAATAGCCCCATAACATCAAAGAGCCATCACCATATTTTACAGTAGGTACGGGGTTATTTTCTGCTCATGCATTCTCATTTCGATGCCAAACCCACCACTGGTATGCGTGGCCAAAGAGCTCTATTTTCATGTATTCAACAAATGTAAACGCTTGGAGTTTGATAAATCTCATTGGCACTTGGATTGGAATATACCGGTCCTTTGGTCAGGTGACATATAGATCTGGATTAATCAAATGGATTCCTGTCTAATCATTTATGATGACTAGGGGTCAAATTGGAATTCACTAATGGAGCTAGAAGTGTGTGTGTGTGTGTGTGTGTGTGTGTGTGTGTGTGCCTGTCCATATTCCATACCTTCCTTCCCCAGCAGGAAGTCCAGAAAGTGGTAGGTGTAGGCCACGCCCACCTTGGTCTCCACCTGCGGCCGTCGGAGGGTGGAGTAGATCTTCCCGGGACTCTTCTCCTCCCCCGTCCTCCGCAGCTTAGGAAGCCTGCAGCCCATCACTCTGCAGGGAGAGGGGTGGGGGGAGAGAGATGGGGAGGAAGAATGGGGAGAGAGAGAGAGAGAGAGAGAGAGAGAGAGAGAGAGAGAGAGAGAGAGAGAGAGAGAGAGAGAGAGAGAGAGAGAGAGAGAGAGAGAGAGAGAGAGAGAGAGAGAGAGAGAGAGAGAGAGAGAGAGAGAGAGGAGTTAGATTGAAAGGAAGAGTGATAGCCAGGTAAGAAAGAAAGAAAGAAAGAGATCAAGAGAATGAGATGGAGAGAAAGAGAGCGGGAGAGAGAGCGAACGGAGAGCGATGTAGAGATGAAGTGAGAGAGGGAAGATACAAATAATTAGCATAAAGATAAACTTGTTTCTAAATATAAACCCGTCACAGGTGTTGCATTATAGCATTAAACCCTGCCTCTGTCTGCCGTGAGAGACGATGGGGGATAATGTGTCACAACGCACACACAGCTCACAGCTCACACACACACACACAAACACCAACTCATGCACACACAACCATGCACATGTACACACACCAATAATACAGGAATATGAATGTGTCAACCATTACATGGCTGGTCGCCTCGGATACAGGCATCCGCTAATCAAATCTGGGTGATTGGGAGCGACATGTTTGATCAGAATGAATTAAAGCAGAAATGAAACTCAGATTTCCTGCCCTGTTGAGCATGACGACATTGGCACTAGAGGAGACGAGGGAAGGAAAGGAGGGAGAGAGAGAGGAAGGAAGGTAGGGAGGAGGAGGAGAGGAAAGAAAATAAAAGAAAAGTGTGGAGCAGAGTATAGAACCACAGAGGAGAGAAAAAGAATGCAAAAAGAAGGAACTAGAGAAGAAGAGATGAGATGAGATGAGGGTCAGAATGAAAAGGAGAGGAACTAGAGAAGAGGAGACGAGATGAGATGAGATGAGGGTCAGAATGAAAAGGAGAGGAACTAGAGAAGAGGAGACGAGATGAGATGAGATGAGGGTCAGAATGAAAAGGAGAGGAACTAGAGAAGAGGAGACGAGATGAGATGAGGGTCAGAAAGAAAAAGAGAGGGACTAGAGAAGAGGAGATGAGGGTCAGAATTAAAAGGAGAGGACCTAGAGAAGAGGAGACGAGATGAGATGAGGGTCAGAATGAAAAGGAGAGGAACTAGAGAAGAGGAGACGAGATGAGATGAGGGTCAGAATGAAAAGGAGAGGCACTAGAGAAGAGGAGACGAGAAGAGATTAGGGTCAAAATGAAAAGGAGAGGCACTAGAGAAGAGGAGACGAGATGAGGGTCAGAATGAAAAGGAGAGGACCCAGAGAAGAGGAGACAAGATGAGGGTCAGAATGAAAAGGAGAGGAACTAGAGAAGAGGAGACGAGATGAGGGTCAGAATGAAAAGGAGAGGGACTAGAGAAGAGGAGATGAGATGAGATGAGTGTCAGAATTAAAAGGAGAGGAACTAGAGAAGAGGAGATGAGGGTCAGAATTAAAAGGAGAGGGACTAGAGAAGAGGAGACAAGATGAGGGTCAGAATGAAAAGGAGAGGAACTAGAGAAGAGGAGACAATATGAGGGTCAGAATGAAAAGGAGAGGACCTAGAGAAGAGGAGACGAGACGAGATGAGGGTCAGAATGAAAAGGAGAGGAACTAGAGAAGCGGAGATGAGATGAGATGATGGTCAGAATGAAAAGGAGAGGAACTAGAGAAGAGGAGACGAGATGAGATGAGGGTCAGAATGAAAAGGAGAGGAACTAGAGAAGAGGAGACGAGATGAGATGAGGGTCAGAATGAAAAGGAGAGGATTTGGAGAAGAGGAGACGAGATGAGGGTCAGAATGAAAAGGAGAGGAACTAGAGAAGAGGAGACGAGATGAGAGGAGTTGAGGGTCAGAATGAAAAGGAGAGGAACTAGAGAAGAGGAGACAAGATGAGATGAGGGTCAGAATGAAAAGGAGAGGACGTAGAGAAGAGGAAACGAGATGAGATGAGGGTCAGAATGAAAAGGAGAGGAACTAGAGAAGAGGAAACGAGATGAGATGAGGGTCAGAATGAAAAGGACAGGACCTAGAGAAGAGGAGATGAGGGTCAGAATGAAAAGGAGAGGACCTAGAGAAGAGGGGACGAGATGAGATGAGGGTCAGAATGAAAAGGACAGGACCTAGAGAAGAGGAGATGAGGGTCAGAATTAAAAGGAGAGGAACTAGAGAAGAGGAGACGAGATGAGATGAGATGAGGGTCAGAATGAAAAGGAGAGGAACTAGAGAAGAGGAGATGAGAGGAGATTAGGGTCAGAATGAAAAGGAGAGGAACTAGAGAAGAGGAGATGAGATGAGGGTCAGAATGAAAAGGAAAGGCACTAGAGAAGAAGAGATGAGATGAGGGTCAGAATGAAAAGGAGAGGAACTAGAGAAGAGGAGACGAGATGAGATGAGGGTAAGAATGAAAAGGAGAGGAACTAGAGATGAGGAGATGAGAGGAGATTAGGGTCAGAATGAAAAGGAGAGGAACTAGAGAAGAGGAGATGAGATGAGGGTCAGAATGAAAAGGAAAGGCACTAGAGAAGAAGAGATGAGATGAGGGTCAGAATGAAAAGGAGAGGACCTAGAGAAGAGGAGACGAGATGAGATGAGGGTCAGAATGAAAAGGAGAGGCACTAGAGAAGAGGAGACGAGATGAGATGAGATGAGGGTCAGAATGAAAAGGAGAGGACCTAGAGAAGAGGAGACGAGATGAGATGAGGGTCAGAATGAAAAGGAGAGGTACTAGAGAAGAGGAGACGAGATGAGATGAGGGTCAGAATGAAAAGGAGAGGACCTAGAGAAGAGGAGATGAGAGGAGATTAGGGTCAGAATGAAAAGGAGAGGAACAAGAGAAGAAGAGACGAGATGAGATGAGGGTCAGAATGAAAAGGACAGGACCTATAGAAGAGGAGATGAGGGTCAGAATGAAAAGGAGAGGGAGTAGAGAAGAGGAGAAGAGATGAGATGAGATGAGGGTTAGAATGAAAGGGAGAGGTACTAGAGAAGAGGAGACGAGATGAGATGAGCGTTAGAATGAAAAGGAGAGGAGAAGAGGAGACGAGATTAGATGAGGGTTAGAATGAAAAGGAGAGGTACTAGAGAAGAGGAGACGAGATGAGATGAGGGTCAGAATGAAAAGGAGAGGACCTAGAGAAGAGGAGATGAGAGGAGATTAGGGTCAGAATGAAAAGGAGAGGAACAAGAGAAGAAGAGACGAGATGAGATGAGGGTCAGAATGAAAAGGACAGGACCTATAGAAGAGGAGATGAGGGTCAGAATGAAAAGGAGAGGGAGTAGAGAAGAGGAGAAGAGATGAGATGAGATGAGGGTTAGAATGAAAAGGAGAGGACCTAGAGAAGATGAGACGAGATGAGGGTCAAAATGAAAAGGAGAGGAACTAAAGAAGAGGAGACGAGATGAGATGAGATGAGGGTCAGAATGAAAAGGAGAGGAACTAGAGAAGAGGAGACGAGATGAGATGAGGGTCAGAATGAAAAGGAGAGGATTTAGAGAAGAGGAGACGAGATGAGATGAGGGTCAGAATGAAAAGGAGAGGAACAAGAGAAGAGGAGATGAGATGAGATGAGTGTCAGAATGAAAAGGACAGGACCTATAGAAGAGGAGATGAGGGTCAGAATGAAAAGGAGAGGAACTAGAGAAGAGGAGACGAGATGAGATGAGGGTCAGAATGAAAAGGACAGGACCTAGAGAAGAGGAGATGATGGTCAGAATTAAAAGGAGAGGAACTAGAGAAGACGAGATGAGATGAGATGAGGGTCAGAATGAAAAGGAGAGGAACTAGAGAAGACGAGATGAGGGGACGAGATGAGGGTCAGAATGAAAAGGAGAGGAAAAGAGAAAAGGAGACGAGATGAGATGAGGGTCGGAATGAAAAGGAGAGGGAGTAGAGAAGAGGAGACGAGATGAGATGAGATGAGTGGGTTCAGAAGGAAAAGGACAGGACCTAGAGAAGAGGAGATGAGGGTCAGAATTAAAAGGAGAGGAACTAGAGAAGAGGAGACGAGATGAGATGAGGGTCAGAATGCAAAAAAGAGAGGACCTAGAGAAGACGAGATGAGATGTGTGGTCCTCTGTAGCTCAGCTGGTAGAGCACGGCGCTTGTAACGCCAAGATAGTGGGTTCGATCCCCGGGGACCACCCATACACAAAAATGTATGCACGCACGACTGTAAGTCGCTTTGGATAAAAGCGTCTGCTAAATGGCATATTATTTATTTATATTATTTATATGAGGGTTAGAAAGAAAAGGAGAGGAACTAGATGAGAGGAGACGAGATGAGATGAGGGTTAGAATGAAAAGGAGAGGAGAAGAGGAGACGAGATGAGATGAGGGTTAGAATGAAAAGGAGAGGAACTAGAGAAGAGGAGATGAGATGAGATGAGGGTCAGAATGAAAAGGAGAGGAACTAGAGAAGAGGAGATGAGATGAGATGAGGGTCAGAATGAAAAGGAGTGGAACTAGAGAAGAATAGATGAGATGAGGGTCAGAATGAAAAGGAGAGGTACTAGAGAAGAGGAGATGAGACGAGATGAGGGTCAGAATGAAAAGGAGAGGGACTAGAGAAGAGGAGACGAGATGAGATGAGATGAGGGTCAGAATGAAAAGGAGAGGAACTAGAGAAGAGGAGACGAGATGAGATGAGGGTCAGAATGAAAAGGACAGGACCTAGAGAAGAGGAGATGATGGTCATAATTAAAAGGAGAGGAACTAGAGAAGATGAGACGAGATGAGGGTCAGAATGAAAAGGACAGGACCTAGAGAAGAGGAGATGAGGGTCAGAATTAAAAGGAGAGGAACTAGAGAAGAGGAGACGAGATGAGATGAGATGAGGTTCAGAATGAAAAGGAGAGGAACTAGAGAAGAGGAGATGAGGGTCAGAATTAAAAGGAGAGGAACTAGAGAAGAGGAGACGAGATGAGATGAGGGTCAGAATGCAAAAAAGAGAGGACCTAGAGAAGACGAGATGAGATGTGTGGTCCTCTGTAGCTCAGCTGGTAGAGCACGGCGCTTGTAACGCCAAGATAGTGGGTTCGATCCCCGGGGACCACCCATACACAAAAATGTATGCACGCACGACTGTAAGTCGCTTTGGATAAAAGCGTCTGCTAAATGGCATATTATTTATTTATATTATTTATATGAGGGTTAGAAAGAAAAGGAGAGGAACTAGATGAGAGGAGACGAGATGAGATGAGGGTTAGAATGAAAAGGAGAGGAGAAGAGGAGATGAGATTAGATGAGGGTTAGAATGAAAAGGAGAGGAAAAAGAGAAGAGGAGATGAGATGAGATGAGGGTCAGAATGAAAAGGAGAGGAACTAGAGAAGAGGAGATGAGATGAGATGAGTGTCAGAATGAAAAGGAGAGGAACTAGAGAAGAAGAGATGAGATGAGGGTCAGAATGAAAAGGAGAGGTACTAGAGAAGAGGAGATGAGACGAGATGAGGGTCAGAATGAAAAGGAGAGGGACTAGAGAAGAGGAGACGAGATGAGATGAGATGAGGGTCAGAATGAAAAGGAGAGGAACTAGAGAAGAGGAGACGAGATGAGATGAGGGTCAGAATGAAAAGGACAGGACCTAGAGAAGAGGAGATGATGGTCATAATTAAAAGGAGAGGAACTAGAGAAGATGAGACGAGATGAGGGTCAGAATGAAAAGGACAGGACCTAGAGAAGAGGAGATGAGGGTCAGAATTAAAAGGAGAGGAACTAGAGAAGAGGAGACGAGATGAGATGAGATGAGGGTCAGAATGAAAAGGAGAGGAACTAGAGAAGAGGAGACGAGATGAGATGAGGGTCAGAATGAAAAGGACAGGACCTAGAGAAGAGGAGATGATGGTCATAATTAAAAGGAGAGGAACTAGAGAAGATGAGACGAGATGAGGGTCAGAATGAAAAGGAAAGGAACTAGAGAAGAGGAGACGAGATGAGATGAGGATCAGAATGAAAAGGAGAGGAACTAGAGAAGAGGAGACGTGATGAGATGAGGGTCAGAATGAAAAGGAGAGGAACTAGAGAAGAGGAGATGAGATGAGATGAGGGTCAGAATGAAAAGGAGAGGAACTAGAGAAGAGGAGACGAGATGAGGGTCAGAATAAAAAGGAGAGGGAGTAGAGAAGATGAGAGGATATTAGGGTCAGAATGAAAAGGATGGGAACTAGAGAAGAGGAGATTAGATGAGGGTCAGAATGAAAAGGAGAGGAAAAAGAGAAGACGAGATGAGATGAGGGTCAGAATGAAAAAGAGAGGATTATGAGAAGAGGAGACGAGATGAGATGAGGGTCAGAATGAAAAGGACCGGACCTAGAGAAGAGGAGATGAGGGTCAGAATGAAAAGGAGAGGGACTAGAGAAGAGGAGACGAGATGAGATGAGGGTCAGAATGAAAAGGAGAGGAACTAGAGAAGAGGAGACGAGATGAGATGAGGGTCAGAATGAAAAGGACAGGACCTAGAGAAGAGGAGATGAGGGTCAGAATTAAAAGGAGAGGAACTAGAGAAGAGGAGACGAGATGAGATGAGGGTCAGAATGCAAAAAAGAGAGGACCTAGAGAAGACGAGATGAGATGAGGGTCAGAATGAAAAGGAGAGAAACTAGAGAAGACGAGATGAGATTAGGGTCAGAATGAAAAGGAGAGGAACAAGAGAAGAAGAGACGAGATGAGATGAGGGTCAGAATGAAAAGGACAGGACCTATAGAAGAGGAGATGAGGGTCAGAATGAAAAGGAGAGGGAGTAGAGAAGAGGAGAAGAGATGAGATGAGATGAGGGTTAGAATGAAAAGGAGAGGTACTAGAGAAGAGGAGACGAGATGAGATGAGCGTTAGAATGAAAAGGAGAGGAGAAGAGGAGACAAGATTAGATGAGGGTTAGAATGAAAAGGAGAGGACCTAGAGAAGATGAGACGGGATGAGGGTCAAAATGAAAAGGAGAGGAACTAGAGAAGAGGAGACGAGATGAGATGAGATGAGGGTCAGAATGAAAAGGAGAGGCACTAGAGAAGAGGAGACGAGATGAGATGAGGGTCAGAATGAAAAGGAGAGGATTTAGAGAAGAGGAGACGAGATGAGATGAGGGTCAGAATGAAAAGGAGAGGATTTAGAGAAGAGGAGACGAGATGAGATGAGTGTCAGAATGAAAAGGACAGGACCTATAGAAGAGGAGATGAGGGTCAGAATGAAAAGGAGAGGACTCTAGAGAAGAGGAGACGAGATGAGATGAGGGTCAGAATGAAAAGGAGAGGAACTAGAGAAGAGGAGACGAGATGAGATGAGGGTCAGAATGAAAAGGACAGGACCTAGAGAAGAGGAGATGATGGTCAGAATTAAAAGGAGAGGAACTAGAGAAGACGAGATGAGATGAGATGAGGGTCAGAATGAAAAGGAGAGGAACTAGAGAAGACGAGATGAGGGGACGAGATGAGGGTCAGAATGAAAAGGAGAGGAAAAGAGAAGAGGAGACGAGATGAGATGAGGGTCGGAATGAAAAGGAGAGGGAGTAGAGAACAGGAGACGAGATGAGATGAGATGAGGGTTAGAATGAAAAGGAGAGGAACTAGAGAAGAGGAGACGAGATGAGATGAGGGTTAGAATGAAAAGGAGAGGAGAAGAGGAGACGAGATGAGATGAGGGTTAGAATGAAAAGGAGAGGAACTAGAGAAGAGGAGAAGAGATGAGATGAGGGTCAGAATGAAAAGGAGAGGAACTAGAGAAGAGGAGATGAGATGAGATGAGTGTCAGAATGAAAAGGAGAGGAACTAGAGAAGAAGAGATGAGATGAGGGTCAGAATGAAAAGGAGAGGAACTAGAGAAGAGGAGACAAGATGAGATGAGATGAGGGTCAGAATGAAAAGGAGAGGAACTAGAGAAGAGGAGACGAGATGAGATGAGGGTCAGAATGAAAAGGACAGGACCTAGAGAAGAGGAGATGATGGTCATAATTAAAAGGAGAGGAACTAGAGAAGATGAGACGAGATGAGGGTCAGAATGAAAAGGACAGGACCTAGAGAAGAGGAGATGAGGGTCAGAATTAAAAGGAGAGGAACTAGAGAAGAGGAGACGAGATGAGATGAGATGAGGGTCAGAATGAAAAGGAGAGGAACTAGAGAAGACGAGATGAGGGGACGAGATGAGGGTCAGAATGAAAAGGAGAGGAAAAGAGAAGAGGAGACGAGATGAGATGAGGGTCGGAATGAAAAGGAGAGGGAGTAGAGAAGAGGAGACGAGATGAGATGAGATGAGGGTTAGAATGAAAAGGAGAGGAACTAGAGAAGAGGGGACGAGATGAGATGAGGGTTAGAATGAAAAGGAGAGGAGAAGAGGAGACGAGATGAGATGAGGGTTAGAATGAAAAGGAGAGGAACTAGAGAAGAGGAGATGAGATGAGATGAGGGTCAGAATGAAAAGGAGAGGAACTAGAGAAGAGGAGATGAGATGAGATGAGTGTCAGAATGAAAAGGAGAGGAACTAGAGAAGAAGAGATTAGATGAGGGTCAGAATGAAAAGGAGAGGTACTAGAGAAGAGGAGATGAGACGAGATGAGGGTCAGAATGAAAAGGAGAGGAACTAGAGAAGAGGAGACGAGATGAGATGAGGGTCAGAATGAAAAGGAGAGGATCTAGAGAAGAGGAGACGAGATGAGATGAGGGTCAGAATGAAAAGGACAGGACCTAGAGAAGAGGAGATGATGGTCATAATTAAAAGGAGAGGAACTAGAGAAGATGAGACGAGATGAGGGTCAGAATGAAAAGGACAGGACCTAGAGAAGAGGAGATGAGGGTCAGAATTAAAAGGAGAGGAACTAGAGAAGAGGAGACGAGATGAGATGAGATGAGGGTCAGAATGAAAAGGAGAGGGACTAGAGAAGACGAGATGAGGGGACGAGATGAGGGTCAGAATGAAAAGGAGAGGAAAAGAGAAGAGGAGACGAGATGAGATGAGGGTCGGAATGAAAAGGAGAGGGAGTAGAGAAGAGGAGACGAGATGAGATGAGATGAGGGTTAGAATGAAAAGGAGAGGAACTAGAGAAGAGGGGACGAGATGAGATGAGGGTTGGAATGAAAAGGAGAGGAGAAGAGGAGACGAGATGAGATGAGGGTTAGAATGAAAAGGAGAGGAACTAGAGAAGAGGAGATGAGATGAGATGAGGGTCAGAATGAAAAGGAGAGGAACTAGAGAAGAGGAGATGAGATGAGATGAGGGTCAGAATGAAAAGGAGAGGAACTAGAGAAGAAGAGATTAGATGAGGGTCAGAATGAAAAGGAGAGGTACTAGAGAAGAGGAGATGAGACGAGATGAGGGTCAGAATGAAAAGGAGAGGAACTAGAGAAGAGGAGACGAGATGAGATGAGGGTCAGAATGAAAAGGAGAGGATCTAGAGAAGAGGAGACGAGATGAGATGAGGGTCAGAATGAAAAGGACAGGACCTAGAGAAGAGGAGATGATGGTCATAATTAAAAGGAGAGGAACTAGAGAAGATGAGACGAGATGAGGGTCAGAATGAAAAGGACAGGACCTAGAGAAGAGGAGATGAGGGTCAGAATTAAAAGGAGAGGAACTAGAGAAGAGGAGACGAGATGAGATGAGATGAGGGTCAGAATGAAAAGGAGAGGACCTAGAGAAGAGGAGACGAGATGAGATGAGGGTCAGAATGAAAAGGACAGGACCTAGAGAAGAGGAGATGATGGTCATAATTAAAAGGAGAGGAACTAGAGAAGATGAGACGAGATAAGGGTCAGAATGAAAAGGAGAGGAACTAGAGAAGAAGAGATGAGATGAGGGTCAGAATGAAAAGGAGAGGAGAAGAGGAGACGAGATGAGATGAGGGTTAGAATGAAAAGGAGAGGACCTAGAGAAGAGGAGATGAGATGAGATGAGGGTCAGAATGAAAAGGAGAGGCACTAGAAAAGAGGAGATGAGATGAGATGAGTGTCAGAATGAAAAGGAGAGGAACTAGAGAAGAAGAGATGAGATGAGGGTCAGAATGAAAAGGAGAGGTACTAGAGAAGAGGAGATGAGACGAGATGAGGGTCAGAATGAAAAGGAGAGGAACTAGAGAAGAGGAGACGAGATGAGATGAGATGAGGGTCAGAATGAAAAGGAGAGGAACTAGAGAAGAGGAGACGAGATGAGATGAGGGTCAGAATGAAAAGGACAGGACCTAGAGAAGAGGAGATGATGGTCATAATTAAAAGGAGAGGACCTAGAGAAGATGAGACGAGATGAGGGTCAGAATGAAAAGGACAGGACCTAGAGAAGAGGAGATGAGGGTCAGAATTAAAAGGAGATGAACTAGAGAAGAGGAGACGAGATGAGATGAGATGAGGGTCAGAATGAAAAGGAGAGGACCTAGAGAAGAGGAGACGAGATGAGATGAGGGTCAGAATGAAAAGGACAGGACCTAGAGAAGAGGAGATGATGGTCATAATTAAAAGGAGAGGAACTAGAGAAGATGAGACGAGATGAGGGTCAGAATGAAAAGGAGAGGAACTAGAGAAGAAGAGATGAGATGAGGGTCAGAATGAAAAGGAGAGGAGAAGAGGAGACGAGATGAGATGAGGGTTAGAATGAAAAGGAGAGGACCTAGAGAAGAGGAGATGAGATGAGATGAGGGTCAGAATGAAAAGGAGAGGCACTAGAGAAGAGGAGATGAGATGAGATGAGTGTCAGAATGAAAAGGAGAGGAACTAGAGAAGAAGAGATGAGATGAGGGTCAGAATGAAAAGGAGAGGTACTAGAGAAGAGGAGACGAGATGAGATGAGGGTCAGAATGAAAAGGAGAGGAACTAGAGAAGAGGAGACGAGATGAGATGAGATGAGGGTCAGAATGAAAAGGAGAGGAACTAGAGAAGAGGAGACGAGATGAGATGAGGGTCAGAATGAAAAGGACAGGACCTAGAGAAGAGGAGATGATGGTCAGAATTAAAAGGAGAGGAACTAGAGAAGACGAGATGAGATGAGATGAGGGTCAGAATGAAAAGGAGAGGAACTAGAGAAGACGAGATGAGGGGACGAGATGAGGGTCAGAATGAAAAGGAGAGGAAAAGAGAAAAGGAGACGAGATGAGATGAGGGTCGGAATGAAAAGGAGAGGGAGTAGAGAAGAGGAGACGAGATGAGATGAGATGAGTGGGTTCAGAAGGAAAAGGACAGGACCTAGAGAAGAGGAGATGAGGGTCAGAATTAAAAGGAGAGGAACTAGAGAAGAGGAGACGAGATGAGATGAGGGTCAGAATGCAAAAAAGAGAGGACCTAGAGAAGACGAGATGAGATGTGTGGTCCTCTGTAGCTCAGCTGGTAGAGCACGGCGCTTGTAACGCCAAGATAGTGGGTTCGATCCCCGGGGACCACCCATACACAAAAATGTATGCACGCACGACTGTAAGTCGCTTTGGATAAAAGCGTCTGCTAAATGGCATATTATTTATTTATATTATTTATATGAGGGTTAGAAAGAAAAGGAGAGGAACTAGATGAGAGGAGACGAGATGAGATGAGGGTTAGAATGAAAAGGAGAGGAGAAGAGGAGACGAGATGAGATGAGGGTTAGAATGAAAAGGAGAGGAACTAGAGAAGAGGAGATGAGATGAGATGAGGGTCAGAATGAAAAGGAGAGGAACTAGAGAAGAGGAGATGAGATGAGATGAGGGTCAGAATGAAAAGGAGTGGAACTAGAGAAGAATAGATGAGATGAGGGTCAGAATGAAAAGGAGAGGTACTAGAGAAGAGGAGATGAGACGAGATGAGTGTCAGAATGAAAAGGAGAGGGACTAGAGAAGAGGAGACGAGATGAGATGAGATGAGGGTCAGAATGAAAAGGAGAGGAACTAGAGAAGAGGAGACGAGATGAGATGAGGGTCAGAATGAAAAGGACAGGACCTAGAGAAGAGGAGATGATGGTCATAATTAAAAGGAGAGGAACTAGAGAAGATGAGACGAGATGAGGGTCAGAATGAAAAGGACAGGACCTAGAGAAGAGGAGATGAGGGTCAGAATTAAAAGGAGAGGAACTAGAGAAGAGGAGACGAGATGAGATGAGATGAGGTTCAGAATGAAAAGGAGAGGAACTAGAGAAGAGGAGATGAGGGTCAGAATTAAAAGGAGAGGAACTAGAGAAGAGGAGACGAGATGAGATGAGGGTCAGAATGCAAAAAAGAGAGGACCTAGAGAAGACGAGATGAGATGTGTGGTCCTCTGTAGCTCAGCTGGTAGAGCACGGCGCTTGTAACGCCAAGATAGTGGGTTCGATCCCCGGGGACCACCCCATACACAAAAATGTATGCACGCACGACTGTAAGTCGCTTTGGATAAAAGCGTCTGCTAAATGGCATATTATTTATTTATATTATTTATATGAGGGTTAGAAAGAAAAGGAGAGGTACTAGATGAGAGGAGACGAGATGAGATGAGGGTTAGAATGAAAAGGAGAGGAGAAGAGGAGACGAGGTGAGATGAGGGTCAGAATGAAAAGGAGAGGATTATGAGAAGAGGAGACGAGATGAGATGAGGGTCAGAATGAAAAGGACCGGACCTAGAGAAGAGGAGATGAGGGTCAGAATGAAAAGGAGAGGGACTAGAGAAGAGGAGACGAGATGAGATGAGGGTCAGAATGAAAAGGAGAGGAACTAGAGAAGAGGAGACGAGATGAGATGAGGGTCAGAATGAAAAGGACAGGACCTAGAGAAGAGGAGATGAGGGTCAGAATTAAAAGGAGAGGAACTAGAGAAGAGGAGACGAGATGAGATGAGGGTCAGAATGCAAAAAAGAGAGGACCTAGAGAAGAGGAGATGAGATGAGCGTCAGAATGAAAAGGAGAGAAACTAGAGAAGACGAGATGAGATTAGGGTCAGAATGAAAAGGAGAGGAACAAGAGAAGAAGAGACGAGATGAGATGAGGGTTAGAATGAAAAGGAGAGGAACTAGAGAAGAGGAGATGAGATGAGATGAGGGTCAGAATGAAAAGGAGAGGAACTAGAGAAGAGGAGATGAGATGAGATGAGTGTCAGAATGAAAAGGACAGGACCTAGAGAAGATGAGATGAGGGTTAGAATGAAAAGGAGAGGTACTAGAGAAGAGGAGATGAGACGAGATGAGGGTCAGAATGAAAAGGAGAGGGACTAGAGAAGAGGAGACGAGATGAGATGAGATGAGGGTCAGAATGAAAAGGAGAGGAACTAGAGAAGAGGAGACGAGATGAGATGAGGGTCAGAATGAAAAGGACAGGACCTAGAGAAGAGGAGATGATGGTCATAATTAAAAGGAGAGGAACTAGAGAAGATGAGACGAGATGAGGGTCAGAATGAAAAGGAAAGGAACTAGAGAAGAGGAGACGAGATGAGATGAGGATCAGAATGAAAAGGAGAGGAACTAGAGAAGAGGAGACGTGATGAGATGAGGGTCAGAATGAAAAGGAGAGGAACTACGGAAGAGGAGATGAGATGAGATGAGGGTCAGAATGAAAAGGAGAGGAACTAGAGAAGAGGGGACGAGATGAGGGTCAGAATGAAAAGGAGAGGAAAAAGAGAAGACGAGATGAGATGAGGGTCAGAATGAAAAGGAGAGGGACTAGAGAAGAGGAGACGAGGTGAGATGAGGGTCAGAATGAAAAGGAGAGGATTATGAGAAGAGGAGACGAGATGAGATGAGGGTCAGAATGAAAAGGACCGGACCTAGAGAAGAGGAGATGAGGGTCAGAATGAAAAGGAGAGGAACTAGAGAAGAGGAGATGAGATGAGATGAGGGTCAGAATGAAAAGGAGAGGAACTAGAGAAGAGGAGACGAGATGAGGGTCAGAATGAAAAGGAGAGGAAAAAGAGAAGACGAGATGAGATGAGGGTCAGAATGAAAAGGAGAGGGACTAGAGAAGAGGAGACGAGGTGAGATGAGGGTCAGAATGAAAAGGAGAGGATTATGAGAAGAGGAGACGAGATGAGATGAGGGTCAGAATGAAAAGGACCGGACCTAGAGAAGAGGAGATGAGGGTCAGAATGAAAAGGAGAGGGACTAGAGAAGAGGAGACGAGATGAGATGAGGGTCAGAATGAAAAGGAGAGGAACTAGAGAAGAGGAGACGAGATGAGATGAGGGTCAGAATGAAAAGGACAGGACCTAGAGAAGAGGAGATGAGGGTCAGAATTAAAAGGAGAGGAACTAGAGAAGAGGAGACGAGATGAGATGAGGGTCAGAATGCAAAAAAGAGAGGACCTAGAGAAGAGGAGATGAGATGAGCGTCAGAATGAAAAGGAGAGAAACTAGAGAAGACGAGATGAGATTAGGGTCAGAATGAAAAGGAGAGGAACAAGAGAAGAAGAGACGAGATGAGATGAGGGTTAGAATGAAAAGGAGAGGAACTAGAGAAGAGGAGATGAGATGAGATGAGGGTCAGAATGAAAAGGAGAGGAACTAGAGAAGAGGAGATGAGATGAGATGAGTGTCAGAATGAAAAGGAGAGGAACTAGAGAAGAAGAGATGAGATGAGGGTCAGAATGAAAAGGAGAGGTACTAGAGAAGAGGAGATGAGACGAGATGAGGGTCAGAATGAAAAGGAGAGGGACTAGAGAAGAGGAGACGAGATGAGATGAGGGTCAGAATGAAAAGGAGAGGAACTAGAGAAGAGGAGACGAGATGAGATGAGGGTCAGAATGAAAAGGACAGGACCTAGAGAAGAGGAGATGATGGTCATAATTAAAAGGAGAGGAACTAGAGAAGATGAGACGAGATGAGGGTCAGAATGAAAAGGACAGGACCTAGAGAAGAGGAGATGAGGGTCAGAATTAAAAGGAGAGGAACTAGAGAAGAGGAGACGAGATGAGATGAGATGAGGGTCAGAATGAAAAGGAGAGGAACTAGAGAAGAGGAGACGAGATGAGATGAGGGTCAGAATGAAAAGGACAGGACCTAGAGAAGAGGAGATGATGGTCATAATTAAAAGGAGAGGAACTAGAGAAGATGAGACGAGATGAGGGTCAGAATGAAAAGGAAAGGAACTAGAGAAGAGGAGACGAGATGAGATGAGGATCAGAATGAAAAGGAGAGGAACTAGAGAAGAGGAGACGTGATGAGATGAGGGTCAGAATGAAAAGGAGAGGAACTAGAGTAGAGGAGATGAGATGAGATGAGGGTCAGAATGAAAAGGAGAGGAACTAGAGAAGAGGAGACGAGATGAGGGTCAGAATGAAAAGGAGAGGAAAAAGAGAAGACGAGATGAGATGAGGGTCAGAATGAAAAGGAGAGGGACTAGAGAAGAGGAGACGAGGTGAGATGAGGGTCAGAATGAAAAGGAGAGGATTATGAGAAGAGGAGACGAGATGAGATGAGGGTCAGAATGAAAAGGACCGGACCTAGAGAAGAGGAGATGAGGGTCAGAATGAAAAGGAGAGGAACTAGAGAAGAGGAGACGAGATGAGATGAGGGTCAGAATGAAAAGGAGAGGAACTAGAGAAGAGGAGACGAGATGAGATGAGGGTCAGAATGAAAAGGACAGGACCTAGAGAAGAGGAGATGAGGGTCAGAATTAAAAGGAGAGGGACTAGAGAAGAGGAGACGAGATGAGATGAGGGTCAGAATGCAAAAAAGAGAGGACCTAGAGAAGACGAGATGAGATGAGGGTCAGAATGAAAAGGAGAGAAACTAGAGAAGACGAGATGAGATTAGGGTCAGAATGAAAAGGAGAGGAACAAGAGAAGAAGAGACGAGATGAGATGAGGGTCAGAATGAAAAGGACAGGACCTATAGAAGAGGAGATGAGGGTCAGAATGAAAAGGAGAGGGAGTAGAGAAGAGGAGAAGTGATGAGATGAGATGAGGGTTAGAATGAAAAGGAGAGGTACTAGAGAAGAGGAGACGAGATGAGATGAGCGTTAGAATGAAAAGGAGAGGAGAAGAGGAGACAAGATTAGATGAGGGTTAGAATGAAAAGGAGAGGACCTAGAGAAGATGAGACGAGATGAGGGTCAAAATGAAAAGGAGAGGAATTAGGGAAGAGGAGATGAGATGAGATGAGATGAGGTTCAGAATGAAAAGGAGAGGAACTAGAGAAAAGGAGACGAGATGAGATGAGGGTCAGAATGAAAAGGAGAGGATTTAGAGAAGAGGAGACGAGATGAGATGAGGGTCAGAATGAAAAGGAGAGGAACTAGAGAAGAGGAGACGAGATGAGATGAGTGTCAGAATGAAAAGGACAGGACCTATAGAAGAGGAGATGAGGGTCAGAATGAAAAGGAGAGGACTCTAGAGAAGAGGAGACGAGATGAGATGAGGGTCAGAATGAAAAGGAGAGGAACTAGAGAAGAGGAGACGAGATGAGATGAGGGTCAGAATGAAAAGGACAGGACCTAGATTTGAGGAGATGATGGTCAGAATTAAAAGGAGAGGAACTAGAGAAGACGAGATGAGATGAGATGAGGGTCAGAATGAAAAGGAGAGGACCTAGAGAAGACGAGATGAGGGGACGAGATGAGGGTCAGAATGAAAAGGAGAGGAAAAGAGAAGAGGAGACGAGATGAGATGAGGGTCGGAATGAAAAGGAGAGGGAGTAGAGAAGAGGAGACGAGATGAGATGAGATGAGGGTTAGAATGAAAAGGAGAGGAACTAGAGAAGAGGAGACGAGATGAGATGAGGGTTAGAATGAAAAGGAGAGGAGAAGAGGAGACGAGATGAGATGAGGGTTAGAATGAAAAGGAGAGGAACTAGAGAAGAGGAGAAGAGATGAGATGAGGGTCAGAATGAAAAGGAGAGGAACTAGAGAAGAGGAGATGAGATGAGATGAGTGTCAGAATGAAAAGGAGAGGAACTAGAGAAGAAGAGATGAGATGAGGGTCAGAATGAAAAGGAGAGGTACTAGAGAAGAGGAGATGAGACGAGATGAGGGTCAGAATGAAAAGGAGAGGAACTAGAGAAGAGGAGACAAGATGAGATGAGATGAGGGTCAGAATGAAAAGGAGAGGAACTAGAGAAGAGAAGACGAGATGAGATGAGGGTCAGAATGAAAAGGACAGGACCTAGAGAAGAGGAGATGATGGTCATAATTAAAAGGAGAGGAACTAGAGAAGATGAGACGAGATGAGGGTCAGAATGAAAAGGACAGGACCTAGAGAAGAGGAGATGAGGGTCAGAATTAAAAGGAGAGGAACTAGAGAAGAGGAGACGAGATGAGATGAGATGAGGGTCAGAATGAAAAGGAGAGAAACTAGAGAAGACGAGATGAGATTAGGGTCAGAATGAAAAGGAGAGGAACAAGAGAAGAAGAGACGAGATGAGATGAGGGTCAGAATGAAAAGGACAGGACCTATAGAAGAGGAGATGAGGGTCAGAATGAAAAGGAGAGGGAGTAGAGAAGAGGAGAAGAGATGAGATGAGATGAGGGTTAGAATGAAAAGGAGAGGTACTAGAGAAGAGGAGACGAGATGAGATGAGCGTTAGAATGAAAAGGAGAGGAGAAGAGGAGACAAGATTAGATGAGGGTTAGAATGAAAAGGAGAGGACCTAGAGAAGATGAGACGAGATGAGGGTCAAAATGAAAAGGAGAGGAATTAGGGAAGAGGAGATGAGATGAGATGAGATGAGGGTCAGAATGAAAAGGAGAGGAACTAGAGAAGAGGAGACGAGATGAGATGAGGGTCAGAATGAAAAGGAGAGGATTTAGAGAAGAGGAGACGAGATGAGATGAGGGTCAGAATGAAAAGGAGAGGAACTAGAGAAGAGGAGACGAGATGAGATGAGTGTCAGAATGAAAAGGACAGGACCTATAGAAGAGGAGATGAGGGTCAGAATGAAAAGGAGAGGACTCTAGAGAAGAGGAGACGAGATGAGATGAGGGTCAGAATGAAAAGGAGAGGAACTAGAGAAGAGGAGACGAGATGAGATGAGGGTCAGAATGAAAAGGACAGGACCTAGAGAAGAGGAGATGATGGTCAGAATTAAAAGGAGAGGAACTAGAGAAGACGAGATGAGATGAGATGAGGGTCAGAATGAAAAGGAGAGGAACTAGAGAAGACGAGATGAGGGGACGAGATGAGGGTCAGAATGAAAAGGAGAGGAAAAGAGAAGAGGAGACGAGATGAGATGAGGGTCGGAATGAAAAGGAGAGGGAGTAGAGAAGAGGAGACGAGATGAGATGAGATGAGGGTTAGAATGAAAAGGAGAGGAACTAGAGAAGAGGAGACGAGATGAGATGAGGGTTAGAATGAAAAGGAGAGGAGAAGAGGAGACGAGATGAGATGAGGGTTAGAATGAAAAGGAGAGGAACTAGAGAAGAGGAGAAGAGATGAGATGAGGGTCAGAATGAAAAGGAGAGGAACTAGAGAAGAGGAGATGAGATGAGATGAGTGTCAGAATGAAAAGGAGAGGAACTAGAGAAGAAGAGATGAGATGAGGGTCAGAATGAAAAGGAGAGGTACTAGAGAAGAGGAGATGAGACGAGATGAGGGTCAGAATGAAAAGGAGAGGAACTAGAGAAGAGGAGACAAGATGAGATGAGATGAGGGTCAGAATGAAAAGGAGAGGAACTAGAGAAGAGAAGACGAGATGAGATGAGGGTCAGAATGAAAAGGACAGGACCTAGAGAAGAGGAGATGATGGTCATAATTAAAAGGAGAGGAACTAGAGAAGATGAGACGAGATGAGGGTCAGAATGAAAAGGACAGGACCTAGAGAAGAGGAGATGAGGGTCAGAATTAAAAGGAGAGGAACTAGAGAAGAGGAGACGAGATGAGATGAGATGAGGGTCAGAATGAAAAGGAGAGGAACTAGAGAAGACGAGATGAGGGGACGAGATGAGGGTCAGAATGAAAAGGAGAGGAAAAGAGAAGAGGAGACGAGATGAGATGAGGGTCGGAATGAAAAGGAGAGGGAGTAGAGAAGAGGAGACGAGATGAGATGAGATGAGGGTTAGAATGAAAAGGAGAGGAACTAGAGAAGAGGGGACGAGATGAGATGAGGGTTAGAATGAAAAGGAGAGGAGAAGAGGAGACGAGATGAGATGAGGGTTAGAATGAAAAGGAGAGGAACTAGAGAAGAGGAGATGAGATGAGATGAGGGTCAGAATGAAAAGGAGAGGAACTAGAGAAGAGGAGATGAGATGAGATGAGTGTCAGAATGAAAAGGAGAGGAACTAGAGAAGAGGAGATGAGATGAGATGAGTGTCAGAATGAAAAGGAGAGGAACTAGAGAAGAAGAGATGAGATGAGGGTCAGAATGAAAAGGAGAGGTACTAGAGAAGAGGAGATGAGACGAGATGAGGGTCAGAATGAAAAGGAGAGGGACTAGAGAAGAGGAGACGAGATGAGATGAGATGAGGGTCAGAATGAAAAGGAGAGGAACTAGAGAAGAGGAGACGAGATGAGATGAGGGTCAGAATGAAAAGGACAGGACCTAGAGAAGAGGAGATGATGGTCATAATTAAAAGGAGAGGAACTAGAGAAGATGAGACGAGATGAGGGTCAGAATGAAAAGGACAGGACCTAGAGAAGAGGAGATGAGGGTCAGAATTAAAAGGAGAGGAACTAGAGAAGAGGAGACGAGATGAGATGAGATGAGGGTCAGAATGAAAAGGAGAGGAACTAGAGAAGAGGAGACGAGATGAGATGAGGGTCAGAATGAAAAGGACAGGACCTAGAGAAGAGGAGATGATGGTCATAATTAAAAGGAGAGGAACTAGAGAAGATGAGACGAGATGAGGGTCAGAATGAAAAGGAAAGGAACTAGAGAAGAGGAGACGAGATGAGATGAGGATCAGAATGAAAAGGAGAGGAACTAGAGAAGAGGAGACGTGATGAGATGAGGGTCAGAATGAAAAGGAGAGGAACTAGAGTAGAGGAGATGAGATGAGATGAGGGTCAGAATGAAAAGGAGAGGAACTAGAGAAGAGGAGACGAGATGAGGGTCAGAATGAAAAGGAGAGGAAAAAGAGAAGACGAGATGAGATGAGGGTCAGAATGAAAAGGAGAGGGACTAGAGAAGAGGAGACGAGGTGAGATGAGGGTCAGAATGAAAAGGAGAGGATTATGAGAAGAGGAGACGAGATGAGATGAGGGTCAGAATGAAAAGGACCGGACCTAGAGAAGAGGAGATGAGGGTCAGAATGAAAAGGAGAGGAACTAGAGAAGAGGAGACGAGATGAGATGAGGGTCAGAATGAAAAGGAGAGGAACTAGAGAAGAGGAGACGAGATGAGATGAGGGTCAGAATGAAAAGGACAGGACCTAGAGAAGAGGAGATGAGGGTCAGAATTAAAAGGAGAGGGACTAGAGAAGAGGAGACGAGATGAGATGAGGGTCAGAATGCAAAAAAGAGAGGACCTAGAGAAGACGAGATGAGATGAGGGTCAGAATGAAAAGGAGAGAAACTAGAGAAGACGAGATGAGATTAGGGTCAGAATGAAAAGGAGAGGAACAAGAGAAGAAGAGACGAGATGAGATGAGGGTCAGAATGAAAAGGACAGGACCTATAGAAGAGGAGATGAGGGTCAGAATGAAAAGGAGAGGGAGTAGAGAAGAGGAGAAGTGATGAGATGAGATGAGGGTTAGAATGAAAAGGAGAGGTACTAGAGAAGAGGAGACGAGATGAGATGAGCGTTAGAATGAAAAGGAGAGGAGAAGAGGAGACAAGATTAGATGAGGGTTAGAATGAAAAGGAGAGGACCTAGAGAAGATGAGACGAGATGAGGGTCAAAATGAAAAGGAGAGGAATTAGGGAAGAGGAGATGAGATGAGATGAGATGAGGTTCAGAATGAAAAGGAGAGGAACTAGAGAAAAGGAGACGAGATGAGATGAGGGTCAGAATGAAAAGGAGAGGATTTAGAGAAGAGGAGACGAGATGAGATGAGGGTCAGAATGAAAAGGAGAGGAACTAGAGAAGAGGAGACGAGATGAGATGAGTGTCAGAATGAAAAGGACAGGACCTATAGAAGAGGAGATGAGGGTCAGAATGAAAAGGAGAGGACTCTAGAGAAGAGGAGACGAGATGAGATGAGGGTCAGAATGAAAAGGAGAGGAACTAGAGAAGAGGAGACGAGATGAGATGAGGGTCAGAATGAAAAGGACAGGACCTAGATTTGAGGAGATGATGGTCAGAATTAAAAGGAGAGGAACTAGAGAAGACGAGATGAGATGAGATGAGGGTCAGAATGAAAAGGAGAGGACCTAGAGAAGACGAGATGAGGGGACGAGATGAGGGTCAGAATGAAAAGGAGAGGAAAAGAGAAGAGGAGACGAGATGAGATGAGGGTCGGAATGAAAAGGAGAGGGAGTAGAGAAGAGGAGACGAGATGAGATGAGATGAGGGTTAGAATGAAAAGGAGAGGAACTAGAGAAGAGGAGACGAGATGAGATGAGGGTTAGAATGAAAAGGAGAGGAGAAGAGGAGACGAGATGAGATGAGGGTTAGAATGAAAAGGAGAGGAACTAGAGAAGAGGAGAAGAGATGAGATGAGGGTCAGAATGAAAAGGAGAGGAACTAGAGAAGAGGAGATGAGATGAGATGAGTGTCAGAATGAAAAGGAGAGGAACTAGAGAAGAAGAGATGAGATGAGGGTCAGAATGAAAAGGAGAGGTACTAGAGAAGAGGAGATGAGACGAGATGAGGGTCAGAATGAAAAGGAGAGGAACTAGAGAAGAGGAGACAAGATGAGATGAGATGAGGGTCAGAATGAAAAGGAGAGGAACTAGAGAAGAGAAGACGAGATGAGATGAGGGTCAGAATGAAAAGGACAGGACCTAGAGAAGAGGAGATGATGGTCATAATTAAAAGGAGAGGAACTAGAGAAGATGAGACGAGATGAGGGTCAGAATGAAAAGGACAGGACCTAGAGAAGAGGAGATGAGGGTCAGAATTAAAAGGAGAGGAACTAGAGAAGAGGAGACGAGATGAGATGAGATGAGGGTCAGAATGAAAAGGAGAGAAACTAGAGAAGACGAGATGAGATTAGGGTCAGAATGAAAAGGAGAGGAACAAGAGAAGAAGAGACGAGATGAGATGAGGGTCAGAATGAAAAGGACAGGACCTATAGAAGAGGAGATGAGGGTCAGAATGAAAAGGAGAGGGAGTAGAGAAGAGGAGAAGAGATGAGATGAGATGAGGGTTAGAATGAAAAGGAGAGGTACTAGAGAAGAGGAGACGAGATGAGATGAGCGTTAGAATGAAAAGGAGAGGAGAAGAGGAGACAAGATTAGATGAGGGTTAGAATGAAAAGGAGAGGACCTAGAGAAGATGAGACGAGATGAGGGTCAAAATGAAAAGGAGAGGAATTAGGGAAGAGGAGATGAGATGAGATGAGATGAGGGTCAGAATGAAAAGGAGAGGAACTAGAGAAGAGGAGACGAGATGAGATGAGGGTCAGAATGAAAAGGAGAGGATTTAGAGAAGAGGAGACGAGATGAGATGAGGGTCAGAATGAAAAGGAGAGGAACTAGAGAAGAGGAGACGAGATGAGATGAGTGTCAGAATGAAAAGGACAGGACCTATAGAAGAGGAGATGAGGGTCAGAATGAAAAGGAGAGGACTCTAGAGAAGAGGAGACGAGATGAGATGAGGGTCAGAATGAAAAGGAGAGGAACTAGAGAAGAGGAGACGAGATGAGATGAGGGTCAGAATGAAAAGGACAGGACCTAGAGAAGAGGAGATGATGGTCAGAATTAAAAGGAGAGGAACTAGAGAAGACGAGATGAGATGAGATGAGGGTCAGAATGAAAAGGAGAGGAACTAGAGAAGACGAGATGAGGGGACGAGATGAGGGTCAGAATGAAAAGGAGAGGAAAAGAGAAGAGGAGACGAGATGAGATGAGGGTCGGAATGAAAAGGAGAGGGAGTAGAGAAGAGGAGACGAGATGAGATGAGATGAGGGTTAGAATGAAAAGGAGAGGAACTAGAGAAGAGGAGACGAGATGAGATGAGGGTTAGAATGAAAAGGAGAGGAGAAGAGGAGACGAGATGAGATGAGGGTTAGAATGAAAAGGAGAGGAACTAGAGAAGAGGAGAAGAGATGAGATGAGGGTCAGAATGAAAAGGAGAGGAACTAGAGAAGAGGAGATGAGATGAGATGAGTGTCAGAATGAAAAGGAGAGGAACTAGAGAAGAAGAGATGAGATGAGGGTCAGAATGAAAAGGAGAGGTACTAGAGAAGAGGAGATGAGACGAGATGAGGGTCAGAATGAAAAGGAGAGGAACTAGAGAAGAGGAGACAAGATGAGATGAGATGAGGGTCAGAATGAAAAGGAGAGGAACTAGAGAAGAGAAGACGAGATGAGATGAGGGTCAGAATGAAAAGGACAGGACCTAGAGAAGAGGAGATGATGGTCATAATTAAAAGGAGAGGAACTAGAGAAGATGAGACGAGATGAGGGTCAGAATGAAAAGGACAGGACCTAGAGAAGAGGAGATGAGGGTCAGAATTAAAAGGAGAGGAACTAGAGAAGAGGAGACGAGATGAGATGAGATGAGGGTCAGAATGAAAAGGAGAGGAACTAGAGAAGACGAGATGAGGGGACGAGATGAGGGTCAGAATGAAAAGGAGAGGAAAAGAGAAGAGGAGACGAGATGAGATGAGGGTCGGAATGAAAAGGAGAGGGAGTAGAGAAGAGGAGACGAGATGAGATGAGATGAGGGTTAGAATGAAAAGGAGAGGAACTAGAGAAGAGGGGACGAGATGAGATGAGGGTTAGAATGAAAAGGAGAGGAGAAGAGGAGACGAGATGAGATGAGGGTTAGAATGAAAAGGAGAGGAACTAGAGAAGAGGAGATGAGATGAGATGAGGGTCAGAATGAAAAGGAGAGGAACTAGAGAAGAGGAGATGAGATGAGATGAGTGTCAGAATGAAAAGGAGAGGAACTAGAGAAGAGGAGATGAGATGAGATGAGTGTCAGAATGAAAAGGAGAGGAACTAGAGAAGAAGAGATGAGATGAGGGTCAGAATGAAAAGGAGAGGTACTAGAGAAGAGGAGATGAGACGAGATGAGGGTCAGAATGAAAAGGAGAGGGACTAGAGAAGAGGAGACGAGATGAGATGAGATGAGGGTCAGAATGAAAAGGAGAGGAACTAGAGAAGAGGAGACGAGATGAGATGAGGGTCAGAATGAAAAGGACAGGACCTAGAGAAGAGGAGATGATGGTCATAATTAAAAGGAGAGGAACTAGAGAAGATGAGACGAGATGAGGGTCAGAATGAAAAGGACAGGACCTAGAGAAGAGGAGATGAGGGTCAGAATTAAAAGGAGAGGAACTAGAGAAGAGGAGACGAGATGAGATGAGATGAGGGTCAGAATGAAAAGGAGAGGAACTAGAGAAGAGGAGACGAGATGAGATGAGGGTCAGAATGAAAAGGACAGGACCTAGAGAAGAGGAGATGATGGTCATAATTAAAAGGAGAGGAACTAGAGAAGATGAGACGAGATGAGGGTCAGAATGAAAAGGAAAGGAACTAGAGAAGAGGAGACGAGATGAGATGAGGATCAGAATGAAAAGGAGAGGAACTAGAGAAGAGGAGACGTGATGAGATGAGGGTCAGAATGAAAAGGAGAGGAACTAGAGTAGAGGAGATGAGATGAGATGAGGGTCAGAATGAAAAGGAGAGGAACTAGAGAAGAGGAGACGAGATGAGGGTCAGAATGAAAAGGAGAGGAAAAAGAGAAGACGAGATGAGATGAGGGTCAGAATGAAAAGGAGAGGGACTAGAGAAGAGGAGACGAGGTGAGATGAGGGTCAGAATGAAAAGGAGAGGATTATGAGAAGAGGAGACGAGATGAGATGAGGGTCAGAATGAAAAGGACCGGACCTAGAGAAGAGGAGATGAGGGTCAGAATGAAAAGGAGAGGAACTAGAGAAGAGGAGACGAGATGAGATGAGGGTCAGAATGAAAAGGAGAGGAACTAGAGAAGAGGAGACGAGATGAGATGAGGGTCAGAATGAAAAGGACAGGACCTAGAGAAGAGGAGATGAGGGTCAGAATTAAAAGGAGAGGAACTAGAGAAGAGGAGACGAGATGAGATGAGGGTCAGAATGCAAAAAAGAGAGGACCTAGAGAAGACGAGATGAGATGAGGGTCAGAATGAAAAGGAGAGAAACTAGAGAAGACGAGATGAGATTAGGGTCAGAATGAAAAGGAGAGGAACAAGAGAAGAAGAGACGAGATGAGATGAGGGTCAGAATGAAAAGGACAGGACCTACAGAAGAGGAGATGAGGGTCAGAATGAAAAGGAGAGGGAGTAGAGAAGAGGAGAAGTGATGAGATGAGATGAGGGTTAGAATGAAAAGGAGAGGTACTAGAGAAGAGGAGACGAGATGAGATGAGCGTTAGAATGAAAAGGAGAGGAGAAGAGGAGACAAGATTAGATGAGGGTTAGAATGAAAAGGAGAGGACCTAGAGAAGATGAGACGAGATGAGGGTCAAAATGAAAAGGAGAGGAATTAGGGAAGAGGAGATGAGATGAGATGAGATGAGGTTCAGAATGAAAAGGAGAGGAACTAGAGAAAAGGAGACGAGATGAGATGAGGGTCAGAATGAAAAGGAGAGGATTTAGAGAAGAGGAGACGAGATGAGATGAGGGTCAGAATGAAAAGGAGAGGAACTAGAGAAGAGGAGACGAGATGAGATGAGTGTCAGAATGAAAAGGACAGGACCTATAGAAGAGGAGATGAGGGTCAGAATGAAAAGGAGAGGACTCTAGAGAAGAGGAGACGAGATGAGATGAGGGTCAGAATGAAAAGGAGAGGAACTAGAGAAGAGGAGACGAGATGAGATGAGGGTCAGAATGAAAAGGACAGGACCTAGAGAAGAGGAGATGATGGTCAGAATTAAAAGGAGAGGAACTAGAGAAGACGAGATGAGATGAGATGAGGGTCAGAATGAAAAGGAGAGGAACTAGAGAAGACGAGATGAGGGGACGAGATGAGGGTCAGAATGAAAAGGAGAGGAAAAGAGAAGAGGAGACGAGATGAGATGAGGGTCGGAATGAAAAGGAGAGGGAGTAGAGAAGAGGAGACGAGATGAGATGAGATGAGGGTTAGAATGAAAAGGAGAGGAACTAGAGAAGAGGGGACGAGATGAGATGAGGGTTAGAATGAAAAGGAGAGGAGAAGAGGAGACGAGATGAGATGAGGGTTAGAATGAAAAGGAGAGGAACTAGAGAAGAGGAGATGAGATGAGATGAGGGTCAGAATGAAAAGGAGAGGAACTAGAGAAGAGGAGATGAGATGAGATGAGTGTCAGAATGAAAAGGAGAGGAACTAGAGAAGAAGAGATTAGATGAGGGTCAGAATGAAAAGGAGAGGTACTAGAGAAGAGGAGATGAGACGAGATGAGGGTCAGAATGAAAAGGAGAGGAACTAGAGAAGAGGAGACGAGATGAGATGAGATGAGGGTCAGAATGAAAAGGAGAGGAACTAGAGAAGAGGAGACGAGATGAGATGAGGGTCAGAATGAAAAGACAGGACCTAGAGAAGAGGAGATGATGGTCATAATTAAAAGGAGAGGAACTAGAGAAGATGAGACGAGATGAGGGTCAGAATGAAAAGGACAGGACCTAGAGAAGAGGAGATGAGGGTCAGAATTAAAAGGAGAGGAACTAGAGAAGAGGAGACGAGATGAGATGAGATGAGGGTCAGAATGAAAAGGAGAGGACCTAGAGAAGAGGAGACGAGATGAGATGAGGGTCAGAATGAAAAGGACAGGACCTAGAGAAGAGGAGATGATGGTCATAATTAAAAGGAGAGGAACTAGAGAAGATGAGACGAGATGAGGGTCAGAATGAAAAGGAGAGGAACTAGAGAAGAAGAGATGAGATGAGGGTCAGAATGAAAAGGAGAGGAGAAGAGGAGACGAGATGAGATGAGGGTTAGAATGAAAAGGAGAGGACCTAGAGAAGAGGAGATGAGATGAGATGAGGGTCAGAATGAAAAGGAGAGGCACTAGAGAAGAGGAGATGAGATGAGATGAGGGTCAGAATGAAAAGGAGAGGACCTAGAGAAGAGGAGACGAGATGAGATGAGGGTCAGAATGAAAAGGACAGGACCTAGAGAAGAGGAGATGATGGTCATAATTAAAAGGAGAGGAACTAGAGAAGATGAGACGAGATGAGGGTCAGAATGAAAAGGAGAGGAACTAGAGAAGAAGAGATGAGATGAGATGAGGGTTAGAATGAAAAGGAGAGGAACTAGAGAAGAGGAGATGAGATGAGATGAGGGTCAGAATGAAAAGGAGAGGAGAAGAGGAGACGAGATGAGATGAGGGTTAGAATGAAAAGGAGAGGACCTAGAGAAGAGGAGATGAGATGAGATGAGTGTCAGAATGAAAAGGAGAGGAACTAGAGAAGAAGAGATGAGATGAGTGTCAGAATGAAAAGGAGAGGACCTAGAGAAGAAGAGATTAGATGAGGGTCAGAATGAAAAGGAGAGGTACTAGAGAAGAGGAGATGAGACGAGATGAGGGTCAGAATGAAAAGGAGAGGAACTAGAGAAGAGGAGACGAGATGAGATGAGATGAGGGTCAGAATGAAAAGGAGAGGAACTAGAGAAGAGGAGACGAGATGAGATGAGGGTCAGAATGAAAAGATAGGACCTAGAGAAGAGGAGATGATGGTCATAATTAAAAGGAGAGGAACTAGAGAAGATGAGACGAGATGAGGGTCAGAATGAAAAGGACAGGACCTAGAGAAGAGGAGATGAGGGTCAGAATTAAAAGGAGAGGAACTAGAGAAGAGGAGACGAGATGAGATGAGATGAGGGTCAGAATGAAAAGGAGAGGACCTAGAGAAGAGGAGACGAGATGAGATGAGGGTCAGAATGAAAAGGACAGGACCTAGAGAAGAGGAGATGATGGTCATAATTAAAAGGAGAGGAACTAGAGAAGATGAGACGAGATGAGGGTCAGAATGAAAAGGAGAGGAACTAGAGAAGAAGAGATGAGATGAGGGTCAGAATGAAAAGGAGAGGAGAAGAGGAGACGAGATGAGATGAGGGTTAGAATGAAAAGGAGAGGACCTAGAGAAGAGGAGATGAGATGAGATGAGGGTCAGAATGAAAAGGAGAGGCACTAGAGAAGAGGAGATGAGATGAGATGAGATGAGATGAGGGTCAGAATGAAAAGGAGAGGACCTAGAGAAGAGGAGACGAGATGAGATGAGGGTCAGAATGAAAAGGACAGGACCTAGAGAAGAGGAGATGATGGTCATAATTAAAAGGAGAGGAACTAGAGAAGATGAGACGAGATGAGGGTCAGAATGAAAAGGAGAGGAACTAGAGAAGAAGAGATGAGATGAGATGAGGGTTAGAATGAAAAGGAGAGGAACTAGAGCAGAGGAGACGAGATGAGATGAGGGTTAGAATGAAAAGGAGAGGAGAAGAGGAGACGAGATGAGATGAGGGTTAGAATGAAAAGGAGAGGAACTAGAGAAGAGGAGAAGAGATGAGATGAGGGTCAGAATGAAAAGGAGAGGAACTAGAGAAGAGGAGATGAGATGAGATGAGTGTCAGAATGAAAAGGAGAGGAACTAGAGAAGAAGAGATGAGATGAGGGTCAGAATGAAAAGGAGAGGTACTAGAGAAGAGGAGATGAGACGAGATGAGGGTCAGAATGAAAAGGAGAGGAACTAGAGAAGAGGAGACAAGATGAGATGAGATGAGGGTCAGAATGAAAAGGAGAGGACCTAGAGAAGAGAAGACGAGATGAGATGAGGGTCAGAATGAAAAGGACAGGACCTAGAGAAGAGGAGATGATGGTCATAATTAAAAGGAGAGGAACTAGAGAAGATGAGACGAGATGAGGGTCAGAATGAAAAGGACAGGACCTAGAGAAGAGGAGATGAGATGAGATGAGATGAGGGTCAGAATGAAAAGGAGTGGAACTAGAGAAGACGAGATGAGGGGACGAGATGAGGGTCAGAATGAAAAGGAGAGGAAAAGAGAAGAGGAGACGAGATGAGATGAGGGTCGGAATGAAAAGGAGAGGGAGTAGAGAAGAGGAGACGAGATGAGATGAGATGAGGGTTAGAATGAAAAGGAGAGGAACTAGAGAAGAGGGGACGAGATGAGATGAGGGTCAGAATGAAAAGGACAGGACCTAGAGAAGAGGAGATGATGGTCATAATTAAAAGGAGAGGAACTAGAGAAGATGAGACGAGATGAGGGTCAGAATGAAAAGGACAGGACCTAGAGAAGAGGAGATGAGGGTCAGAATTAAAAGGAGAGGAACTAGAGAAGAGGAGACGAGATGAGATGAGATGAGGGTCAGAATGAAAAGGAGAGGAACTAGAGAAGACGAGATGAGGGGACGAGATGAGGGTCAGAATGAAAAGGAGAGGAAAAGAGAAGAGGAGACGAGATGAGATGAGGGTCGGAATGAAAAGGAGAGGGAGTAGAGAAGAGGAGACGAGATGAGATGAGATGAGGGTTAGAATGAAAAGGAGAGGAACTAGAGAAGAGGGGACGAGATGAGATGAGGGTTAGAATGAAAAGGAGAGGAGAAGAGGAGACGAGATGAGATGAGGGTTAGAATGAAAAGGAGAGGAACTAGAGAAGAGGAGATGAGATGAGATGAGGGTCAGAATGAAAAGGAGAGGAACTAGAGAAGAGGAGATGAGATGAGATGAGTGTCAGAATGAAAAGGAGAGGAACTAGAGAAGAGGAGATGAGATGAGATGAGTGTCAGAATGAAAAGGAGAGGAACTAGAGAAGAAGAGATGAGATGAGGGTCAGAATGAAAAGGAGAGGTACTAGAGAAGAGGAGATGAGACGAGATGAGGGTAAGAATGAAAAGGAGAGGGACTAGAGAAGAGGAGACGAGATGAGATGAGATGAGGGTCAGAATGAAAAGGAGAGGAACTAGAGAAGAGGAGACGAGATGAGATGAGGGTCAGAATGAAAAGGACAGGACCTAGAGAAGAGGAGATGATGGTCATAATTAAAAGGAGAGGAACTAGAGAAGATGAGACGAGATGAGGGTCAGAATGAAAAGGACAGGACCTAGAGAAGAGGAGATGAGGGTCAGAATTAAAAGGAGAGGAACTAGAGAAGAGGAGACGAGATGAGATGAGATGAGGGTCAGAATGAAAAGGAGAGGAACTAGAGAAGAGGAGACGAGATGAGATGAGGGTCAGAATGAAAAGGACAGGACCTAGAGAAGAGGAGATGATGGTCATAATTAAAAGGAGAGGAACTAGAGAAGATGAGACGAGATGAGGGTCAGAATGAAAAGGAAAGGAACTAGAGAAGAGGAGACGAGATGAGATGAGGATCAGAATGAAAAGGAGAGGAACTAGAGAAGAGGAGACGTGATGAGATGAGGGTCAGAATGAAAAGGAGAGGAACTAGAGTAGAGGAGATGAGATGAGATGAGGGTCAGAATGAAAAGGAGAGGAACTAGAGAAGAGGAGACGAGATGAGGGTCAGAATGAAAAGGAGAGGAAAAAGAGAAGACGAGATGAGATGAGGGTCAGAATGAAAAGGAGAGGGACTAGAGAAGAGGAGACGAGGTGAGATGAGGGTCAGAATGAAAAGGAGAGGATTATGAGAAGAGGAGACGAGATGAGATGAGGGTCAGAATGAAAAGGACCGGACCTAGAGAAGAGGAGATGAGGGTCAGAATGAAAAGGAGAGGAACTAGAGAAGAGGAGACGAGATGAGATGAGGGTCAGAATGAAAAGGAGAGGAACTAGAGAAGAGGAGACGAGATGAGATGAGGGTCAGAATGAAAAGGACAGGACCTAGAGAAGAGGAGATGAGGGTCAGAATTAAAAGGAGAGGAACTAGAGAAGAGGAGACGAGATGAGATGAGGGTCAGAATGCAAAAAAGAGAGGACCTAGAGAAGACGAGATGAGATGAGGGTCAGAATGAAAAGGAGAGAAACTAGAGAAGACGAGATGAGATTAGGGTCAGAATGAAAAGGAGAGGAACAAGAGAAGAAGAGACGAGATGAGATGAGGGTCAGAATGAAAAGGACAGGACCTATAGAAGAGGAGATGAGGGTCAGAATGAAAAGGAGAGGGAGTAGAGAAGAGGAGAAGTGATGAGATGAGATGAGGGTTAGAATGAAAAGGAGAGGTACTAGAGAAGAGGAGACGAGATGAGATGAGCGTTAGAATGAAAAGGAGAGGAGAAGAGGAGACAAGATTAGATGAGGGTTAGAATGAAAAGGAGAGGACCTAGAGAAGATGAGACGAGATGAGGGTCAAAATGAAAAGGAGAGGAATTAGGGAAGAGGAGATGAGATGAGATGAGATGAGGTTCAGAATGAAAAGGAGAGGAACTAGAGAAAAGGAGACGAGATGAGATGAGGGTCAGAATGAAAAGGAGAGGATTTAGAGAAGAGGAGACGAGATGAGATGAGGGTCAGAATGAAAAGGAGAGGAACTAGAGAAGAGGAGACGAGATGAGATGAGTGTCAGAATGAAAAGGACAGGACCTATAGAAGAGGAGATGAGGGTCAGAATGAAAAGGAGAGGAGTCTAGAGAAGAGGAGACGAGATGAGATGAGGGTCAGAATGAAAAGGAGAGGAACTAGAGAAGAGGAGACGAGATGA
Source organism: Coregonus lavaretus (assembly GCF_964263955.1). Taxonomy (NCBI): domain Eukaryota; kingdom Metazoa; phylum Chordata; class Actinopteri; order Salmoniformes; family Salmonidae; genus Coregonus; species Coregonus lavaretus. The sequence continues at coordinate 7,242,644 of NC_139990.1, read as the reverse complement.
GATGAGGGTCAGAATGAAAAGGACAGGACCTAGAGAAGAGGAGATGATGGTCAGAATTAAAAGGAGAGGAACTAGAGAAGACGAGATGAGATGAGATGAGGGTCAGAATGAAAAGGAGAGGAACTAGAGAAGACGAGATGAGGGGACGAGATGAGGGTCAGAATGAAAAGGAGAGGAAAAGAGAAGAGGAGACGAGATGAGATGAGGGTCGGAATGAAAAGGAGAGGGAGTAGAGAAGAGGAGACGAGATGAGATGAGATGAGGGTTAGAATGAAAAGGAGAGGAACTAGAGAAGAGGGGACGAGATGAGATGAGGGTTAGAATGAAAAGGAGAGGAGAAGAGGAGACGAGATGAGATGAGGGTTAGAATGAAAAGGAGAGGAACTAGAGAAGAGGAGATGAGATGAGATGAGGGTCAGAATGAAAAGGAGAGGAACTAGAGAAGAGGAGATGAGATGAGATGAGTGTCAGAATGAAAAGGAGAGGAACTAGAGAAGAAGAGATTAGATGAGGGTCAGAATGAAAAGGAGAGGTACTAGAGAAGAGGAGATGAGACGAGATGAGGGTCAGAATGAAAAGGAGAGGAACTAGAGAAGAGGAGACGAGATGAGATGAGATGAGGGTCAGAATGAAAAGGAGAGGAACTAGAGAAGAGGAGACGAGATGAGATGAGGGTCAGAATGAAAAGACAGGACCTAGAGAAGAGGAGATGATGGTCATAATTAAAAGGAGAGGAACTAGAGAAGATGAGACGAGATGAGGGTCAGAATGAAAAGGACAGGACCTAGAGAAGAGGAGATGAGGGTCAGAATTAAAAGGAGAGGAACTAGAGAAGAGGAGACGAGATGAGATGAGATGAGGGTCAGAATGAAAAGGAGAGGACCTAGAGAAGAGGAGACGAGATGAGATGAGGGTCAGAATGAAAAGGACAGGACCTAGAGAAGAGGAGATGATGGTCATAATTAAAAGGAGAGGAACTAGAGAAGATGAGACGAGATGAGGGTCAGAATGAAAAGGAGAGGAACTAGAGAAGAAGAGATGAGATGAGGGTCAGAATGAAAAGGAGAGGAGAAGAGGAGACGAGATGAGATGAGGGTTAGAATGAAAAGGAGAGGACCTAGAGAAGAGGAGATGAGATGAGATGAGGGTCAGAATGAAAAGGAGAGGCACTAGAGAAGAGGAGATGAGATGAGATGAGGGTCAGAATGAAAAGGAGAGGACCTAGAGAAGAGGAGACGAGATGAGATGAGGGTCAGAATGAAAAGGACAGGACCTAGAGAAGAGGAGATGATGGTCATAATTAAAAGGAGAGGAACTAGAGAAGATGAGACGAGATGAGGGTCAGAATGAAAAGGAGAGGAACTAGAGAAGAAGAGATGAGATGAGATGAGGGTTAGAATGAAAAGGAGAGGAACTAGAGAAGAGGAGATGAGATGAGATGAGGGTCAGAATGAAAAGGAGAGGAGAAGAGGAGACGAGATGAGATGAGGGTTAGAATGAAAAGGAGAGGACCTAGAGAAGAGGAGATGAGATGAGATGAGTGTCAGAATGAAAAGGAGAGGAACTAGAGAAGAAGAGATGAGATGAGTGTCAGAATGAAAAGGAGAGGACCTAGAGAAGAAGAGATTAGATGAGGGTCAGAATGAAAAGGAGAGGTACTAGAGAAGAGGAGATGAGACGAGATGAGGGTCAGAATGAAAAGGAGAGGAACTAGAGAAGAGGAGACGAGATGAGATGAGATGAGGGTCAGAATGAAAAGGAGAGGAACTAGAGAAGAGGAGACGAGATGAGATGAGGGTCAGAATGAAAAGATAGGACCTAGAGAAGAGGAGATGATGGTCATAATTAAAAGGAGAGGAACTAGAGAAGATGAGACGAGATGAGGGTCAGAATGAAAAGGACAGGACCTAGAGAAGAGGAGATGAGGGTCAGAATTAAAAGGAGAGGAACTAGAGAAGAGGAGACGAGATGAGATGAGATGAGGGTCAGAATGAAAAGGAGAGGACCTAGAGAAGAGGAGACGAGATGAGATGAGGGTCAGAATGAAAAGGACAGGACCTAGAGAAGAGGAGATGATGGTCATAATTAAAAGGAGAGGAACTAGAGAAGATGAGACGAGATGAGGGTCAGAATGAAAAGGAGAGGAACTAGAGAAGAAGAGATGAGATGAGGGTCAGAATGAAAAGGAGAGGAGAAGAGGAGACGAGATGAGATGAGGGTTAGAATGAAAAGGAGAGGACCTAGAGAAGAGGAGATGAGATGAGATGAGGGTCAGAATGAAAAGGAGAGGCACTAGAGAAGAGGAGATGAGATGAGATGAGATGAGGGTCAGAATGAAAAGGAGAGGACCTAGAGAAGAGGAGACGAGATGAGATGAGGGTCAGAATGAAAAGGACAGGACCTAGAGAAGAGGAGATGATGGTCATAATTAAAAGGAGAGGAACTAGAGAAGATGAGACGAGATGAGGGTCAGAATGAAAAGGAGAGGAACTAGAGAAGAAGAGATGAGATGAGATGAGGGTTAGAATGAAAAGGAGAGGAACTAGAGCAGAGGAGACGAGATGAGATGAGGGTTAGAATGAAAAGGAGAGGAGAAGAGGAGACGAGATGAGATGAGGGTTAGAATGAAAAGGAGAGGAACTAGAGAAGAGGAGAAGAGATGAGATGAGGGTCAGAATGAAAAGGAGAGGAACTAGAGAAGAGGAGATGAGATGAGATGAGTGTCAGAATGAAAAGGAGAGGAACTAGAGAAGAAGAGATGAGATGAGGGTCAGAATGAAAAGGAGAGGTACTAGAGAAGAGGAGATGAGACGAGATGAGGGTCAGAATGAAAAGGAGAGGAACTAGAGAAGAGGAGACAAGATGAGATGAGATGAGGGTCAGAATGAAAAGGAGAGGACCTAGAGAAGAGAAGACGAGATGAGATGAGGGTCAGAATGAAAAGGACAGGACCTAGAGAAGAGGAGATGATGGTCATAATTAAAAGGAGAGGAACTAGAGAAGATGAGACGAGATGAGGGTCAGAATGAAAAGGACAGGACCTAGAGAAGAGGAGATGAGATGAGATGAGATGAGGGTCAGAATGAAAAGGAGTGGAACTAGAGAAGACGAGATGAGGGGACGAGATGAGGGTCAGAATGAAAAGGAGAGGAAAAGAGAAGAGGAGACGAGATGAGATGAGGGTCGGAATGAAAAGGAGAGGGAGTAGAGAAGAGGAGACGAGATGAGATGAGATGAGGGTTAGAATGAAAAGGAGAGGAACTAGAGAAGAGGGGACGAGATGAGATGAGGGTTAGAATGAAAAGGAGAGGAGAAGAGGAGACGAGATGAGATGAGGGTTAGAATGAAAAGGAGAGGAACTAGAGAAGAGGAGATGAGATGAGATGAGGGTCAGAATGAAAAGGAGAGGAACTAGAGAAGAGGAGATGAGATGAGATGAGTGTCAGAATGAAAAGGAGAGGAACTAGAGAAGAAGAGATTAGATGAGGGTCAGAATGAAAAGGAGAGGTACTAGAGAAGAGGAGATGAGACGAGATGAGGGTCAGAATGAAAAGGAGAGGAACTAGAGAAGAGGAGACAAGATGAGATGAGATGAGGGTCAGAATGAAAAGGAGAGGAACTAGAGAAGAGAAGACGAGATGAGATGAGGGTCAGAATGAAAAGGACAGGACCTAGAGAAGAGGAGATGATGGTCATAATTAAAAGGAGAGGAACTAGAGAAGATGAGACGAGATGAGGGTCAGAATGAAAAGGACAGGACCTAGAGAAGAGGAGATGAGATGAGATGAGATGAGGGTCAGAATGAAAAGGAGAGGAACTAGAGAAGACGAGATGAGGGGACGAGATGAGGGTCAGAATGAAAAGGAGAGGAAAAGAGAAGAGGAGACGAGATGAGATGAGGGTCGGAATGAAAAGGAGAGGGAGTAGAGAAGAGGAGACGAGATGAGATGAGATGAGGGTTAGAATGAAAAGGAGAGGAACTAGAGAAGAGGGGACGAGATGAGATGAGGGTTAGAATGAAAAGGAGAGGAGAAGAGGAGACGAGATGAGATGAGGGTTAGAATGAAAAGGAGAGGAACTAGAGAAGAGGAGATGAGATGAGATGAGGGTCAGAATGAAAAGGAGAGGAACTAGAGAAGAGGAGATGAGATGAGATGAGTGTCAGAATGAAAAGGAGAGGAACTAGAGAAGAAGAGATTAGATGAGGGTCAGAATGAAAAGGAGAGGTACTAGAGAAGAGGAGATGAGACGAGATGAGGGTCAGAATGAAAAGGAGAGGAACTAGAGAAGAGGAGACGAGATGAGATGAGATGAGGGTCAGAATGAAAAGGAGAGGAACTAGAGAAGAGGAGACGAGATGAGATGAGGGTCAGAATGAAAAGACAGGACCTAGAGAAGAGGAGATGATGGTCATAATTAAAAGGAGAGGAACTAGAGAAGATGAGACGAGATGAGGGTCAGAATGAAAAGGACAGGACCTAGAGAAGAGGAGATGAGGGTCAGAATTAAAAGGAGAGGAACTAGAGAAGAGGAGACGAGATGAGATGAGATGAGGGTCAGAATGAAAAGGAGAGGACCTAGAGAAGAGGAGACGAGATGAGATGAGGGTCAGAATGAAAAGGACAGGACCTAGAGAAGAGGAGATGATGGTCATAATTAAAAGGAGAGGAACTAGAGAAGATGAGACGAGATGAGGGTCAGAATGAAAAGGAGAGGAACTAGAGAAGAAGAGATGAGATGAGGGTCAGAATGAAAAGGAGAGGAGAAGAGGAGACGAGATGAGATGAGGGTTAGAATGAAAAGGAGAGGACCTAGAGAAGAGGAGATGAGATGAGATGAGGGTCAGAATGAAAAGGAGAGGCACTAGAGAAGAGGAGATGAGATGAGATGAGATGAGGGTCAGAATGAAAAGGAGAGGACCTAGAGAAGAGGAGACGAGATGAGATGAGGGTCAGAATGAAAAGGACAGGACCTAGAGAAGAGGAGATGATGGTCATAATTAAAAGGAGAGGAACTAGAGAAGATGAGACGAGATGAGGGTCAGAATGAAAAGGAGAGGAACTAGAGAAGAAGAGATGAGATGAGATGAGGGTTAGAATGAAAAGGAGAGGAACTAGAGAAGAGGAGATGAGATGAGATGAGGGTCAGAATGAAAAGGAGAGGAGAAGAGGAGACGAGATGAGATGAGGGTTAGAATGAAAAGGAGAGGACCTAGAGAAGAGGAGATGAGATGAGATGAGTGTCAGAATGAAAAGGAGAGGAACTAGAGAAGAAGAGATGAGATGAGTGTCAGAATGAAAAGGAGAGGAACTAGAGAAGAAGAGATTAGATGAGGGTCAGAATGAAAAGGAGAGGTACTAGAGAAGAGGAGATGAGACGAGATGAGGGTCAGAATGAAAAGGAGAGGAACTAGAGAAGAGGAGACGAGATGAGATGAGATGAGGGTCAGAATGAAAAGGAGAGGAACTAGAGAAGAGGAGACGAGATGAGATGAGGGTCAGAATGAAAAGACAGGACCTAGAGAAGAGGAGATGATGGTCATAATTAAAAGGAGAGGAACTAGAGAAGATGAGACGAGATGAGGGTCAGAATGAAAAGGACAGGACCTAGAGAAGAGGAGATGAGGGTCAGAATTAAAAGGAGAGGAACTAGAGAAGAGGAGACGAGATGAGATGAGATGAGGGTCAGAATGAAAAGGAGAGGACCTAGAGAAGAGGAGACGAGATGAGATGAGGGTCAGAATGAAAAGGACAGGACCTAGAGAAGAGGAGATGATGGTCATAATTAAAAGGAGAGGAACTAGAGAAGATGAGACGAGATGAGGGTCAGAATGAAAAGGAGAGGAACTAGAGAAGAAGAGATGAGATGAGGGTCAGAATGAAAAGGAGAGGAGAAGAGGAGACGAGATGAGATGAGGGTTAGAATGAAAAGGAGAGGACCTAGAGAAGAGGAGATGAGATGAGATGAGGGTCAGAATGAAAAGGAGAGGCACTAGAGAAGAGGAGATGAGATGAGATGAGATGAGGGTCAGAATGAAAAGGAGAGGACCTAGAGAAGAGGAGACGAGATGAGATGAGGGTCATAATGAAAAGGACAGGACCTAGAGAAGAGGAGATGATGGTCATAATTAAAAGGAGAGGAACTAGAGAAGATGAGACGAGATGAGGGTCAGAATGAAAAGGAGAGGAACTAGAGAAGAAGAGATGAGATGAGATGAGGGTTAGAATGAAAAGGAGAGGAACTAGAGAAGAGGAGATGAGATGAGATGAGGGTCAGAATGAAAAGGAGAGGAGAAGAGGAGACGAGATGAGATGAGGGTTAGAATGAAAAGGAGAGGACCTAGAGAAGAGGAGATGAGATGAGATGAGTGTCAGAATGAAAAGGAGAGGAACTAGAGAAGAAGAGATGAGATGAGGGTCAGAATGAAAAGGAGAGGTACTAGAGAAGAGGAGATGAGACGAGATGAGGGTCAGAATGAAAAGGAGAGGAACTAGAGAAGAGGAGACGAGATGAGATGAGATGAGGGTCAGAATGAAAAGGAGAGGACCTAGAGAAGAGGAGATGAGATGAGATGAGGGTCAGAATGAAAAGGACAGGACCTAGAGAAGAGGAGATGATGGTCATAATTAAAAGGAGAGGACCTAGAGAAGATGAGACGAGATGAGGGTCAGAATGAAAAGGACAGGACCTAGAGAAGAGGAGATGAGGGTCAGAATTAAAAGGAGAGGAACTAGAGAAGAGAAGACGAGATGAGATGAGATGAGGGTCAGAATGAAAAGGAGAGGACCTAGAGAAGAGGAGACGAGATGAGATGAGGGTCAGAATGAAAAGGACAGGACCTAGAGAAGAGGAGATGATGGTCATAATTAAAAGGAGAGGAACTAGAGAAGATGAGACGAGATGAGGGTCAGAATGAAAAGGAGAGGAACTAGAGAAGAAGAGATGAGATGAGGGTCAGAATGAAAAGGAGAGGAGAAGAGGAGACGAGATGAGATGAGGGTTAGAATGAAAAGGAGAGGACCTAGAGAAGAGGAGATGAGATGAGATGAGGGTCAGAATGAAAAGGAGAGGAACTAGAGAAGAAGAGATGAGATGAGGGTCAGAATGAAAAGGAGAGGTACTAGAGAAGAGGAGATGAGGCGAGATGAGGGTCAGAATGAAAAGGAGAGGAACTAGAGAAGAGGAGACGAGATGAGATGAGATGAGGGTCAGAATGAAAATGAGAGGAACTAGAGAAGAGGAGACGAGATGAGATGAGGGTCAGAATGAAAAGGACAGGACCTAGAGAAGAGGAGATGATGGTCATAATTAAAAGGAGAGGAACTAGAGAAGATGAGACGAGATGAGGGTCAGAATGAAAAGGACAGGACCTAGAGAAGAGGAGATGAGGGTCAGAATTAAAAGGAGAGGAACTAGAGAAGAGGAGACGAGATGAGATGAGATGAAGGTCAGAATGAAAAGGAGAGGAACTAGAGAAGAGGAGACGAGATGAGATGAGGGTCAGAATGAAAAGGACAGGACCTAGAGAAGAGGAGATGATGGTCATAATTAAAAGGAGAGGAACTAGAGAAGATGAGACGAGATGAGGGTCAGAATGAAAAGGAAAGGAACTAGAGAAGAGGAGACGAGATGAGATGAGGATCAGAATGAAAAGGAGAGGAACTAGAGAAGAGGAAACGTGATGAGATGAGGGTCAGAATGAAAAGGAGAGGAACTAGAGAAGAGGAGACGAGATGAGATGAGGGTCAGAAGGAAAAGGAGAGGGAGTAGAGAAGATGAGAGGAGATTAGGGTCAGAATGAAAAGGAGAGGAACTAGAGAAGAGGAGATGAGATGAGGGTCAGAATGAAAAGGAGAGGAAAAAGAGAAGACGAGATGAGATGAGGGTCAGAATGAAAAGGAGAGGGACTAGAGAAGATGAGACGAGATGAGATGAGGGTCAGAATGAAAAGGACAGGAACTAGAGAAGAGGAGACGAGATGAGATGAGGGTCAGAATGAAAAGGACAGGACCTAGAGAAGAGGAGATGAGGGTCAGAATTAAAAGGAGAGGAACTAGAGAAGAGGAGACGAGATGAGATGAGGGTCAGAATGCAAAAAAGAGAGGACCTAGAGAAGACGAGATGAGATGAGGGTCAGAATGAAAAGGAGAGAAACTAGAGAAGACGAGATGAGATTAGGGTCAGAATGAAAAGGAGAGGCACTAGAGAAGAGGAGATGAGATGAGATGAGATGAGGGTCAGAATGAAAAGGAGAGGACCTAGAGAAGAGGAGACGAGATGAGATGAGGGTCAGAATGAAAAGGACAGGACCTAGAGAAGAGGAGATGATGGTCATAATTAAAAGGAGAGGAACTAGAGAAGATGAGACGAGATGAGGGTCAGAATGAAAAGGAGAGGAACTAGAGAAGAAGAGATGAGATGAGATGAGGGTTAGAATGAAAAGGAGAGGAACTAGAGAAGAGGAGATGAGATGAGATGAGGGTCAGAATGAAAAGGAGAGGAGAAGAGGAGACGAGATGAGATGAGGGTTAGAATGAAAAGGAGAGGACCTAGAGAAGAGGAGATGAGATGAGATGAGTGTCAGAATGAAAAGGAGAGGAACTAGAGAAGAAGAGATGAGATGAGGGTCAGAATGAAAAGGAGAGGTACTAGAGAAGAGGAGATGAGACGAGATGAGGGTCAGAATGAAAAGGAGAGGAACTAGAGAAGAGGAGACGAGATGAGATGAGATGAGGGTCAGAATGAAAAGGAGAGGACCTAGAGAAGAGGAGACGAGATGAGATGAGGGTCAGAATGAAAAGGACAGGACCTAGAGAAGAGGACCTTTCATTTATTGTAGGTTAGTATTATTGTTGTTATTGTAGCTTTCCGTGGGTAATTTGTGGGTTAGTTTCGAGGCATGAGGCTAGCTAGCTAGCGGGTAGCTATTGGTAACGATTAGCAACGCTGGAGAGCTGGTTCCAACGGTAATGTACTCCTACCCAACGTTTAACTTTTGCTTAACCATGTATTAGATCGTAGGTAGGTAGCTAGCTGTAGTTAGGTATTGAATTTATTGTAGGTTAGTATTGTGGTTGTAGTAGCTTTCCATAGGTAATTGTGGACTAGTATCGAGGCACGAGGCTAGCTAGCTAGCGGGTAGCTATTGGTAACGATTAGCAACGCTGGAGAGCTGGTTCCAACGTTTAATTATTATTATTATTATTATTTTTTTTATTTTTTTGCTGCGTTGTGAAGGGAACTCGACACGGACTTGAATTGTCTGTTTGGTGTGCTGACACACTCTTGGCAGTTTGTTGTGGCCAGGTGTTGATGCTAAGTTGTGTGTTAATGGATGCTAGCTTGCAGGTTGGCTACGGCGTCATAGCTAGGCTTCGTGGGTTGTTGTGGGTAGTTACTGTGTCTTGGCAGTGTCCTCGGCCGTGCCAGCTGTAGCACGAAGCTAGCTAGCTAGCCGTTCTTCAAACAGAGTCGACACAGTGGCCATTGCTAGCTACCCAACATGACCATTTGGCTGTACTGTAGTAGCTAACCACAATTTACTTGTCCTAGCTAGCCAACGTCTAATCATTGCTGCGTCATATAAGGAACTTGACACAGACACGAATGATCTGTTTAGTGTGATATCACAATATTGGTGGTTTGTTGTGACCAAGTGTTGGCGCTAAACGGTGTGTTATTGTTATTGGATGCTAGTCTGCTAGTTGGCTATGGAGTCATAGTAGGCTAGCTGAACAAAGTGGGTTGAGTCTACTCCTTTAAACATTGAACCGCTGTGGTTCACAACAATTCTGATTTCCAAAGGCGGAAGTTGGGAGAGTTTTTGTTCGGGTGGTTCAGTGAAACAATTTTAGTTTCCGAGCTAGAAGATTTGGTGAGGGAGGCCCTGCTCTCTCCACTCCCAGATGCTTAGCCCATTTCATTCCGATCTCCTCTGCATTTTTGTAGCCATTTGCTACAGCCTGTCAACTATGCCTCTGCCTATCCCTGTTCTCTCCTCTCTGCACAGGCTACACAAACGCACCACACCGCGTGGCTGCTGCCTCTCCAATTTGGTGGTCCCTGCACGCACCACCCACGTGGAGTTCCAGGTCGCAGGCAGCCTCTGGAACTGCCGTTCTGCTGCCAACAAAGCTGACTTCATCCCAGCCTATGCCAACCTCCAGTCCCTCGACTTCCTGGCGCTGACGGAAACATGGATCACCACTGAAAACACCGCTACTCCTACTGCTCTCTCCTCGTCTGACCATGTGTTCTCGCATACCCCGAGAGCATCTGGTCAGAGGGGTGGTGGTACAGGAATCCTCATCTCTCCCAAGTGGACATTCTCAATTTTTCCCCTAACCCATCTGTCTATCTCCTCTTTTGAATTCCATGCTGTCACAGTCACTAGCCCATTTAAGCTTAATATCCTTGTCATCTATCGCCCTCCAGGTTCCCTTGGAGAGTTCATCAATGAGCTTGACGCCTTGATAAGTTCCTTCCCTGAGGATGGCTCACCCCTCACAGTTTTGGGGGATTTCAACCTCCCTATGTCCACATTTGACTCATTTCTCTCTGCCTCCTTCTTTCCACTCCTCTCCTCTTTTGACCTCACCCTCTCACCGTCCCCCCCTACTCACAAGGCAGGCAATACGCTTGACCTCATCTTCACTAGATGCTGCTCCTCTACTAATCTCACTGCAACTCCCCTCCAAGTCTCCGACCACTACTTTGTTTCCTTTTCTCTCTCACTCTCCTCCCACACTACTCACTCTGCCCCTACACAGATGGTAATGCGCCGCCGCAACCTTCGCTCTCTCTCTCCCACTACTCTCTCCTCTTCCATCCTATCATCTCTTCCCTCTGCTCAATCCTTCTCCCTCCAATCTCCTGATTCTGCCTCCTCAACCCTCCTCTCCTCCCTTTCTGCATCCTTTGACTCTCTGTGTCCCCTATCCTCACGGCCGGCTCGGTCCTCCCCTCCAGCTCCGTGGCTTGATGACTCATTGCGAGCTCACAGAACAGAGCTCCGGGCAGCGGAGCGGAAATGGAAGAAAACTAAATTCCCTGCCGACCTGGCATCTTTTCACTCCCTCCTCTCTACATTTTCTTCATCTGTTTCTGCTGCTAAGGCCACCTTCTACCACTCTAAATTCCAAGCATCTGCCTCTAACCCTAGGAAGCTCTTTGCCACATTTTCCTCCCTCCTGAATCCTCCCCCCCCCTCCCCCCCTCCTCTCTCTCTGTGGATGACTTCGTCAACCACTTTGAAAAGAAGGTTGACGACATCCGATCCTTGTTTGTTAAGCCTAATGACACTGCTGGTCCTGCTCACACTGCCCTACCCTATGCTTTGACTTCTTTCTCCCCTCTCTCTCCAGATAAGATCCTGCGACTTGTGACTGCAGGCCGCCCAACAACCTGCCCGCTTGACCCCATCCCCTCCTCCCTTCTCCAGACCATCTCCGGTGACCTTCTCCCCTACCTCACCTCGCTGATCAACTCATCCTTGACCGCTGGCCATGTCCCTTCCGTCTTCAAGAGAGCGAGAGTTACTCCCCTTCTCAAAAAACCAACACTCGACCCCACTGATGTCAACAACTACAGACCAGTATCCCTTCTTTCTTTTCTTTCCAAAACTATTGAGCGTGCCGTCTTTAGCCAACTCTCTTGCTATCTCTCTCAGAATGACCTTCTTGATCCAAACCAATCAGGTTTCAGGACTGGTCATTCAACTGAGACTGCTCTTCTCTGTGTCACAGAGACTCTCCGCACTGCTAAAGCTAACTCTCTCTCCTCTGCTCTTGTCCTTCTAGATCTGTCTGCTGCCTTTGATACTGTGAACCATCAGATCCTCCTCTCCACCCTCTCCGAAATGGGCATCTCCGGCGCGGCTCACTCCTGGATTGCGTCCTACCTGACCGGTCGCTCCTACCAAGTGGCGTGGCGGGAAGCTGTCTCCGCACCACGTGCTCTCACCACTGGTGTCCCCCAGGGATCGGTTTTGGGCCCTCTCCTTTTCTCCCTATACACCAAGTCACTTGGCTCTGTCATATCCTCACATGGCCTTTCCTATCATTGCTACGCTGACGATACACAACTAATCTTCTCCTTTCCCCCTTCTGATCACCAGGTGGCGAATCGCATCTCTGCATGTCTGGCAGACATATCAGTATGGATGACGGATCACCACCTCAAGCTGAACCCTGGCAAGACGGAGCTGCTCTTCCTCCCCGGGAAGGACTGCCCGTTCCATGATCTCGCCATCACGGTAGACAACTCCGCTGTGTCCTCCTCCCAGAGTGCGAAGAGCCTAGGCGTGACCCTGGACAACACCCTGTCGTTCTCCGCCAACATCAAGGCGGTGACCCGCTCCTGCAGGTTCATGCTCTACAACATTCGGAGAGTGCGACCCTGCCTTACACAGGAAGCGGCGCAGGTCCTGGTCCAGGCACTTGTCATCTCCCGTCTGGACTACTGCAACTCGCTGTTGGCTGGGCTCCCTGCCTGTGCCATTAAACCCCTACAACTCATCCAGAATGCCGCAGCCCGTCTGGTGTTCAACCTTCCCAAGTTCTCTCACGTCACCCCCCTCCTCCGCACACTCCACTGGCTTCCAATTGAAGCTCGCATCCGCTACAAGACCATGGTGCTTGCCTTTGGAGCAGTGAGGGGAACGGCACCCCTGTACCTTCAGGCTCTGATCAGTCCCTACACCCAAACGAGGACATTGCGTTCATCCACCTCTGGCCTGCTGGCTCCCCTTCCTCTGCGGAAGCACAGCTCCCCCTCAGCCCAGTCAAAACTGTTCGCTGCTCTGGCACCCCAATGGTGGAACAAGCTCCCTCACGACGCCAGGACAGCGGAGTCACTCACCACCTTCCGGAGACATTTGAAACCCCACCTCTTTAAGGAATACCTGGGATAGGCTAAAGTATTCCTTCTAACCCCCCCCCCCCCCCCCCCCAAATTGTAAAGTGGTTATCCCACTGGCTATAGGGTGAACGCACCAATTTGTGAGTCGCTCTGGCTAAGAGCGTCTGCTAAATGACGTTAATGTGCCCTTGAGCAAGGCACTTAACCCTAATTGCTCCTGTAAGTCGCTCTGGTTAAGAGCGTCTGCTAAATGACTAAAATGTAAAAAAAAAAAAATGTAAAGAGGAGATGATGGTCATAATTAAAAGGAGAGGACCTAGAGAAGATGAGACGAGATGAGGGTCAGAATGAAAAGGACAGGACCTAGAGAAGAGGAGATGAGGGTCAGAATTAAAAGGAGAGGAACTAGAGAAGAGAAGACGAGATGAGATGAGATGAGGGTCAGAATGAAAAGGAGAGGACCTAGAGAAGAGGAGACGAGATGAGATGAGGGTCAGAATGAAAAGGACAGGACCTAGAGAAGAGGAGATGATGGTCATAATTAAAAGGAGAGGAACTAGAGAAGATGAGACGAGATGAGGGTCAGAATGAAAAGGAGAGGAACTAGAGAAGAAGAGATGAGATGAGGGTCAGAATGAAAAGGAGAGGAGAAGAGGAGACGAGATGAGATGAGGGTTAGAATGAAAAGGAGAGGACCTAGAGAAGAGGAGATGAGATGAGATGAGGGTCAGAATGAAAAGGAGAGGAACTAGAGAAGAAGAGATGAGATGAGGGTCAGAATTAAAAGGAGAGGTACTAGAGAAGAGGAGATGAGGCGAGATGAGGGTCAGAATGAAAAGGAGAGGAACTAGAGAAGAGGAGACGAGATGAGATGAGATGAGGGTCAGAATGAAAATGAGAGGAACTAGAGAAGAGGAGACGAGATGAGATGAGGGTCAGAATGAAAAGGACAGGACCTAGAGAAGAGGAGATGATGGTCATAATTAAAAGGAGAGGAACTAGAGAAGATGAGACGAGATGAGGGTCAGAATGAAAAGGACAGGACCTAGAGAAGAGGAGATGAGGGTCAGAATTAAAAGGAGAGGTACTAGAGAAGAGGAGACGAGATGAGATGAGATGAAGGTCAGAATGAAAAGGAGAGGAACTAGAGAAGAGGAGACGAGATGAGATGAGGGTCAGAATGAAAAGGACAGGACCTAGAGAAGAGGAGATGATGGTCATAATTAAAAGGAGAGGAACTAGAGAAGATGAGACGAGATGAGGGTCAGAATGAAAAGGAAAGGAACTAGAGAAGAGGAGACGAGATGAGATGAGGATCAGAATGAAAAGGAGAGGAACTAGAGAAGAGGAGACGTGATGAGATGAGGGTCAGAATGAAAAGGAGAGGAACTAGAGAAGAGGAGACGAGATGAGATGAGGGTCAGAAGGAAAAGGAGAGGAACTAGAGAAGAGGAGACGAGATGAGGGTCAGAATAAAAAGGAGAGGGAGTAGAGAAGATGAGAGGAGATTAGGGTCAGAATGAAAAGGAGAGGAACTAGAGAAGAGGAGATGAGATGAGGGTCAGAATGAAAAGGAGAGGAAAAAGAGAAGACGAGATGAGATGAGGGTCAGAATGAAAAGGAGAGGGACTAGAGAAGATGAGACGAGATGAGATGAGGGTCAAAATGAAAAGGACAGGAACTAGAGAAGAGGAGACGAGATGAGATGAGGGTCAGAATGAAAAGGACAGGACCTAGAGAAGAGGAGATGAGGGTCAGAATTAAAAGGAGAGGAACTAGAGAAGAGGAGACGAGATGAGATGAGGGTCAGAATGCAAAAAAGAGAGGACCTAGAGAAGACGAGATGAGATGAGGGTCAGAATGAAAAGGAGAGAAACTAGAGAAGACGAGATGAGATTAGGGTCAGAATACAAAGGAGAGGAACAAGAGAAGAAGAGACGAGATGAGATGAGGGTCAGAATGAAAAGGACAGGACCTATAGAAGAGGAGATGAGGGTCAGAATGAAAAGGAGAGGGAGTAGAGAAGAGGAGAAGAGATGAGATGAGATGAGGGTTAGAATGAAAAGGAGAGGTACTAGAGAAGAGGAGACGAGATGAGATTAGCGTTAGAATGAAAAGGAGAGGAGAAGAGGAGACGAGATTAGATGAGGGTTAGA
Organism: Coregonus lavaretus; assembly: GCF_964263955.1. Classification (NCBI taxonomy): domain Eukaryota; kingdom Metazoa; phylum Chordata; class Actinopteri; order Salmoniformes; family Salmonidae; genus Coregonus; species Coregonus lavaretus. Next base: position 7,227,630 of record NC_139990.1, on the reverse strand, counting down.
ATGAAAAGGAGAGGAACTAGAGAAGATGAGACGAGATGAGGGTCAAAATGAAAAGGAGAGGAACTAGAGAAGATGAGACGAGATGAGATGAGATGAGGGTCAGAATGAAAAGGAGAGGAACTAGAGAAGAGGCGAGGAGATGAGATGAGGGTCAGAATGAAAAGGAGAGAATTTAGAGATGAGGAGACGAGATGAGATGAGGGTCAGAATGAAAAGGAGAGGAACAAGAGAAGAGGAGACGAGATGAGATGAGTGTCAGAATGAAAAGGACAGGACCTATAGAAGAGGAGATGAGGGTCAGAATGAAAAGGAGAGGAACTAGAGAAGAGGAGACTAGATGAGATGAGGGTCAGAAGGAAAGGGAGAGGACCTAGAGAAGAGGAGACGAGATGAGATGAGGGTCAGAATGAAAAGGACAGGACCTAGAGAAGAGGAGATGATGGTCATAATTAAAAGGAGAGGAACTAGAGAAGATGAGACGAGATGAGGGTCAGAATGAAAAGGAAAGGAACTAGAGAAGAGGAGACGAGATGAGATGAGGATCAGAATGAAAAGGAGAGGAACTAGAGAAGAGGAGACGTGATGAGATGAGGGTCAGAATGAAAAGGAGAGGAACTAGAGAAGAGGAGACGAGATGAGATGAGGGTCAGAAGGAAAAGGAGAGGAACTAGAGAAGAGGAGACGAGATGAGGGTCAGAATAAAAAGGAGAGGGAGTAGAGAAGATGAGAGGAGATTAGGGTCAGAATGAAAAGGAGAGGAACTAGAGAAGAGGAGATGAGATGAGGGTCAGAATGAAAAGGAGAGGAAAAAGAGAAGACGAGATGAGATGAGGGTCAGAATGAAAAGGAGAGGGACTAGAGAAGATGAGACGAGATGAGATGAGGGTCAAAATGAAAAGGACAGGAACTAGAGAAGAGGAGACGAGATGAGATGAGGGTCAGAATGAAAAGGACAGGACCTAGAGAAGAGGAGATGAGGGTCAGAATTAAAAGGAGAGGAACTAGAGAAGAGGAGACGAGATGAGATGAGGGTCAGAATGCAAAAAAGAGAGGACCTAGAGAAGACGAGATGAGATGAGGGTCAGAATGAAAAGGAGAGAAACTAGAGAAGACGAGATGAGATTAGGGTCAGAATACAAAGGAGAGGAACAAGAGAAGAAGAGACGAGATGAGATGAGGGTCAGAATGAAAAGGACAGGACCTATAGAAGAGGAGATGAGGGTCAGAATGAAAAGGAGAGGGAGTAGAGAAGAGGAGAAGAGATGAGATGAGATGAGGGTTAGAATGAAAAGGAGAGGTACTAGAGAAGAGGAGACGAGATGAGATTAGCGTTAGAATGAAAAGGAGAGGAGAAGAGGAGACGAGATTAGATGAGGGTTAGAATGAAAAGGAGAGGAACTAGAGAAGATGAGACGAGATGAGGGTCAAAATGAAAAGGAGAGGAACTAGAGAAGATGAGACGAGATGAGATGAGATGAGGGTCAGAATGAAAAGGAGAGGAACTAGAGAAGAGGCGAGGAGATGAGATGAGGGTCAGAATGAAAAGGAGAGAATTTAGAGATGAGGAGACGAGATGAGATGAGGGTCAGAATGAAAAGGAGAGGAACAAGAGAAGAGGAGACGAGATGAGATGAGTGTCAGAATGAAAAGGACAGGACCTATAGAAGAGGAGATGAGGGTCAGAATGAAAAGGAGAGGAACTAGAGAAGAGGAGACTAGATGAGATGAGGGTCAGAAGGAAAGGGAGAGGACCTAGAGAAGAGGAGACGAGATGAGATGAGGGTCAGAATGAAAAGGACAGGACCTAGAGAAGAGGAGATGATGGTCAGAATTAAAAGGAGAGGAACTAGAGAAGACGAGATGAGATGAGATGAGGGTCAGAATGAAAAGGAGAGGAACTAGAGAAGACGAGATGAGGGGACGAGATGAGGGTCAGAATGAAAAGGAGAGGAAAAGAGAAGAGGAGACGAGATGAGATGAGGGTCGGAATGAAAAGGAGAGGGAGTAGAGAAGAGGAGACGAGATGAGATGAGATGAGGGTTAGAATGAAAAGGAGAGGAACTAGAGAAGAGGAGACGAGATGAGATGAGGGTTAGAATGAAAAGGAGAGGAGAAGAGGAGACGAGATGAGATGAGGGTTAGAATGAAAAGGAGAGGAACTAGAGAAGAGGAGATGAGATGAGATGAGGGTCAGAATGAAAAGGAGAGGAACTAGAGAAGAGGAGATGAGATGACATGAGTGTCAGAATGAAAAGGAGTGGAACTAGAGAAGAATAGATGAGATGAGGGTCAGAATGAAAAGGAGAGGAACTAGAGAAGAGAAGACGAGTTGAGATGAGATGAGGGTCAGAATGAAAAGGAGAGGAACTAGAGAAGAGGAGACGAGATGAGATGAGGGTCAGAATGAAAAGGAGAGGACCTAGAGTAGAGGAGACGAGATGAGATGAGATGAGGGTCAGAATGAAAAGGAGAGGAACTAGAGAAGAGGAGACGAGATGAGATGAGATGAGGGTCAGAATGAAAAGGAGAGGAACTAGAGAAGAGGAGACGAGATGAGATGAGGGTCAGAATGAAAAGGACAGGACCTAGAGAAGAGGAGATGATGGTCATAATTAAAAGGAGAGGAACTAGAGAAGATGAGACGAGATGAGGGTCAGAATGAAAAGGACAGGACCTAGAGAAGAGGAGATGAGGGTCAGAATTAAAAGGAGAGGACCTAGAGAAGAGGAGACGAGATGAGATGAGATGAGGGTCAGAATGAAAAGGAGAGGACCTAGAGAAGAGGAGACGAGATGAGATGAGGGTCAGAATGAAAAGAACAGGACCTAGAGAAGAGGAGATGATGGTCATAATTAAAAGGAGAGGAACTAGAGAAGATGAGACGAGATGAGGGTCAGAATGAAAAGGAAAGGAACTAGAGAAGAGGAGACGAGATGAGATGAGGATCAGAATGAAAAAGAGAGGACCTAGAGAAGAGGAGACGTGATGAGATGAGGGTCAGAATGAAAAGGAGAGGAACTAGAGAAGAGGAGACGAGATGAGATGAGGGTCAGAATGAAAAGGAGAGGAACTAGAGAAGAGGAGACGAGATGAGGGTCAGAATGAAAAAGAAAGGAACTAGAGAAGAGGAGACGAGATGAGGATCAGAATGAAAAAGAAGGGAGTAGAGAAGATGAGAGGAGATTAGGGTCAGAATGAAAAGGAGAGGAACTAGAGAAGAGGAGACGAGATGAGGGTCAGAATGAAAAGGAGAGGAAAAAGAGAAGAGGAGAAGAGATGAGATGAGGGTCAGAATGAAAAGGAGAGGAACTAGAGAAGAGGAGACGAGATGAGGATCAGAATGAAAAAGAAGGGAGTAGAGAAGATGAGAGGAGATTAGGGTCAGAATGAAAAGGAGAGGAACTAGAGAAGAGGAGACGAGATGAGGGTCAGAATGAAAAGGAGAGGAAAAAGAGAAGAGGAGAAGAGATGAGATGAGGGTCAGAATGAAAAGGAGAGGGACTAGAGAAGAGGAGACGAGGTGAGATGAGGGTCAGAATGAAAAGGAGAGGATTATGAGAAGAGGAGACGAGATGAGATGAGGGTCAGAATGAAAAGGACAGGACCTAGAGAAGAGGAGATGATGGTCATAATTAAAAGGAGAGGGACTAGAGAAGAGGAGACGAGGTGAGATGAGGGTCAGAATGAAAAGGAGAGGGACTAGAGAAGAGGAGACGAGATGAGATGAGGTTCAGAATGAAAAGGAGAGGAACTAGAGAAGAGGAGACGAGATGAGATGAGGGTCAGAATGAAAAGGACAGGACCTAGAGAAGAGGAGATGAGAGTCAGAATTAAAAGGAGAGGACCTAGAGAAGAGGAGACGAGATGAGATGAGGGTCAGAATGAAAAAAAGAGAGGACCTAGAGAAGACGAGATGAAATGAGGGTCAGAATGAAAAGGAGAGAAACTAGAGAAGACGAGATGAGATGAGGGTCAGAATGAAAAGGAGAGGAACTAGAGAAGAGGAGATGAGAGGAGATTAGGGTCAGAATGAAAAGGAGAGGAACTAGAGAAGAGGAGATGAGATGAGATGAGGTTAAGAATGAAAAGGAGAGGAACTAGAGAAGAGGAGATGAGAGGAGATTAGGGTCAGAATGAAAAGGAGAGGAACTAGAGAAGAGGAGATGAGATGAGGGTCAGAATGAAAAGGAAAGGCACTAGAGAAGAAGAGATGAGATGAGGGTCAGAATGAAAAGGAGAGGACCTAAAGAAGAGGAGACGAGATGAGATGAGGGTCAGAATGAAAAGGAGAGGAACTAGAGAAGAGGAGACGAGATGAGATGAGATGAGGGTCAGAATGAAAAGGAGAGGACCTAGAGAAGAGGAGACGAGATGAGATGAGGGTCAGAATGAAAAGGAGAGGACCTAGAGAAGCGGAGATGAGATGAGATGAGGGTCAGAATGAAAAGGAGAGGAACTAGAGAAGAGGAGACGAGATGAGATGAGGGTCAGAATGAAAAGGAGAGGAACTAGAGAAGAGGAGACGAGATGAGGGTCAGAATGAAAAGGAGAGGGAGTAGAGAAGATGAGAGGACATTAGGGTCAGAATGAAAAGGAGAGGAACTAGAGAAGAGGAGACGAGATGAGATGAGGGTCAGAATGAAAAGGAGAGGCATTAGAGAAGAGGAGACGAGATGAGGGTCAGAATGTAAAGGAGAGGAAAAGAGAAGAGGAGGCGAGATGAGCTGAGGGTCAGAATGAAAAGGAGAGGACCTAGAGAAGAGGAGATGAGGGTCAGAATTAAAAGGAGAGGAACTAGAGAAGAGGAGACGAGATGAGATGAGGGTCAGAATGAAAAGGAGAGGAACTAGAGAAGTGGAGATGAGATGAGATGAGGGTTAGAATGAAAAGGAAAGGAACTAGAGAAGAGGAGACGAGATGAGATGAGGGTCAGAATGAAAAGGAGAGGACCTAGAGAAGAGGAGACGAGATGAGATGAGGGTCAGAATGAAAAGGACAGGACCTAGAGAAGAGGAGATGAGAGTCAGAATTAAAAGGAGAGGACCTAGAGAAGAGGAGACGAGATGAGATGAGGGTCAGAATGAAAAAAAGAGAGGACCTAGAGAAGACGAGATGAAATGAGGGTCAGAATGAAAAGGAGAGAAACTAGAGAAGACGAGATGAGATGAGGGTCAGAATGAAAAGGAGAGGAACTAGAGAAGAGGAGATGAGAGGAGATTAGGGTCAGAATGAAAAGGAGAGGAACTAGAGAAGAGGAGATGAGATGAGATGAGGTTAAGAATGAAAAGGAGAGGAACTAGAGAAGAGGAGATGAGAGGAGATTAGGGTCAGAATGAAAAGGAGAGGAACTAGAGAAGAGGAGATGAGATGAGGGTCAGAATGAAAAGGAAAGGCACTAGAGAAGAAGAGATGAGATGAGGGTCAGAATGAAAAGGAGAGGACCTAGAGAAGAGGAGACGAGATGAGATGAGGGTCAGAATGAAAAGGAGAGGACCTAGAGAAGCGGAGATGAGATGAGATGAGGGTCAGAATGAAAAGGAGAGGAACTAGAGAAGAGGAGACGAGATGAGATGAGGGTCAGAATGAAAAGGAGAGGAACTAGAGAAGAGGAGACGAGATGAGGGTCAGAATGAAAAGGAGAGGGAGTAGAGAAGATGAGAAGACATTAGGGTCAGAATGAAAAGGAGAGGAACTAGAGAAGAGGAGACGAGATGAGATGAGGGTCAGAATGAAAAGGAGAGGCATTAGAGAAGAGGAGACGAGATGAGGGTCAGAATGTAAAGGAGAGGAAAAGAGAAGAGGAGGCGAGATGAGCTGAGGGTCAGAATGAAAAGGAGAGGACCTAGAGAAGAGGAGATGAGGGTCAGAATTAAAAGGAGAGGAACTAGAGAAGAGGAGACGAGATGAGATGAGGGTCAGAATGAAAAGGAGAGGAACTAGAGAAGTGGAGATGAGATGAGATGAGGGTTAGAATGAAAAGGAAAGGAACTAGAGAAGAGGAGACGAGATGAGATGAGGGTCAGAATGAAAAGGAGAGGACCTAGAGAAGAGGAGACGAGATGAGATGAGGGTCAGAATGAAAAGGAGAGGAACTAGAGAAGAGGAGACGAGATGAGATGAGATGAGGGTCAGAATGAAAAGGAGAGGAACTAGAGAAGATGAGACCAGATGAGATGAGGGTCAGAATGAAAAGGAAAGGCACTAGAGAAGAAGAGATGAGATGAGGGTCAGAATGAAAAGGAGAGGACCTAGAGAAGAGGAGACGAGATGAGATGAGGGTCAGAATGAAAAGGAGATGAACTAGAGAAGAGGAGACGAGATGAGATGAGATGAGGGTCAGAATGAAAAGGAGAGGAACTAGAGAAGAGGAAATTAGATGAGATGAGGGTCAGAATGAAAAGGAGAGGAACTAGAGAAGAGGAGACGAGATGAGATGAGGGTCAGAATGAAAAGGAGAGGAACTAGAGAAGAGGAGACGAGATGAGATGAGGGTCAGAATGAAAAGGAGAGGAACTAGAGAAGAGGAGATGAGAGGAGATTAGGGTCAGAATGAAAAGGAGAGGAACTAGAGAAGAGGAGATGAGATGAGGGTCAGAATGAAAAGGAAAGGCAATAGAGAAGAAGAGATGAGATGAGGGTCAGAATGAAAAGGAGAGGACCTAGAGAAGAGGAGACGAGATGAGATGAGGGTCAGAATGAAAAGGAGAGGAACTAGAGAAGAGGAGACGAGATGAGATGAGATGAGGGTCAGAATGAAAAGGAGAGGACCTAGAGAAGCGGAGACGAGATGAGATGAGGGTCAGAATGAAAAGGAGAGGAACTAGAGAAGAGGAGACGAGATGAGATGAGGGTCAGAATGAAAAGGAGAGGAACTAGAGAAGAGGAGACGAGATGAGGGTCAGAATGAAAAGGAGAGGGAGTAGAGAAGATGAGAGGACATTAGGGTCAGAATGAAAAGGAGAGGAACTAGAGAAGAGGAGACGAGATGAGATGAGGGTCAGAATGAAAAGGAGAGGCATTAGAGAAGAGGAGACGGGATGAGGGTCAGAATGTAAAGGAGAGGAAAAGAGAAGAGGAGGCGAGATGAGCTGAGGGTCAGAATGAAAAGGAGAGGACCTAGAGAAGAGGAGATGAGGGTCAGAATTAAAAGGAGAGGAACTAGAGAAGAGGAGACGAGATGAGATGAGGGTCAGAATGAAAAGGAGAGGAACTAGAGAAGTGGAGATGAGATGAGATGAGGGTTAGAATGAAAAGGAGAGGAACTAGAGAAGAGGAGACGAGATGAGATGAGGGTCAGAATGAAAAGGAGAGGACCTAGAGAAGAGGAGACGAGATGAGATGAGGGTCAGAATAAAAAGGAGAGGGAGTAGAGAAGATGAGAGGAGATTAGGGTCAGAATGAAAAGGAGAGGAACTAGAGAAGAGGAGATGAGATGAGGGTCAGAATGAAAAGGAGAGGAAAAAGAGAAGACGAGATGAGATGAGGGTCAGAATGAAAAGGAGAGGGACTAGAGAAGATGAGACGAGATGAGATGAGGGTCAAAATGAAAAGGACAGGAACTAGAGAAGAGGAGACGAGATGAGATGAGGGTCAGAATGAAAAGGACAGGACCTAGAGAAGAGGAGATGAGGGTCAGAATTAAAAGGAGAGGAACTAGAGAAGAGGAGACGAGATGAGATGAGGGTCAGAATGCAAAAAAGAGAGGACCTAGAGAAGACGAGATGAGATGAGGGTCAGAATGAAAAGGAGAGAAACTAGAGAAGACGAGATGAGATTAGGGTCAGAATACAAAGGAGAGGAACAAGAGAAGAAGAGACGAGATGAGATGAGGGTCAGAATGAAAAGGACAGGACCTATAGAAGAGGAGATGAGGGTCAGAATGAAAAGGAGAGGGAGTAGAGAAGAGGAGAAGAGATGAGATGAGATGAGGGTTAGAATGAAAAGGAGAGGTACTAGAGAAGAGGAGACGAGATGAGATTAGCGTTAGAATGAAAAGGAGAGGAGAAGAGGAGACGAGATTAGATGAGGGTTAGAATGAAAAGGAGAGGAACTAGAGAAGATGAGACGAGATGAGGGTCAAAATGAAAAGGAGAGGAACTAGAGAAGATGAGACGAGATGAGATGAGATGAGGGTCAGAATGAAAAGGAGAGGAACTAGAGAAGAGGCGAGGAGATGAGATGAGGGTCAGAATGAAAAGGAGAGAATTTAGAGATGAGGAGACGAGATGAGATGAGGGTCAGAATGAAAAGGAGAGGAACAAGAGAAGAGGAGACGAGATGAGATGAGTGTCAGAATGAAAAGGACAGGACCTATAGAAGAGGAGATGAGGGTCAGAATGAAAAGGAGAGGAACTAGAGAAGAGGAGACTAGATGAGATGAGGGTCAGAAGGAAAGGGAGAGGACCTAGAGAAGAGGAGACGAGATGAGATGAGGGTCAGAATGAAAAGGACAGGACCTAGAGAAGAGGAGATGATGGTCATAATTAAAAGGAGAGGAACTAGAGAAGATGAGACGAGATGAGGGTCAGAATGAAAAGGAAAGGAACTAGAGAAGAGGAGACGAGATGAGATGAGGATCAGAATGAAAAGGAGAGGAACTAGAGAAGAGGAGACGTGATGAGATGAGGGTCAGAATGAAAAGGAGAGGAACTAGAGAAGAGGAGACGAGATGAGATGAGGGTCAGAAGGAAAAGGAGAGGAACTAGAGAAGAGGAGACGAGATGAGGGTCAGAATAAAAAGGAGAGGGAGTAGAGAAGATGAGAGGAGATTAGGGTCAGAATGAAAAGGAGAGGAACTAGAGAAGAGGAGATGAGATGAGGGTCAGAATGAAAAGGAGAGGAAAAAGAGAAGACGAGATGAGATGAGGGTCAGAATGAAAAGGAGAGGGACTAGAGAAGATGAGACGAGATGAGATGAGGGTCAAAATGAAAAGGACAGGAACTAGAGAAGAGGAGACGAGATGAGATGAGGGTCAGAATGAAAAGGACAGGACCTAGAGAAGAGGAGATGAGGGTCAGAATTAAAAGGAGAGGAACTAGAGAAGAGGAGACGAGATGAGATGAGGGTCAGAATGCAAAAAAGAGAGGACCTAGAGAAGACGAGATGAGATGAGGGTCAGAATGAAAAGGAGAGAAACTAGAGAAGACGAGATGAGATTAGGGTCAGAATACAAAGGAGAGGAACAAGAGAAGAAGAGACGAGATGAGATGAGGGTCAGAATGAAAAGGACAGGACCTATAGAAGAGGAGATGAGGGTCAGAATGAAAAGGAGAGGGAGTAGAGAAGAGGAGAAGAGATGAGATGAGATGAGGGTTAGAATGAAAAGGAGAGGTACTAGAGAAGAGGAGACGAGATGAGATTAGCGTTAGAATGAAAAGGAGAGGAGAAGAGGAGACGAGATTAGATGAGGGTTAGAATGAAAAGGAGAGGAACTAGAGAAGATGAGACGAGATGAGGGTCAAAATGAAAAGGAGAGGAACTAGAGAAGATGAGACGAGATGAGATGAGATGAGGGTCAGAATGAAAAGGAGAGGAACTAGAGAAGAGGCGAGGAGATGAGATGAGGGTCAGAATGAAAAGGAGAGAATTTAGAGATGAGGAGACGAGATGAGATGAGGGTCAGAATGAAAAGGAGAGGAACAAGAGAAGAGGAGACGAGATGAGATGAGTGTCAGAATGAAAAGGACAGGACCTATAGAAGAGGAGATGAGGGTCAGAATGAAAAGGAGAGGAACTAGAGAAGAGGAGACTAGATGAGATGAGGGTCAGAAGGAAAGGGAGAGGACCTAGAGAAGAGGAGACGAGATGAGATGAGGGTCAGAATGAAAAGGACAGGACCTAGAGAAGAGGAGATGATGGTCAGAATTAAAAGGAGAGGAACTAGAGAAGACGAGATGAGATGAGATGAGGGTCAGAATGAAAAGGAGAGGAACTAGAGAAGACGAGATGAGGGGACGAGATGAGGGTCAGAATGAAAAGGAGAGGAAAAGAGAAGAGGAGACGAGATGAGATGAGGGTCGGAATGAAAAGGAGAGGGAGTAGAGAAGAGGAGACGAGATGAGATGAGATGAGGGTTAGAATGAAAAGGAGAGGAACTAGAGAAGAGGAGACGAGATGAGATGAGGGTTAGAATGAAAAGGAGAGGAGAAGAGGAGACGAGATGAGATGAGGGTTAGAATGAAAAGGAGAGGAACTAGAGAAGAGGAGATGAGATGAGATGAGGGTCAGAATGAAAAGGAGAGGAACTAGAGAAGAGGAGATGAGATGACATGAGTGTCAGAATGAAAAGGAGTGGAACTAGAGAAGAATAGATGAGATGAGGGTCAGAATGAAAAGGAGAGGAACTAGAGAAGAGAAGACGAGTTGAGATGAGATGAGGGTCAGAATGAAAAGGAGAGGAACTAGAGAAGAGGAGACGAGATGAGATGAGGGTCAGAATGAAAAGGAGAGGACCTAGAGTAGAGGAGACGAGATGAGATGAGATGAGGGTCAGAATGAAAAGGAGAGGAACTAGAGAAGAGGAGACGAGATGAGATGAGATGAGGGTCAGAATGAAAAGGAGAGGAACTAGAGAAGAGGAGACGAGATGAGATGAGGGTCAGAATGAAAAGGACAGGACCTAGAGAAGAGGAGATGATGGTCATAATTAAAAGGAGAGGAACTAGAGAAGATGAGACGAGATGAGGGTCAGAATGAAAAGGACAGGACCTAGAGAAGAGGAGATGAGGGTCAGAATTAAAAGGAGAGGACCTAGAGAAGAGGAGACGAGATGAGATGAGATGAGGGTCAGAATGAAAAGGAGAGGACCTAGAGAAGAGGAGACGAGATGAGATGAGGGTCAGAATGAAAAGAACAGGACCTAGAGAAGAGGAGATGATGGTCATAATTAAAAGGAGAGGAACTAGAGAAGATGAGACGAGATGAGGGTCAGAATGAAAAGGAAAGGAACTAGAGAAGAGGAGACGAGATGAGATGAGGATCAGAATGAAAAAGAGAGGACCTAGAGAAGAGGAGACGTGATGAGATGAGGGTCAGAATGAAAAGGAGAGGAACTAGAGAAGAGGAGACGAGATGAGATGAGGGTCAGAATGAAAAGGAGAGGAACTAGAGAAGAGGAGACGAGATGAGGGTCAGAATGAAAAAGAAAGGAACTAGAGAAGAGGAGACGAGATGAGGATCAGAATGAAAAAGAAGGGAGTAGAGAAGATGAGAGGAGATTAGGGTCAGAATGAAAAGGAGAGGAACTAGAGAAGAGGAGACGAGATGAGGGTCAGAATGAAAAGGAGAGGAAAAAGAGAAGAGGAGAAGAGATGAGATGAGGGTCAGAATGAAAAGGAGAGGAACTAGAGAAGAGGAGACGAGATGAGGATCAGAATGAAAAAGAAGGGAGTAGAGAAGATGAGAGGAGATTAGGGTCAGAATGAAAAGGAGAGGAACTAGAGAAGAGGAGACGAGATGAGGGTCAGAATGAAAAGGAGAGGAAAAAGAGAAGAGGAGAAGAGATGAGATGAGGGTCAGAATGAAAAGGAGAGGGACTAGAGAAGAGGAGACGAGGTGAGATGAGGGTCAGAATGAAAAGGAGAGGATTATGAGAAGAGGAGACGAGATGAGATGAGGGTCAGAATGAAAAGGACAGGACCTAGAGAAGAGGAGATGATGGTCATAATTAAAAGGAGAGGGACTAGAGAAGAGGAGACGAGGTGAGATGAGGGTCAGAATGAAAAGGAGAGGGACTAGAGAAGAGGAGACGAGATGAGATGAGGTTCAGAATGAAAAGGAGAGGAACTAGAGAAGAGGAGACGAGATGAGATGAGGGTCAGAATGAAAAGGACAGGACCTAGAGAAGAGGAGATGAGAGTCAGAATTAAAAGGAGAGGACCTAGAGAAGAGGAGACGAGATGAGATGAGGGTCAGAATGAAAAAAAGAGAGGACCTAGAGAAGACGAGATGAAATGAGGGTCAGAATGAAAAGGAGAGAAACTAGAGAAGACGAGATGAGATGAGGGTCAGAATGAAAAGGAGAGGAACTAGAGAAGAGGAGATGAGAGGAGATTAGGGTCAGAATGAAAAGGAGAGGAACTAGAGAAGAGGAGATGAGATGAGATGAGGTTAAGAATGAAAAGGAGAGGAACTAGAGAAGAGGAGATGAGAGGAGATTAGGGTCAGAATGAAAAGGAGAGGAACTAGAGAAGAGGAGATGAGATGAGGGTCAGAATGAAAAGGAAAGGCACTAGAGAAGAAGAGATGAGATGAGGGTCAGAATGAAAAGGAGAGGACCTAAAGAAGAGGAGACGAGATGAGATGAGGGTCAGAATGAAAAGGAGAGGAACTAGAGAAGAGGAGACGAGATGAGATGAGATGAGGGTCAGAATGAAAAGGAGAGGACCTAGAGAAGAGGAGACGAGATGAGATGAGGGTCAGAATGAAAAGGAGAGGACCTAGAGAAGCGGAGATGAGATGAGATGAGGGTCAGAATGAAAAGGAGAGGAACTAGAGAAGAGGAGACGAGATGAGATGAGGGTCAGAATGAAAAGGAGAGGAACTAGAGAAGAGGAGACGAGATGAGGGTCAGAATGAAAAGGAGAGGGAGTAGAGAAGATGAGAGGACATTAGGGTCAGAATGAAAAGGAGAGGAACTAGAGAAGAGGAGACGAGATGAGATGAGGGTCAGAATGAAAAGGAGAGGCATTAGAGAAGAGGAGACGAGATGAGGGTCAGAATGTAAAGGAGAGGAAAAGAGAAGAGGAGGGCGAGATGAGCTGAGGGTCAGAATGAAAAGGAGAGGACCTAGAGAAGAGGAGATGAGGGTCAGAATTAAAAGGAGAGGAACTAGAGAAGAGGAGACGAGATGAGATGAGGGTCAGAATGAAAAGGAGAGGAACTAGAGAAGTGGAGATGAGATGAGATGAGGGTTAGAATGAAAAGGAAAGGAACTAGAGAAGAGGAGACGAGATGAGATGAGGGTCAGAATGAAAAGGAGAGGACCTAGAGAAGAGGAGACGAGATGAGATGAGGGTCAGAATGAAAAGGACAGGACCTAGAGAAGAGGAGATGAGAGTCAGAATTAAAAGGAGAGGACCTAGAGAAGAGGAGACGAGATGAGATGAGGGTCAGAATGAAAAAAAGAGAGGACCTAGAGAAGACGAGATGAAATGAGGGTCAGAATGAAAAGGAGAGAAACTAGAGAAGACGAGATGAGATGAGGGTCAGAATGAAAAGGAGAGGAACTAGAGAGAGGAGATGAGAGGAGATTAGGGGTCAGAATGAAAAGGAGAGGAACTAGAGAAGAGGAGATGAGATGAGATGAGGTTAAGAATGAAAAGGAGAGGAACTAGAGAAGAGGAGATGAGAGGAGATTAGGGTCAGAATGAAAAGGAGAGGAACTAGAGAAGAGGAGATGAGATGAGGGTCAGAATGAAAAGGAAAGGCACTAGAGAAGAAGAGATGAGATGAGGGTCAGAATGAAAAGGAGAGGACCTAGAGAAGAGGAGACGAGATGAGATGAGGGTCAGAATGAAAAGGAGAGGACCTAGAGAAGCGGAGATGAGATGAGATGAGGGTCAGAATGAAAAGGAGAGGAACTAGAGAAGAGGAGACGAGATGAGGATGAGGGTCAGAATGAAAAGGAGAGGAACTAGAGAAGAGGAGACGAGATGAGGGTCAGAATGAAAAGGA